>NC_089257.1:84195870-84503057 GCF_963930625.1 Muntiacus reevesi
GGCTGTTTAAATTTCAAATATTTTGTTTCCTGTTAGGTTACATGTTACAGTTACACTCTAAACTCTAATTCTGATTTCACAAAATATGGTCCCATAAGAAGATGCTTTGGCCACCTGCTGCAAAGAACTGACTCATTTGAAAGGACCTTGATGCTGGGAAAGATTGAAAGTAGGAGAAGGAGATGACAGAGGATGAGATGGTTGGACAGCATCACCGACTCAATGGACATGGATTTGAGTAAACTCCAGGAATTGGTGATGAACAGGGAGGCCTGGCGTGCTGCAGTCCATGGGGTCGCGAAGAGCCAAACACGACTGAATGACTGAACTGACCTGAAGAAGATGCTTAATATGCATTAAGTGAAAAGAGATTTATCACTATTATTATTATAGTACAAGCCAAGTTTGTAAATAGAAATGTGTGCACACGAATACACACAGATATACGGTGATAAACTAGGATGAGGTGAGGAAGTGGGGGGGGGTTGCCAAAAACACAGTGATCCAGAAAAATAATATCAAATGCAATATTTTTGGAAAAAACTTAAATTAAGGCCAAAAAAAATTCATGGTGGAAAAAAATTTAAAATTTTAAATAAAGATAGGATCCAACCTTCAGCAGTCCTTCGTCCTAGTCCCAGCCCCGAGTCATAGAAAGTATTTCAAAAAATATAAACTAAGGGATTAACAGTTCTTATATGTTGGTGATGGAATTAAGAATAATACTTTTAAAGTCATATATGTTTATATATATGTTTGCTATGAACCTATAAAATTCTTACAATAAAATGGTTCTTCTTCAAAATACTCATCAGAGGCTAGGCCTGCAGCTCAAGAAGTTTAAGGCCAGTGATAGTAAATAGGATGCAAACCATCTTCAGTGAAGTAAAGGTAGAATCAGTAACCATTTCTCCTTAGAGCACGAGGACTGGTTGCTGCGGGGATCGGGTGAGCTGCTTCCCACTGGGTGCTCCCGCGGGACACGGCTCTTACAGGATGGAGCACCGGCCACGGTGCACACGGTCCATGGCCTTCTCCTCACTCCCACTCAGGGGTCTCACAGTCCTCCCTGCTGGGCATGATGATGCCTTACCGGTATGGCCATGGTCTGACCCAGTTCCAGACACAGGGTGGATGTTCAGTTAGCATTTGAGCTCTTATTCTTTAGGCAGAATATAGCAAATGTGCTTCTTTGAAGAATTATCAGATGTTCTGTGGTACAGAGAGGCCAATATTTTCTATGCACTTTATTGCTAAAATTCCCGGCAAGGTTTTAGCATGCTTTCCAGAGTCAAAATGTTCAGTTAGGCACAAAGGTACACACCTAGAACTGTGCATTCTGTTCTAACACTTGTGTGCTGTTGGCTCAGCTCTTGGTTGTGGGATCAGCTGGGTCAAGGATTTCAGGCCTCCCCAGAACTGTCCTACGTGCCTCCACCTCCTCATCCTCACTGGGAAAACCACAGGAGCCTGTCGCTGGTGTTTGGGTGATCCTCTTTCCAGAGATAAGAATAGCAGAGGCCTGGAGAGCAGGCCTAGAAGCTCGTATCCCGCCCAGCTCTTACTTGAGTGTGCCTTCCGAGTGTCCCTCCTGGGAGGAATGAGCTTAAAGCTCAGATTTAAGTGCTCCTCAAGAGAAGATGAACTTCAAGATATGATCTCTTCAACATTTCTTTCTGTTTTGGCAAAGTCACAGAAATGGAACTGTGTGAATTTTCAGCATGATAAATCCTAGGTTCTAAAAAGTGTGGGCAATTCCTATAGTTTCTTTTGGTATCAGTTTTCTCATCTATGAGATGGGGTCGGTGTCTATCCTTCCCACACCAAGGTGAGGATCCAATGAGATGCTTAGTGTGAAAATGCTTTGAAATGTATCGAAAGGCCTTAACATGTTCCTACCCTTTTACTCATTAATTCCACTTCTGGAAATCTAAATGAAAAAGTAATCTTTTAGATTAAGCTGATGTACAAAGATGTTCACAGAAATCTTATTTATGTGGAAATATTCTATGTATCCAAGAAAATAAATGGGACAAATTATAGCTCACTTATTTTCTGAAATATTTGTCAGTATTAAAAATGATGTTTATGAATATATAAACATCAAAGTTTTATTATGATATAATAAAAAAGGAAGGAACCAAAATTTGAATATAATGATGATTTAAAAATATATTTATGCACAGAAAGTAAAAGGGTAGTAAAGCT
The DNA here is from genome assembly GCF_963930625.1 of Muntiacus reevesi. Classification (NCBI taxonomy): domain Eukaryota; kingdom Metazoa; phylum Chordata; class Mammalia; order Artiodactyla; family Cervidae; genus Muntiacus; species Muntiacus reevesi. The sequence continues at coordinate 84,198,079 of NC_089257.1, forward strand.
CCCTGAATTTAACAATTTGTATTTGGAAGATTTTTTATTTTTATTGTTTTCAATTTTAAGTTCATAATAATGTGATATTAAAAGCTTCTATTATTTTAAGGACAACTTAGCAGCCTGTATTAAATGTCGTATTGATAATACTGTTTAAAAACAAACAAACAATAGGCTAAAACTCTGGACGATGAGACTAATTATTTCATTTTCCAAGCCTTTGTGATAATTAGCCAATAAGTATTGAAAATATACAAGTGAGCATGAAATGAGTCAATTAAAAATCTGTTTATCTTTTCAAGAACAGACTATCCTGTTCCTGGGTGGAGGAAGTGAATAGCACTTGGAAACACTTCCTGCCTGGAGTTCCCAGGCACAGGAAACCGTTTGCCCTCTCTTGGTGAGCAATCGAGAGAGAAGCGAGCAGGCTGGAGGTGCTTAGCCCGGCCTGGGCTCCCAGGCCCTGCTGTGTGCTGGCCTGACTCTGGACTCGGCGGTGTCCTCCTGCCATCTGGCCTGCTGCCCCAGGCTGCCGCACTTGCTCTTTCCTCTGCCTGGACAGCTCTGTCTCCAGATCTTCACATGACTGAGAAGTTCAGGTCCACATTGTTCTTTACAGAGTTCAGGTTCGCTGCAAATATCCCTTCCTCAGAGAAGCCCTCCTGGACTACTCAGATGAAAATGCCCCTCTCCCCCTCCAGGGCCCTAGTAACTCTCTATCATCCTGGTAAATTTATTTTTTAACATCACATGGACACTCATCCATTGCCTGGTTTGTCTCCTCCCAGCCCTTCCCACTCCTCCGTCACCCCCATGTCAGTGCTGGGAGAACAGGAACTTTACCTGTTTTGTTCACTGATGTTTCTCCAGTGCTTAGGACATGCCTTGGCACATAGCATATAGTAAGTGAAAGGGTGAAAGTGAAAGTCACTCAGTCATATCCAACTGTTTGAGACCCCGTGGACTATATAGTCCATGGAATTCTCCAGGCCAGAAAATACTGGAGTGGATACTCTTTCCCTTCTCAGTGGGGTCTTCCCAACCCAAGGATCAAACCGAGGTCTCCCACATTGCAGGGGGATTCTCTACCAGCTTAGCCATTGGGGAAGCCCAAGAAAACTGGAGTGGGTAGCCTATCCCTTCTCCAGTGGATCTTCCCGACCCAAGAATCGAACTGGGGTCTCCTGCATTGCAGGTGGATTCTTTTACCAACTGAGCTATCAGGGAAGCCATTCAATAAATAATTGCTAAATGAATAAACCTAAGCTGTTTTATGAAATAAGTTCTATTTTCATGTCGTTTCATTTGTTGTATTGTTGCCTGAGTTGTTGGCTATTTCTTTAAACTATAAGGTGGGACAGTAATTCTTTCTAGTCATTGGGATGCACTTGGGAGGTTTGCCTAGATCATATCAGCCTGCTGAAGAGTGATGCCCTTTCCTGCCCAGAGCTGATGCCTAGGGCCACTGCAGGCAGGAGAAGGCCTGTTTGCCAGGTGTCAAACAAGTTTCCTTGCTCTTTGGTCAAAGGTCTTCCCAAGTATGCCGTGAGGGAGACTGCAGGGGGCTGACTTGCTTTGGAGAGGAAGGATAAGGGGTCACTGTGAAAGTGACAGTGTCAGTCGCTCACTCATGTCTGACTCTTTGCGACCCCATGGATGGTAGCCCACCAGGCTGCTCTGTCCAAGGGATCTCCCAGGCAAGAATACTGGAGTGGGTTGCCATTCCCTTCTCTGGGGGATCTTCCTGACCCAGGGATCAAACCCAGGTCTCCCACATTGCAGGCAGATTCTTTACCCTCTGAGTCACCAGAGAAGCCCCAGGGAGTCACTAGAGATCCCTAACATTCCAAGAACACCTAATTCTTTCCCAATACCCTTAGCAAGGATAGATTTATTCCAAGGCTTGCTGATCTTATTCCTGCATAGACCACTATGGGATCAGTTAACTGTTTTCTGAAAGTCCAATAATTAATATTTTCTGTTTCATCACGTGATTTCCACCATTGTGGTACAAATGCAGTAGATGATTTGTAAATAAACAAGGGTGGCTTGTTTGGGCCTGATGACCATAGCTTGTCTGAACCTGGACAAAAACATGATTTTTCAGCCACCAGATCAGTTCTAATCTCAGCATGACACTCCTGCTGGAGACCCCAAAGACTAGTGTCTGAATCAGAGTGGCATGAAGCTGGGTAAGTGACAATTACCTGTCAGGAGAAGGGAGGCAAAGCCTGGTGGCAAAATATGATTGGAAATAGACCCAGTTAGTATTCTGAGATATGTTATTTAGAATTTAGTTTATCTGAAAGTGGTTTCAAGTCAAAGAACGTTCAACTCAACAGGTCTGTACTCGGCATCCACTGTGCTGTTTATATGGAGGGCTGATATTCAAAACGTTGAACGACGGTGGACGGGGGAATGATCAGTTAGAAAGGAAGAGTGGCGGGAGGGACACACGGTGTATACAGATCAGCTCTGCGAAGCAGCCCACGGTGTAGCCTGGCAGGTAGGAAAGCAGTCCCCAGCAGGGCTGCGATCACAAGTGTGCTGTCGTTGTGACAGATACACAAAACAGAGGTCCTGGTGCAAAAACGTCTCACTAAACACCTTTCACTAACGTTGGAAATTCCTCCATTGAAGATTTATTTCTTTAGGCTAAAGTTTGCCACCTTTCCTTTAAATGTAAAAAAAACAAAAGCAAAAAAATCCCTCCCTCCCGCCCCCCCCGAAACCCCCAAAACAGTTGGAAGCAAATATACATTGAATCACTTTGAGTCACTCTTAGTCTTTGAAGGAATTCTGATATGCTGAATGAATTATTTGTATTAGATCCTTGCCAACAGTCAGTTGGGAGAGATTTTAAAAGAGAAAGGTACAGAAAGTGTAAGTAAATAAGGGACTTTGGGAATATGCTTTAGAGAGGAAAGACCTTGGCATGAGAAGTGGGTTGGGAGCCAAGAAAAATTTGGTTCACTCCAAATTTTGATCAAATTTGCCCTGAGTATAAGAACTGTTTGTCTGAAAAGTGAACACAGGAAATCTTTCTGTTGTGGCTGTTAGGAATCTTAGCGCTAAATTTGCAATCCACCTCTACTGTGCAAATCTTACACTTTGTTTTTTATTTTTCTTCCCTTAGTTTTCCTTCTGTGTTGTTTCTCAAACACTTCTTTTGTCTTTCTGTAATGCCTGTATTTTTGCAAGCCCCCTCAAATTCTGTGTGCAGCAAAATACCTGGATAGATATTCATTCATTTATTTATGCAATCTTGCAACACAGACACTCAGCGTGTACTAGACACCAGTCTTAGCTCTACAGGGAATCATATCCATCAGACTTCAGTGGACTTAGAAGATGATTTCAAAACCATAACAGATTTTCATGCTTTTCTTATTATTATCCCCTTTAGATTTTCTGGGGCTGAAGGGGGAAGAGGTAATTGTGCAAAGATTCACAAACCTGTGCAAGGTGGTAGTTGTTCCTTGAGGTCCTGGGGGAGGCTGCGAGCAGGGAGGGGGCTGCGGTGGAAAACTTCAGAGCGGTGACGAGGAGGACAGCAAGGCCAGATGCAGGGAGCATCTTCATCTCCTCTTGGTGGATCGGTAATTATAGCAACCCTGGGGGACGCGAGACAGTGCATGTTTGCACTTCAACCTTGAGCTGCTTTTATAGAGTCAAACAGGTCTGGGCCCTCAGAGTAGGGATGATTCATGTCTCAAAAGGTAATTATACAGCTCCTTTCTCCCCTGATGATGGGGTAACACAGTAGGACACAGGAGTCAGGGAAAGCTTCATTCTTTGCCATTTATCAAGTGGCAATAGGAGGAAAAACAGTCACTTTTAATGCAGTTTGTCAGCTGTTAATAATTCCACGAATTGCAGTAAACATGATTAATCTGAACCCATCTCAGTTGAAACCTTTGATAAGTCTCAGTTTGGGGCTTTGTCCATTCTACTTGCAGGAAAGGTAAATAAATAGAATATAGTTTAATTTGTCCTTAGTAATTCTGGGCTCCCCACACGCTCACCCCAATCACCTTCTTCTGCATCCACTTGGACATTTCTCAGACACGAATGCTGCTTATAATGATGGTGCTGGGACACGTAAGATCCTGAGTCATCAAGGAAACAGTACATTATTCTGTGCTGACTTAGGGTGCAAGGTACACTGGTAACTGTTAGAAAGCTTTTGAATAAGTTAGCGCGAGAGAGATGTTCTTCGTTAACTGAGACATTAAATTCCCCCTTCTCTGTGCACTCTGGTTAACTAGAGTCATACTCTTGATCCTGGCTCTGATTTAGATGGATCTTGACTAAGAAAATGCAGAAATGCATGCAGAAATGGTGCAAAATCACTTTGGCATCAAACAAATTGAGATTGAATTTTAAGATACTTTCTAGTTGTGTGATTTTGGACAAGTTATGTAACCTCTGAACATCAATTTGTTTAAATCTGCAAAAGACTAACAGTAATATTGTGTGCAAGCTCATCACATTACAGAGATAGCATAGCATGTAGCATGATGTCTGTGGGTACAACTTGCATTCAGTAGACCTGGGTTCAAGGGCTAGTTCTGACCCTTGTCCATATGACTTTGAGCAGGTTACTTAATCTTTTTCAGCTATGTAATTTTTCCTGAAAAAAATGGGGGAAAAGGTGCCTACTTTGAAGAATTATTATAAAGGAGTAAATCAGGTCATAACAAAGCAGAGTGCTCAGTAGACATCAGCTCTTACAAAATAATGTTCAATTTATCTTTTTACTTTGATACCAGGCACCAGGTAGGCTTTTAATTAATGTTCTTTGAATAGATATGCTGTTATTTAGTTGCTCAGTGGTATCCGACTCTTTGTGACGCCCTGGACAGCAGCATGCCAGGTCCCCTGTCCATCACCAACTCCCAGAGCTCACTCATACTCGTATCCATTGAACCAATGATGGCGTCCAACCATCTCATCCTCTGTCACTTCCTTCTCCTCCTGCCCTCAGTCTTTCCTAGCATCAGGGTCTTCTCCAAGGAGTCAGCTCTTCACATCAGGTGGCCAAAGTATTGGAGTTTCAACTTCAGCATGAGTTCTCCCAGTGACTATTCAGGGTGGATTTCCTTTAGGATTGCCTGGTTTGACTGATGGATACATGAATGCCTCAATCAATGAATTACTAGGAAACTTGTTGGAAATGTAAATTCTCAGGCCCCACCCAGAATTACTGAATCAGAAACTCTGGGACTGGGGCCCAAGAGATACGTTTTAACAAGCTGTGCAGGTTATTCTGATGCATGCTTGGAAAACCATTGGAGTAATTGAGTGAACAGGATTATGAAATGAACAAGATATACAAAATGCCAAAAACATCCTGGTCACAGAAAGTATTCAGTATCGCCCTTGCCATCTGCAACAGTGTGGCCATTCTGGTATTTAAAGTCATTTGTGAAGCCTGTTGCAAATAATTTAACACTAATATTTGTTAGGTGATAAAAACATGTGAATATCTTAGTTAGATATTAGAATAACTATGATTAGATTCAAGCCTATTCCTAGGTGATTTCTCTCTCTCTTGCTCTGTTGCATGGTGATATACTTTCCTACATGAAGAGAAAATAGTGGAGTTACAGGCTTTGTATGGGGGTCTGGTGAATAATCCCAGGTGCTCGAAGAGAATTTGTTATACATGTGAACATCATCTCCATTATATGCTGTGAGATACACAAAACATGATCCTCACTCAGAAGAAAAAAGAAAATCACAGATCTAATAGACTAATTCAACTAACTGAATTATACTGTTCCTTGAAGAATGAATGATACAAGTCTCACTTAAGGTTGTTTTATAAATGAATGAATGAACATACACACATATACTCATTGCCACTTTTTGGTCTGAGGAAAGGAAAAGATTGTTACAATAATCATTCAAAATTTCCAACAATATATTCTCCTATCTTCTACAGTATACTACTTACTACTGTAACTTCATAGCAGCTGCCACAATTGAAGAACAAAGAATGAATGAGTCATTCAAACTTCCCTCCATTTGATCATCTCATTCCCCTGTTTTCTCCACACACTACTGTTCCAGTTTATCATGATGGTCCAGTGCAGATAGGAAGTGGAGGAATGGCAGCAAGAAATTCTGAACCAATTGAGAGAAAATGCTCCCATTTCCAGAACTCCAAAGAGTTTACAAAATTCCATTTTTGGATGCAAATTGAAGAAAATAACTGCTTATAAGGTATGATCTGGGCTTCCCTGGTGGCGCAGATGGTAAAGAATCTGCCTGCAATGCAGGAGGCCTGGGTTGGATCCCTGAGTTGGGAAAATTCCTTGGAGAAGGGAATGGCAACCCACTCTAGTATTTTTGCCTGGAGAATTCCATGAACAGAGGAGCCTGGTGGGCCAAAGTCCCTGTGGTCACAGAGTCAAACACAACTGAGCAACCAACACAAAATATGATCTAGATATTTCTAGAAGATTCCAGCATCCAGTTTTCATTTACATGAACTCAATAAATCCCAATACTCCCAAGTATGACCCTTTGACTGTTAAGTGCAAAAATTGATAATTTCTAGGTATTTTCTCATCCTAGAAGATAATTTCTCTTCACAGGGGAGCAAAAATTTGCTTTCTACAATTTTTGTGTCAAGATTAAGTTAAATTCAAATCATTCCAACCTAAAAAAGTCATATCAAAGCAAGTCAATGACCAAAAGATAATAAAATGAGAGACCATATCCCAGAGAAATGTGGAAAGCATAGCATCTATAGAAAAATTGGGTGATAAAAATAATATGCACATTGGAGATTGACAATCTGTTTCATGTTTACTGATGTTTGGGTTGATGTTTTGGGGATCCTGCAGACTTTGTAGAAAGTTTATACAGAAATTAGGTTTCAATATACCACTAATGTAAGGGACTAAGTATTTCAAATTATAGAATCAAGTTCACTGCAAATAATTGCTCTTTTTTAGACTCTCGCTGAATTCAATTCCATGGCGTGATCACTCATGTTTGACTCTTTGCGATCCCATTGACAATAGCCCACCAGGTTTCTCTGTCCATGGGATTTTCCAGGCAAGAATACTGGAGTGGGTTGCAATCTCCTATGCCAGGGGATCTTTTTAACCCATGGATCGAACCCACATCCCTTACTTCTTCTGTATTGGCAGGCAGGTTCTTAACCACTAGTGCCACCTGGGAAGCCTTTGATTCCATAGGGATTTTAGTAAATCCGCAGCATTTAGGTTGCTGAGATGGAGCCTGCTGTGCATATGATGAATAATTGTTGAATAAATTACTGCTTGCCCAGTTGACTTACTTAAGGGGTTCTGTTTTTAGACAGACCTAAAATTAAATATTGACTTGTTCATTTTCTAAATGTATTATTAGTCAGTGTTATTAAGTTTCAAGCTATGAAAATCTGTTTGGATGATTCATTTTTTAAAGGATATCAGGCATCGGAGAGGACTGCCAGGAAGGCCGGCACATCAGGCTGGGAGAACCAGCAGAAATAAGGGCAGCAGAAACCAAAGCCGAGGAGCGCTCTGTGGCTGGGACCCCAGCACCTTACAACCGGGCACAGGCCCGGCTGGGCAGTCAAGGCCGCCGCTGCGGGGCTCTGGTTTCTGATTGTCTTTTCCTCTCTCCCACCACTTTCAGAGTCTTTAATGAGAGGTTCTGCTGCTTAGGTTGGGTCAGTGTTCTTACCTTGACCTTCAGAGTCCACAAGCTTGTCTCCACACTAAGCGGCAGGACACCTTCCGCAGAGATCACTGATTATACATATGGATTATGTATATAATGGCCATATCCCCCAGAGAGAAAACTGGTGCTGGGCAGTCAAAGAACAACTCATAACCAAACCCAGAAAATGTCTCTTACAACCTGTGAACCCTCCTAAACGATCTCCTGCATTATAAAATCAGGGAGCAGGGTAATATCTATTTCAGAGGGAGGTTGAGAGGATTAAAATGGCTTATGGAAGCTTAGTATTCAGTCCAATTCTGAAATAGGTTTCAGAACTGCTTTTTGCCATGATTTGCAAAAATTCCCCCAGAAATGCTGTGATTAATTAATAAAAAAATGAACATATGGTATTTTCTAACTTCTAAGATACCATTGGTTACTGAATTGACCACTGATTAAAACAACAGGTGTGGGAAGAAGCAAAGCATCGCATCACTAAATGTACATATTGACGCGCTATATGCTGTTTAAGTGTGTTTTGTCTGACACGCACTACACCACTAGAATGTAGTATGTACATGCACTACTTACTAGAATGTAAACACCATAAGGATAAGGACTCTATATTTTCTCTGCAACAACATCTCTAGTACATAAAACAGTGTCTGGCACAAAATAGGTATTCAATAGTTGAATAAATGATTTCATGAATGAATGAATGATTGAATGATTAAAGCTAAGAATAAGAAAAATGATTGTCCTCAGAGGAATAAATTTTACTTAACCCATATGGTGAATCAAACAAACGTGTGTAACATTACCCTAAGGTATTATTAAACCCTTGTTAGACACCACACTTTGAGCCAAGCACCCTATGTACACTTCCCCCCAAAGTGTAAAACATTCCATTTTTCCAATGAAGACACTTTAGGCTTAGGGAGGTAAATACTTAGTTGAAGTATCTATAGATACTAACTGATGGCTCCATGATTTTAATCCATTTTGCCAGAGCTCAATATCTGTCTTCTTGACACTTACAGGAAGCACACACACATGTGTGCGCAGGCCACGCGGTGTCCTCGGGAACACTGGGTTCTAGTTGGCTAGGGGAGGACCACCTGGCTGGCTCCAGCTGGCTCCCAGGTCTGGTTTCTACATTCCTGGTTTCTGCATCTCAATCTCTAGCGAATTCAGCTTTGATAAATGATTGGATTTCTGGACTTCTGAGGGGTTCAGGCACAGTCTGGGAGAATGCCTTGCAAGGGAGACAGGCTCCTAGCAAATCAGCCACCAGCATTACATAGTCTTTCTTTTATACTTCTCAAATAAACATACTCCACTCTGAATGTCTGACTTGTGAAAATGGTGCAAACTGATATAATCCTAAAATCACTATGTATCAAGAACCATATAAGGGTTCATACTTTTTTGAACATTTTGTGTAATCCTCAGAATTCTCATTGAGAATATAATTTAAAAGAATAAAAGCCAAAGTGTTTATTTTATTCTTAGTGATAATAGCAAAAACTTGGAAACAACCTAAATGTCTAAAAATAGGGAAGTGGTTATGTAAGTGATGGTAACTCAAGATTGTATAATTTAGCCATTAGAAAGGAAACAGCAATGCATAAAATATTAAAGAAAAATTTCAACCAAAAGAGGAAATCACAAAATTGGGCAAATTTGTTTCTGTCTGCTAAAAAATGTTTGTACATAAAGGCAAAAGAGAATACCTGGAGAAATGACAGCAGTAGGGTTAAGGCGGAAGGTCTTATACATAAATGTGTTTGTAAATCTTCCTCTAATTCAACCATACATTTAAAAAAAATAGTGAAAATTTCGGATAAACAGAGTAAGCTAATGGACATCAGTGAGGAGAGAGAAGGGGGAGGGGCCGTTTGGGGGCGGGGACTAAGGGGTGCAAGCCATTAGGTATAAAATAAGCTACAAGGGGGGCTTCCCTGGTGGTTCAGTGGTTAAAGAAAAAGGCCTGTTATACAGAGTGAAGTAAGTCAGAAAGAAAAACACCAATAGAGTATATTAATGCATATATATGGAATTTAGAAAGATGGTAACGATGACCCTACATGCAAGACAGCAGGAGACACAGGTGTACAGAACAGACTTTTGGACTCTGTGGGAGAAGGCGAGGGTGGGGTGATTTGAGAGAATAGAGTTGAAACATGTATATTACCATATGTGAAATAGATCACCAGTCCAGGTTTGATGCATGAAGCCAGGCACCCAAAGCTGGTGCACTGGGATGACCCTGAGGGCTGGGATGGGGAGGGAGGTGGGAGGGGGGGTCAGGATGGGGGACACAGGTGCACCCTTGACTGATTCATGTCGATGTATGGCAAAACCCAGCACAGTATTGTAATCAGCCTCCAATTAGAATAAATAAATTAGAGAAAAGAAAAGAAAAACGGCCTTGCAATGCAAGGAACACTGTTTGGTCCCTGGTCTGGGAAGATCCCACATGACCCAGAGCAACTAAGGCTGAATGCCACAACTACCGAATACCTAGAACACCGGCACACCTAGAGCCCGTGCTCCGCAGCAATAAGGCTGCACACTGCAACTAGAGAAAGCCTGTGTGCAGCAAAAGACCCACAGCAGCCAAAAGGTAAAAACAGTAAATCTACAAAGAAAAAAATAAGCAGTAAGCAAACAGTGTCCATCGCAGGGAATGTAGCCAACGTATTATAATAACTAAAAATTTACAAGTTGTGAATCACTGTATGGTATGTCTATACTTATAATGTACATCAACTCTGCTTGAAACAAGTATGGGATTTTGTATACCACAAAAAAGAACCAGTGAACCATCTAAGACTATATCCATGTACTCCTTCCGTTTGTATTTGAGAAAACCCATATGATGAACTCAATGGCATATTTTACTTATACATTTATTTGCCCGTTCTTCATTTGTTTCTCCAGTCGAAAGCTCTTGCATTTAATCTATGTGCTGGTACTAGGCTTAGGGCTGAGGTACAAAAGGTAAATAAAACCTGTTCCTACCCACCAGGGTCTCTGGGTCTCCAGGGAGAGGATTAGAGGTAAACACAAAGAGTCCTCCGGCATGATTAGTTGGATAATAGAGGTATCTCAGGGTCCGGATGAGGGCGGAAGAGGGCTCCTGAGAATGGAGGTGGGAAGGGGTGGGGGGGTCAGAGTGGGCTCCCTGCAGAGTGGAGCTTCAGCTGAGTCCACCCGCAAGGCGGGCGAGGTGAGGACTGGGTGAGGGAAGCGGGAAGGGGAAATTCTGAGGGGAAGGAATGGGGGGTGAGGAGCTATCAAAAGGCATCCGTTCCTTCAGGAAACTGTGTCTGGGGGCAGCATCAGGAGACGCGGCGGAAAAGGTAGCTGAGACCTGTCTGCTGGAGGACGCCTCTCACCCGCAGTTCGGATGACTGCATCAGCCAGGCGGGCCAGGGGTCGTTTGCTGGGGGAGCCACTATGCAAGGCCAGAAAGCGAGCTCTGCCCCACGCTGAGGTCCAAGGGTAGGACTGATCTGTGCAGGGCACGGATCTGCCACGTGTGGGCAAAACCCAGAAGGCAGAAGGTGAACAGAACGCCCAGCACCAGCCCTGGGGCTGCCACAGCAGAGCTTGGAGAGCTCTGGAGAGCTTGCTGGGTTTATTTAAAGGGCACAGAGAGGGGTGGACTGGGCAATGTCATGGAACCCTGTGTGCCAGGCTGAGGCATCTAGACATTAGGGGTTTGTGATGGAAAGCCACAGGAGCGTATCTGCCCCGGGGATGGCATGACGGGGCTTGCATTTCCAGAAAAGACTGCTCTGAAGCACACAGCATGAACTGGAGGGGACCGAGGATGGCGGGAAGGGGTCACTGAGGGGCGGGTTGTAGGAGGCCCAGGTGGAGTGCTGGCAGCTGCGTTTATCTTAGATCAAGTACCATGGAGACACACAAGTCAGTATGGTTAGCATTCTGTTTATTCTTCTAAAATCCCGGGCCTGTAATGCAAGGACCACTAATATGAGCTTCTGAGGTTGGATAGTAAGTGTGTTTACTGCGGCCTGTGTGAGGGATGGGATGTCAAAAGTTCCATGAAAACACATACCACGTGCCCAATCATTTTAGCAGTCAATTCTCTAAATTACAGATCTATTTCTGTGGAGGAGTCAGCAATTTCTGGAAGTTGATAGCTGGCCCAGAAGTTTGAAATCTCCATTTTTGTTTTCCTTTAGAGTTTTATCTGCATGTAAAATAAATTCAATCACTTTGAGGGATCTACCACACATATCTCCCACCATCCCCCTCTTCAAGAAAGAACAAAAGAAAGTGAAGTCGCTCAGTCATGTCGGACTCTTCAAAATCCCGTGGACTGTAGCCTACCAGGCTCCTCCATCCATGGGCTTCTCCAGGCCAGAGTACTGGAGTGGGTTGCCATTCTCTTGTCCAGGGGATCTTCCCGACCCAGGGATCAAATCTGGATCTCCCACATTACAGGCAGATGCTTCCCTCAGCCACCAGGGAAGCCCCCCTCCTCAATGTGTTCAAAAATGTTTTTGAGAATCCTCTACATGTGTCAGGTACTGTTCTGGATGTAGGGAAGGCAGAAGTGAGAAGGAGGCATTTAAGCAGAGATTTAAATGTAAGGAGGGAGTGAGTCTCTTGTGTGTGGAGAGGGAGGAACATTCCAGGTAGAGGGAAGGGTAAGCACAAAAGCCTTTAGCTGGGCTGTTCAGGGCAGAGCCAGGAAGAGTCAGAGGCCAGAGCAGAGGGGGTGAGGGGTGTGTGGCGGAGGGGGTCAGGGCAGCTGCAGGATGAGCCAGGGTCGCCTTGGGTTCCCGCATCAGGCTCTCCATGGGATGGGGAGGCCTGGAGGGTGGGTTGAGCAGGTGCCCCACGCTGCAGCCAGCATGTCTACAAGGGTGATTGGCCACTCTGGAGACGTGTGAGTCCGAGCTGGGAGACCAGCTGGGAGCCTGGTGTCCATGCAAGAACTGGTGGTGGCTAGAAAAGGGACCAACTCTCCAAGTTGGTCCCTGGACCAGCTGCATCAGCATCACCGTGGGGTTTGTCACTTTCTGGGCCCCCTCGAGGCCTACCGAATCAGAAACTCAGGGCTGGGGACCCAGCGAGTGGTGTTCTCACCAGCCTGCTAGGAGACTCTGGTATATGCTTCCTGTCTGGGGCGTTGGTGGGAAGAACATGTCAGATCTGGGATATACCCAGAACGAGCTTCTGGGGCTTGCTGATGGCATGGATCTGGTATGGATCAGGCAAGAATCCGGAATGAATCTTGTTATGTCTGAGCAAATGGTGAGGGAATGCAGTGAGGCATGGCAATTTTGAACATTAGTTTGAGATAGTCTGTCTAGGTTTCAATGCTAACTTGATCACTAAGTATCTGTGTGACTTTGGGGAATTAGGGTCTCCTGCAGAAGTAGACACTGAAAGAATGACTTAGGTGCAGTGATCTTCAGAAGTGCCAAGAGGGGCGTCCTGTGTCATTTCCCAGGGTTGGGAAGAAAGTCAATAAAGGGCATAATAGCGAGAAGGTTACCGCTGTGTGCCCACAGAGGGTTCGGCCCCACTGAGGACCCCTGAGACTCCATGGTGAGCGTACTTCAGAACTCCCCAGGAAGTGGGCGGAAACTGGGCCATTTATCTAGTAATTCCTGTCTTCACTGGTTGAAGTTACTCTTGGGACATTCCTTTTCAGGAACATCCAGACTGTAAATGTCCCCGGAAAGAGATAGGAATTGACTGTAGATAAGCTCTGGCATAGGATTCCCTGGTGGCTCAGATAGTAAAGAGTCTGCCTGCCAGTGCAGGAGACTCGGATTTGATCCCTGGGTCAGGAAGATCCCCTGGAGAAGGTAATGGAAACCTACTCCAGTGTTCTTGCCTGGAGAATCCCATGGACAGAAGAGCCTGGTGGGCTGTAGTCCATGGGTTTGCAAAGAGTCAGACACTAACAACACGACACACACAGCCTCTGACATTAGCTAAGGGACTGTGAGAAGGTTACTGACAGGGTCTGCAGCTTGTGCTCAGACCCTCTGTGCCTCACCTTTCTCATCTGGAAAATAGAAATTTCCCTGCTAGAAATGCTCTGAGGATTAAATGTTAGGACATTTAATGCCATTGGAACTGTGTCAGACATCTTAGCACATGTTAGCACTCAGTGGACATCATTTTTTTTTTTTTCCTTTTAATGAGATAAAGACTAGGGGAGGTGAATTTGGGAGCAAGGAATCTCAAGAGTTCTGGGTTGGATGTGATTTTTTTCTGCAGTCGACAACAGGCAAGGAGAGGCTGAGGAGCTGTTCTGGGCCGAAGGAACCTAGAGGCACAAGATGACCAGATGCCTTTGGGATCCTCTGCTGTAAAGGACATGATCAGCATAAAGCAGACCTCGGATGAGGTCTCTGGGTGAGTGACCTTGCTACTCTTCTTGCGACTTTTCTGTAAGTTTAAAGCTTCTTCAAAATGGAAAAAGAATTAAACAAACATTTAAAAAATGATCATCTAAGTCATTCAGGCTTAGATGTAGAAGAGTAGGACTCAAGCCAACGTAGTAGGAACTCCTTCGAAGTGTTTTTCCGAGGAGCTAGTGAAAGAGTGTGAAAGCTAATTTAAATTGCTATATCTGTTGACTGAAAACAACGCACAGCTTACTGGTTGAGAGTTATGTTTTATTTGGTGGACAAAACGAACGACTTAAGCCTGGGAAACAGCATCTCAGATAACGCTGGGAGACTTGCTACAAAAGGGGAAATCCAGAAATATAGAGGTTTTTACAACAAGAACTATGTAGTCAGAACATCAAAAGATTATTGTTTTTCTTTTAATTTTTGTTTGTTTTTGGCTGGGCTGACCAAAAACAAATTGTTTTTCTTTTAATTTTTGTTTGTTTTTGGCAGGCCCCAGTCTTTGTTGCTGTGCAGGGGCTCTCCCTGGCTGTGGTGAGTGGGGTTCTCCCTGGCTGTGGTGAGTGGGGCTCTCCCTGATTGGGGTGAGTGGGGCTCTCCCTGGCTGTGGTGAGTGGGGGCTCTCCCTGGCTGTGGTGAGCGGGGCTCTCCCTGGCTGTGGTGAGCGGGGTTCTCCCTGGCTGTGGTGAGTGGGGCTCTCCCTGTTTGGGGTGAGTGGGGCTCTCCCTGGCTGTGGTGAGTGGGGCTCTCCCTGATTGGGGTGAGTGGGGCTCTCCCTGGCTGTGGTGAGTGGGGGCTCTCCCTGGCTGTGGTGAGCGGGGCTCTCCCTGGCTGTGGTGAGTGGGGCTCTCCCTGGCTGTGGTGAGCGGGGCTCTCCCTGGCTGTGGTGAGCGGGGCTCTCCCTGGCTGTGGTGAGCGGGGCTCTCCCTGGCTGTGGTGAGCGGGGCTCTCCCTGGCTGTGGTGAGCGGGGCTCTCCCTGGCTGTGGTGAGCGGGGCTCTCCCTGGCTGTGGTGAGCGGGGCTCTCCCTGGCTGTGGTGAGTGGGGGCTCTCCCTGGCTGTGGTGAGTGGGGCTCTCCCTCGCTGTGGTGAGTGGGGGCTCTCCCTGATTGGGGTGAGTGGGGGCTCTCCCTGGCTGTGGTGAGTGGGGGCTCTCCCTGGCTGTGGTGAGTGAGGCTCTCCCTGGCTGTGGTGAGCGGGGCTCTCCCTGGCTGTGGTGAGCGGGGCTCTCCCTGACTGGGGTGAGCGGGGCTCTCCCTGACTGTGGTGAGTGAGGGCTCTCCCTGGTTGTGGTGAGTGGGGGCTCTCCTTGGCTGTGGTGAGTGGGGGCTCACCCTGGCTGTGGTGAGTGGGGCTCTCCCTCGCTGTGGTGAGCGGGGCTCTCCCTGACTGGGGTGAATGGGGCTCTCCCTGGCTGTGGTGAGTGGGGGCTCTCCCTGATTGGGGTGAGCGGGGCTCTCCCTGGCTGTGGTGAGCGGGGCTCTCCCTGATTAGGGTGAGTGGGGGCTCTCCCTGGCTGTGGTGAGTGGGGGCTCTCCCTGGCTGTGGTGAGTGGGGCTCTCCCTGGCTGTGGTGAGTGAGGCTCTCCCTGGCTGTGGTGAGCGGGGCTCTCCCTGGCTGTGGTGAGTGGGGCTCTCCCTGGCTGTGGTGAGTGGGGCTCTCCCTGGCTGTGGTGAGTGGGGGCTCTCCCTGGCTGTGGTGAGTGAGGCTCTCCCTGGCTGTGGTGAGTGGGGCTCTCCCTGGCTGTGGTGAGTGGGGCTCTCCCTGACTGGGGTGAGCGGGGCTCTCCCTGACTGTGGTGAGTGAGGGCTCTCCCTGGTTGTGGTGAGTGGGGGCTCTCCTTGGCTGTGGTGAGTGGGGGCTCACCCTGGCTGTGGTGAGTGGGGCTCTCCCTCGCTGTGGTGAGCGGGGCTCTCCCTGACTGGGGTGAATGGGGCTCTCCCTGGCTGTGGTGAGTGGGGGCTCTCCCTGATTGGGGTGAGTGGGGCTCTCCCTGGCTGTGGTGAGCAGGGCTCTCCCTGATTGGGGTGAGTGGGGGCTCTCCCTGGCTGTGGTGAGTGGGGGCTCTCCCTGGCTGTGGTGAGTGGGGGCTCTCCCTGATTGGGGTGAGTGGGGCTCTCCCTGGCTGTGGTGAGTGGGGGCTCTCCCTGGCTGTGGTGAGTGGGGGCTCTCCCTGGCTGTGGTGAGTGGGGGCTCTCCCTGGCTGTGGTGAGTGGGGGCTCTTCCTGATTGGGGTAAGTGGGGGCTCTCCCTGGCTGTGGTGAGCGGGGGCTCTCCCTGGCTGTGGTGAGTGGGGCTCTTCCTGATTGGGGTGAGTGGGGACTCTCCCTGGTTGGGGTGAGTGGGGGCTCTCCCTGGCCGTGGTGAGTGGGGGGGGGGGGTCTCCCTGGTTGTGGTGTGTAGCTTCTCACTGCTGGCTTCTCTTGTTACAGATCATGGGCTCTTGAGCACTTGGGCTCAGTAGTTGTGGCACACACACAGGCTCTACAGCATGCAGGCTTTTGTAGTTGTGGTACTTGGACTTAGTAGTTGTGGCTTGGTTGCCTCTCGGCAGGTGGGATCTTAGTTCCCAGACCAGAGAGCAAACCCATGTCCCCTGCATTGGGAGGCAGATTCTTAACCATTGGATCACCAGGGTTGTCCCAAGATTATCCCTAATTAAGGAAACCCAGATATCTCAAGTTAAGGAATTTAGTGCTTTTCTGTGTATACATAATCTGAGCTTATTGAAATAATCCCTTTGATATGCACCTTAGCCATCTAGGACCAGCATCCTGTGCTTCTCATCCCATGTCTCCTCAGGGTGCAACCCTGGGGGTTATTTGGGGGGGTGGTGACGGGTAGCTGCAGCAGCCAACTGCTAGATAGGGCATCCTGCCTCTACCCTGAGTTTCCTCGGGATGGTTATGATGTGATGCCTTGGTAGTTGCAACATCCTTTGTTTACTAATATGGCAGGCAATATTTTTCATTCACATAGCCATGAAGAGAAGAGTAAATACTAGCAATTTTTAGAACACTCAAGCCAGAAAAAAATTATCATAAACCATCTGTAAAACCATACCCATGCAAATTAACTCATTAGCTTTGCCTAAATATTTAAGGGAAAAATTGAAATAAAAGATAAGTTCAAATAAGTTAAAATGTTATGATCCATTAAGTGCCTGTGATAAATCTCATTTTATATACAGAAGATATGATCTTTGTTTGGAGAAGGGAATGCACTCCAGTATTCTTGCCTAGGAAATTCCATGGACAGAAGAGCCTGGCAAGCTACAGTCCATGGAGTAGCAAAGAGTCGAGCACAACTGAGTGACTAACATACACATGATCTTTGTTAATAGAAAAGATTTTTATCCCTGATCTCTTTTAACTAAGCATTGAATAAATCTTCCAAGATTACAGATTTGAAAGGTACCAAATTATCAGGCTGAATATTAGGCTTTAGCCTTGGTCTAGTCTTGATTAAGGAAGAAGAGTAATGTGACCTCCTAAATTCCCAGAAAAAAATTACAATGGTCAGAAATGCGATAAAAATTTAAATATACATGGAACAAGTCATCCTAAATTCAGTTCAGTTCAGTCGCTCAGTCATGTCCGACTCTTTGCGACCCCATGAACTGCAGCACACCAGGCCTCCCTGTCCATCACCAACTCCCAGAGTTTACTCAAATTTTTATCCATTGAGTTGGTGATGCCATCCAGCCATCTCATCCTCTGTCGTCCCCTTCTCCTCCTGCCCCCAATCCCTCCCAGCATCAGGGTCTTTTCCAGTGAGTCAACTCTTCACATGAGGTGGCCAAAGTATTGGAGTTTCAGCTTCAGCATCAGTCCTTCCAATGAACACCCAGGACTGATCTCCGTTAGGATGGACTGGTTGGATCTCCTTGCAGTCCAAGGGACTCTCAAGAGTCTTCTCCAACACCATAGTTCAAAAGCATCAATTCTATGGTGCTCAGCTTTCTTCACAGTCCAACTCTCACATCCATACATGACCACTGGAAAAACCAATACCTTGACTAGATGGACAAATAATAAATTTATAAATTTATTTGTTCTCTGAATTCATGAATATCTAAAAAATTTTATCAAGCTAGGTAATCAAAATAAAAAATTTATGAGTATTTGAATAGAGAGATCTAGCATTATCAAACTCAGTTCATGTACTCCCACCCTAACCTCACAGCCAGATTATACCATGTTATACCCATGTCCTTGGGCTCCTCTCTCATCTTAGTCTACTTGCTTTTCCTTGAAGTGTGTTAATTGCCCAGTCTTGTCCAACTCCTTACGACTCCATGGACTGTAACCTGCCTGGCTCCTCTGTCCATGGGGTTTTCCAGGCAAGAACATTGGTGTGGGCTGCCATTTCATTCCCTAGGGGATCTTCCCAACCCGGGAATCGAACCCTGGTCTCCTGCATTGCAGGCAGACTCTTTACCCTCTCAACCAGCAAGGAAGCCCTCCTTTTCCTTATCTAGGCCTTTAAATAAATGGTCACTTGGATCGCTTTCTTATTTTGGTATTATAAATAGTGTTACTGTGAACATTTGGGGTCCTGGATCTTTTTAAATTAGTGTTTTAATTTATTCTGGATATATACCTAGAAGTGAAAATGCTGGGTCACATGGTAGTTCTATTTTTGGTTTTTTGAGGACTCTCCATATTGTTTTTCATAGTGTCTGCACCAATGTATATTCCCATCAGCAATGTACAAAGATTTCCTTTTCTCTACATCCTCACTGGCATTTGTTATCTGTAGACGTTTTAATGATAGTCATTCTGACAGGTGTGAGGTGGTATTTCATTATTGTTTTCATTTGCATTTCTCTAATAATTAGCATTATTATTATTATTGGTTGCATATATGTTAACAAGCATATCTTCTTGTACTGATCCCATTATCATTACATTGCCTGCTGTTTTGTTATATAGCCTTTCTTTTAAAATCTATTTTACTTGATAAGAGTATAGCTACCCCTGCTTTCTTGCAATTTCCTTTTATATGAAATGCCTTTTTCAGTCCTTTCAGAGACACTTTCAGTCTGTGTCTTTAGCTCTGAATTGAGTCTCTTGTAGATAGTGTATAGGTGGCTCTTTTTTTTTTTTTTTTCTTTTTAAAATCCAATCCGCCACTCTATGTCCTCTTTTGGGAGCATTCATCACACCGTTATTTAGAGTAATTACTGGCAGATTTGCATTTGTTGTCATTTTATTACTTGTTCTCTGGTTGCTTTTGTAGTTCTTCTCTGTTCTTATTGTTTGTTTCTTCTCTTATTGCTTGTGAATTTTCTTTAGTAGTATGCTTGTGTTTCTTTCTTTTTAAGTTTTTTTTTTTTTGTATCTCTTTTAGGTTTTTTTTTATTTGTGGTTACCATGGGGTTCATTTATCTTGACCTACAACTGTATCTACTTGTTTTGAACTGGCAGTCATTTAAGAGCAAACACATTCTAAACAATCTATATTTCTTACCCCCTCTACATTTTGTGTTTTGATGTTGTAGTTTACATCTTCATGCTTATCCCTTAACTGTTTATTGTAATTACATTTGCTTTTACTTTTTTTTTTTTTGTCTTTTAACCTATGTACTGGCTTATTTAAGAAGTTGATTTTCAGTCCTTAACTATATATTTGTCTTTCCTAGTAGAATTTTCCCATTCTAATAAGTAAAAGATTATTACTTCTTTTCCACTTAGAGAAGATCCTGAACATTTCTTTTAAAAGGTAGATTTAGTATTGAACTAGGTAGAGTATCTTAAAATAAGGTAAGGTGTTAGTTGCTCAGTCATGTCTGACTCTTTGCGACCCCATGGACTATAGCCCACCAGGTTCCTCTGTCCATTTGATTTCCCAGGCAAGAATACTGGAGTGTATTGCTGTTTTCTCTTCCAGTAAATCTTCCTGACCCAGGGATTGAACTTGCATCTCCTGCATTGTAGACAGATTCATTATGAACTGAGCTACCCTAGGTTGCAGGTTTTTCCCTTTCAGCATTTTGAATATATCATGCCACTCCCTTCTGGCCTATGAGTTTTCTATAAAGAAATCAGTTGATAGGGATTCTCTTGTACGTGACTCTTTGTTTTTCTCTTGCTGCCGTTAGAATTCTCTATTTTTAACTTTTGCCATCTTATTTATGATATGTCTTGGTTGGGTCTGTTTGGGTTCATCATATTTGGAATCCCTCGTGCTTCCTGTACATGGATATTTTTTTGTCTTCAGATTTTGGATGCATTCAGCCATAATTCCATTAGATTCATTTTTGATGCCCTTTTTTCTCTCTTCTTCTGGGACCCTTATAATATTAATGTATATATGTTTAATGTTATTCCGGACATCTATTAAATTGTTTTTATTTAATAAAACTTGTATTTCTTTTTGCTGTTCTGATTGGGTGATTCCCATTATACTATATTCAGATTACCTATGCATTTTTCTGTATCACTTAGTCTGCTATTCAGTCCTTCTAGTGTGTTTTTATTTTCAGCTATTGAATTCTTCATTTCTTTTTTTTAAATTTATTTTTAATTGGAGGATATTTGTTCCCCTCTGCTTAGCGGCTGCTCCCACCCTAGTGAGAGTAGGGCCTGATTCCAAGTTGCTGGAGCACAAGCCAGATCTGGCTCTGTCCTCTTTGTGTTTCCCTCTCCCTTACCTCAGAAGGCTTGAACGCTCAATTGCCTGTCTCTTTAGACTCAGCTCAAAGGTCATCTATTTATCCGTTAAATGTTTCTCATGCTGTTGAGCAAGTTGTATGTCTCTCCTTTAATTGTGCTTTGAGCTCCTTAAGGAAAGAAACTTGACATCTAGTAAATATGGTTATTGAATATAAAATGTTAAAATATTAACAAAATATATTTGTTGAACAAATTAAGATTTTACTGACTTAACAAAATTATTTGATTAAAATGGGATTAGAATGAATTTTGGATGTTCTAGAATAGTACTAAATAGTATTTTCTTTAGACTTCAGGAAAAGTTTAAAAATAATGATTTGGAATTGACATATGTAACACATAAATTTTTGTGATACATATAACAAAGTAAAAATTTGCCCATGGTCACAGATTGGGTTCTCCTGGTCGCACACTCTGCAGTGGACACAAGAGTGTAGGAAGTTATTAGGAAGTGCTCTTGGCACTGCCAGTTGTGGAACCGATGGGAAAGGAACTGAAAGAATGGGAGGGGAAGGAGAAAGAAGAGAAGGGGAGGGGGTGGGGAGGGGAGAGGGAGGGGAGGGGAGGGGAGAGGAGGGAGGAAGCAGGATTAAGCAGATAGAGAATCTACGCTGTGATATAGTTTCAGGATGGTGTCAGCATCCCGAATGGTGTCAGGAGCTGACAGGGTCCTTCAGAGTTGTCCTGAGTTGGACTGTGATTAATTTGCCTTATAACCCATGCATGTAATAAGGGTGTGGTCTGCCTTGGAAGGGAGGAGGAAATGGCAACCCACTCCAGTATTCTTGCCTGGAACATCCCATGGACAGAGGAGCTTGGCGGGCTACGGTCCATAGGGTTGCAAAGAGTTGGACACGACTGAGTGACTGAGCGCTGCCTTGGAAGAGGCAAAATCCCTCCAGTTGAAGCAATACAGAAAAGGGCTAAGAAATGCGGGCTCTCTGCTGCAGTGCTCCCAAGAGCTGGGGGGATCCTCTCAGTTCAGAGAAGCATTTTGACAATGCTGCACAGCATCCGCTACATCCACAAACACGATGCTCTAGATGGTTTGGATTCCATTAATCTTGAGTGTAAATGTGTGTGGAGAGAGGTGGGGTTAGGGAGGTACATTTCTTCCAGAGCTTCAGAACCGCTAGCCATGATTTCTGTGAGGGAAACAGAATTCAATAAAACTTACATTGTGAACGGAATTTAAAATAAATTGGATAATAATGACTTAAAATCATTTGATTTTAGCCTTTTATTATGTTTAATGTTTCTGTCTAAGAAGAAAAACAGATTTTTACATACTGAAATTCTGAAAATGTGTTCATTTCAAAATCTTCAGTGAGGATTCTAGAATAAGGAAGTCACTACACATAAAGATTTGCATTTTTAGATAAGGAAAAATTGTGAATAAAGTGCAATGTGGGTAGCAGTGATTTAAAGGAAGTATATATAAATAGAGGCTAGTTGTCTTAAACCACGTAATCATGGTAATTCATGAGCACACAATAAAACAACCACAGTTTCCTGTTCAGTGTTCCCAGTAATTAAAAATATATATTGCATTTATCAAGCTTCTCAAGTAATTTTATTTTAATGTCTATGATGGCAGAAATACTGATCCCTCCCTGTTATAATCCTGAAGTATTTATGTCAATAAATGTTTTATCAAGACCAGAATGATAGCTAAATAAAAGCTTAATTTTGGCTTATAAATCTTTCTCTAATAATCTGGGGCAAATTCAAAGGACACAATTCACTAGTTATTAACCAGAATCTAAACAAGAACAACATTCCATTTTGGAAAGAAATGATTGGTCCACTTGAGACACAGGAGATGTTTTGATAGCAATAATCCTAAAACTTTGCTTTCCAAGTGGCTCAATGGTAAAAAATCCACTTGTCAAGCAGAGACGAAAGTTCAATCCTTGGGTCAGGAAGATCCCCTGGAGAAGGAACTAGCAACTCACTTCAATATTCTTGCCTTTGAAATCCCATGGACAGAGGAGCCTGGAGGGCTACAGTCCATGGGATCGCAAAAGAGTCAGACACGACTTAGCCACTAAACAACAACAAACCATTTGGACAAGTCTGTTTATACACAGTGATGCTAAATTGTAGTTAATTAAGTTACTGATTTCTTTAATAACTTACATATATGCAAGATAAGTAGGCACTTATAGTTGTATGATCTTCCGCAAGGTAGTTTACTTTCTAAGATTTGAAGATGAAGTAAGTCTAAGGTTTGAAGATGATAAAACTCAGTTGTGTCCAACTCTTTGCAACCCCATGGACTGCATGACTCCTCTGTCCTGGGATTTTCCAGGTAAGAATACTGGAGTGGGTTGCCATTTCCTTCTCTAGGGGATCTTTCTGACCTAAGGATCGAACTTGGGTCTCCTGCGTTACAAGCAGACTCCTTACCGTCTGAGCCACCAGGGAAGTCCCTTCTAAGGTTTAGTTTCTTCAATTAAGGAATGAGGATATTAAAACTTACTTCACTGAGTTATGTGAATTAGATGTGACAGTGTGTATAAAGGCTTAGTATAATACCTGAAATGTAGAAAGTGATGGATAAATGTTTGCTATTATTATATATTATGTCATATATATATAATCTAATTATAATTTAACATAATTATTATAATCCTAAGATATAATTATCTGCAAAGCCTCTTAATATCACTCCCTTTTTTACCTGAATCCCTTCAAGCATGCTTAGAACAGCTACGCAAGTGTGTGCAGCTTGATAAATGGTTATTAGAGTACCCTCTGGTTTTCTTCTCACTCATACTTTTCTTCTTCCCAACCTTCTAAACATATCCTAAGCTTATCTACCCTACCCCTGCCCAACTACTTCACAATTAAAAAGTAAAAAGTCCCTCTTTGTCAAGGATCCAGGGCTTACTGTGCCTTTCCTCCTCACCTCCACCCCTTCCCTGCCAGTCATCCCCACAAAGGCCCCTAGAACACTGCTTAGGAAGTTTTTGCCAACAAAGGTTGAAAGAAGAGCTGATTAAAGTTTACGACTATCCCAGTTACTCATTCACAAAACATATGGCCCCAGCCCTGCCACTAGTGGTATTGTAGCAAACATGACCCAGCTCTGTCCTCTGGGAGCTCACTCGCTGGTTTAAGATACAGTCATTTCAAAGAGCAATTATGAAACAGGGTCAAGATTATAATTTTTATGGGGTTCTTGCAGAGGTCAGGGAAAGATTCCTGAGTTTGGTGGTATAGGCAACAGTGAATTAGGTGAAAAGAAAAAAAAAAAGGTGTCCCTTTAGAAAGTGGGATGTCTGAGATGTCCTGGTTTGTGCAGAGTGGCAAGATTTAAGGCAGAAGAGGCTGGGTCCCAGTCACAGACTTGGAATTTACCGGTGCAAGTGAGGATTTTAACCTTGCCTATACTTGCGGTTTTAACTTCCTGCTTTTTCCTGAGGTTTCCTGTGTGTACCTTCTTCTATTGATCCTAGTATCAAGAACGGAATTGTGGTTCTGACTGAAAATGTGCATTCTTGAGAAACTGGAGTCCCTGGGGAACATAAAGAAACTTTTGGCACATTCTTATCACCACCTGCCACTGGGCTGAGTCTACAGCATGCTCCTGGTTTCTCCCAAGGCAGGCACTGATTTCTTTTGGGTCATCAGGCTGTATTTTTTCTCTTTTTCTCCTAAACCATGTCATTTTTTTTTTCCTGTTCAACTGAGAAATGTCTAGACTTCATTCTCACGTCTCATTTCCCAGTTGCTGTTTCAAAAGAAAATTTCTGACTTTTAAGTCTGATTATTCTATTATTCTAATGAGAAAAACAGTTACTCAAAATAAATATGCTTATTGTAAGGTAGGTCTTCTTTTTAACAGCCACTGCAAGACCAGTGATGGCTTGGACTTTAGCTGAAGTCATAAACATTCACCACTCATTCAAATGATTCTTTCCTTTCATTCTTCTTGAAGATCAAACTCAACGGAAATTTAACATTAGTTAACGCTTCTGTTTTTCATTTTGTCATTGCAGTTGGCTCTGCTTTCCTCAAAATGTATCACTCATTGTCATATCTTTAGGTGTACAGGGTTTGTCTATAATTTATCATTTCATCTGTCTCTTTTTTTCCTGGAGCATTGAATCCTTAAAAATTCTAATACATGTCATTTGAAATTAAGTATGTCCCCTCCCCAACTCCCAATTTTTATTAAAGAGGAATAAGTAAAAAGTGAAGTGAAAAAGAAAGGAACAAATAGTGTTGTTTCATACATTAACTATAATGCATGGCTTTTATCAGGAAAGCAAACTTAGTTGTGTTTTCACATTATTTCGTTCCTGCTAAGTTGCTTCAGTCATGTCTGACTCTTTGAGACCATATGGACTGTAGTCCACCAGGCTCCCAGGCCTTCTGTCCATGGGATTCTCCAGGCATGAACTAAAGAGGGTTGTCATGCCCTCCTCCAGGAGATCTACCTGACCCAGGGACTGAACCTGCGTCTCTTACACCTCTTGCATTGGCAGGTGAGTTCTTTACCTCTAGCACCACTTGGGAAGCCCTTTCACACTATTAAGTAACATTAATTTTTTTCTCAGAGAGTCTTTCAAATGTTAACCACTGATTTTAAATCAAGGGGTGTAATTTCTTCATCTGCAAACAATTATTTGGTTTTAGAGTCTTTTGGTGAGAGGAACAGAGGTTAAAATCATTAACAGGCAGGGGCAAGTAAGAGTGGTCATCCAGCACTCAAGGTCAAGCTGACAGTGGTGGGCATGACACCATGACTTAGCAGTAGGACTAAAATGACCTGAAGAATTTGCATTTATTGTTCCCCAAGACCATCATCATCAAGTCGAAGTCAGTCTGTACTTCTGTACACCAGCCTGAGAAAGTGGCAAACTGTCCTTTTTACATTTCTTTCCCTCTCCTTGATGTTCACCTTACCCTGATTCCATCTGCATGAAACGGCAGTGGTGGTGATGAGCTCTACCTTCTAAAGGCTGGCTCTTCCTGGGGTATTCTGTGTCTTCTAACTCTCTCTGATTTCTTGAACCGTGAGGCCACACTTTGGCTTCTATGCACAATCAACTGACCATCAGGCTGGCAGCCCTTGTGGGGTTTATGCTTTAACTTTGGGTTCAGAGCCCCCTTGGCTTTATTTGGCATTATTGTAATTGTTGTAGTTTCACTTTTTGTCTCTATCAGGCTTTGGTATAGTGGCCATTGTTGTGTTTCCCTCAGGATAATGAGATATGCTAGCACGACAAAGAACAATGCTTAAGATTTGCAGCAGCTGCATTTTTGTGTCTTAATTAAGTTTTATAAGATAGCATTTTCATAGAACTCCATTTCTGTACTTATCTCCTTTTATTTACGCTATTTATTGTATTCTGATTCCCACATTACATAATATTAGGAGGTCTCTAAAAGCCGAAATCAGTATTTCACGCATGTTTGATTTCCTATCCCTGTAAGATCTAATATAAGTGGTGGAGAACAGTTTAGAAAATATACACTGTACAAAGTAAACTATAGCAGCAACAAAAATATTGACTTGGAACCAGAATAATGGTCCAAATTCAGAAGTATTTACCTTTCTTCCCCCCTGAGAAACCAGGATCTTTTTTAAAATGCTAATTTGCAGTTTGAAACTGTTGAAATATAAGAAGCAGCAGCAAAAGAGACGAAGCAGGCACTTTTGGATATTATAATTACACCTAAGGATTGTTTTTATTATAGTTCTTCAGGTTTAATCATGCTCTTGATTCTGTGAAATGTCATGGAATCACAGGACGGAGGGCTCAAAAGGTCTTTAGTCTCTGTCTTTTAAAGAAACACGAGTTTAAACTTCTGCAAACACTTACTTACCCTATAGTTTTCTTTTAAAATAACCAGGAAAAGAAGGACCAAGAGGCTCAAAGATTTGTTTGAATAAATAATATTTCACTCAAGCCTTTTTGGTTAATCTAATACATCTGTTACATCTAATATATCTGTTCTCAGTTCTTTCTTTTCTTGCCACTTCTGGGATTTTCCTTTCCCTGATCTTTTCCCCCTCTTCTCAAAGGGAATTTTAAATCCCTCACTTTCCTGCTGTACAGAGAAATTTAGCAAGCAATTTGTTTCTTGAGCATGCGTCTATACCCTGTAGATGATGCTAACCTCTGTCTAGTAATGGTTAATTTAGACAGTTACTCAAGATGAAGAGAGATCTTTATCACAGATTTTGGTGACTGAGATTTTTCTTTATCTTGTTACATTTTCATGTACTCTTCTTCTAAATAAGTGACTCCATTCCATCATTCTTTCAACACAGTGCTTCCTTTCCAGAAAGATAATACAACTTCATTTCCTCTCTTTTTGGTCCTCTGCTCCGGTCAACACCCATCATCTAGGTTTAGACCCAGAGCTGATTACAGTTTCTAAAAAAGGCCAGACCACTCCAGATTGTAGCATTCATGGGTGGTTGAAAGTGCTGATGACTCAGTTCCTGGGATTTACCAAATACCACCATTTCCAAGTCAAACTATATTTTAGCACTATTATTTTTAAATCTTCATTTGTTTTCCATCAGACTTCTGGGTTTTCTACTCTACTCATTTTGTTCTAGATTTAGTAAAGTTGTTACTTTTTTCCTACTCTTCAGGGCCAAAGGATTCTAAGGATTCAAATTGTGTATATGCTGCTTTTCTGACTATTTTTCTTTGATCAATTCAACACACATATATTGTACCATCTCTGATCATTTAGTTGTGGACTTCCTGGTCTGCTGTCTTGAGAAAGACTTCTGATAAATGTGATGATAGACACGCTACGTAGTGTGCTAAGGTAATAGCCTGGGAGGGAAACCACTGGCTGTTAGGGAAGGGTTTCCATGAGACAGAAACTCTATCTGGTGTCCTAAAGCCTGAGACGGAGAAGGCCAGACAAAGAGGATGGAATAGCAGGGGGAGAGAGTTCCAGGAAAATAAACAGCAGGTAAAAAGGCCTGAAGGTGAAGAAGAGCATGGCCATGTTTAGGCAAACACATGCAAGTTCAGCATGGCTTGAGCATTAGACACAAGGCTGGGTGGGTAAAGCGTGATGATAAAGCATGGTAGAGACTTCTGTCATGCCAGGCCTTGTGAGTCATGTTAAGGAAGCTAAGAGTGATGGAGAACCACTGAAGGTTCTTAAGAAGGAAGATGATGCTAGTAATTTCAGAGGGCTTACTCTGGCCTTGGTATGTAAAATTGGAGGCCATGGGATCCCAATAGCTGGACATAGCAATTACCCAATAGAGAGAGGATGGAGGCTACAACTGAGGAGGGAAAAAATTAGATGAATTTGAAAAGTACAAATATGGTAAAATTGGAAAATGAGATGAAATACTCTGCCACTCTTATCATGCTGCTGCTGCAGCAGCAGCTAAGTCGCTTCAGTTGTGTCTGACTCTGTGCGACCCTATAGATGGCAGCCCACCAGGCTCCCCCATCCCTGGGATTCTCCAGGCAAGAATACTGGAGTGGGTTGCCATTTTCTTCTCCAATGCATGAAAGTGAAAAGTGAAAGTGAAGTCGCTTAGTCGTGTCTGATTCTTAGCGACCCCATGGACTGCAGCCTACCAGGCTGCTCCGTCCATGGGATTTTCCAGGCAAAAGTACTGGAGTGGGTTGCCATTGCTTTCTCCACTCCTATCATAGTTTCCATTAAAATTACACAAGATTTAACTGTAATCCATGGAATTAGGGACTGTAGTAAGCTCTTGAGACAGGGTACTGAGGAACAGGAGTTCCCCAGGTTTTTTTGATGACAGTTTGCTTCAATAGCACTGTCTAGAAGCAGAGTGACCAGGCTTATAGGCATCAGATTGCTGTCATGCATGTATTTCAGGACTAGATGCCAGGGATGATGTGCTGGCTGAGATGGTTCACTGATCTCAGCCCTGATCGGAACACACCTGAACCACTGTATTGGTTTTAAAGTCTGCATTTGAAAATGGTCATGACTGGAATCTCTACAGAGAGGAATCAAAAGATAAGAGGCCCTCAAAATACATCGTATAAGGAATAGCTCAAGAAAGTAACATATTAGAGACAGGAGGCACACAACATCTCTCTTTGAATACCAATAGAGTTCTACAGCCTTCAGAATGGGAGAAAATTACAGCGAACGAAGCAACTGACTAAGAATAAACCTCAAAAATATATAAGCAGCTCATGCAGCTCAATTCCAGAAAAATAAATGACCCAATCAAAAAATGGGCCAAAGAACTAAACAGACATTTCTCCAAGGAAGACATACAGATGGCTATCAAACACATGAAAAGATGCTCAACATCACTCATTATCAGAGAAATGCAAATCAAAACCACAATGCGGTACCATCTCATGCCGGTCAGAATGACTGCTATCGAAAATCTACAAACAATAAATTCTGGAAAGGGTGTGGAGGAAAGGGAACCCTCTTACACTGTTGGTGGGAGTGCAAGCTAGTACAGCCGCTATGGAGAACAGTGTGGAGATTCCTTAAAAAACTGGAAATAGAACTGCCATATGACCCAGCAATTCCACTGCTGGGCATACACACTGAGGAAGCCAGAATTGAAAGAGATATGTGCACCCCAATGTTCATCGCAGCACTGTTTATAATAGCCAGGGCATGGAAGCAACCTAGATGCCCATCGGCAGACAAATGGATAAGAAAGCTGTGGTACATATACACAATGGAATATTACTCAGCTATTAAAAAGAATTCATTTGAATCAGTTCTAATGAGATGGATGAAACTCGAGCCAATTATACAGAGTGAAGTAAGCCAGAAAGAAAAACACCAATACAGTATACTAACACATATATATGGAATTTAGAAAGATGGTAATGATAACCCTATATGCGGAACAGCAAAAGAGACACAGATGTATAGGACAGTCTTTTGGACTCTGTGGGAGAGGGTGAGGGTGGGATGATCTGAGAGAATAGCATTGAAGCATGTATATTACTGAGTAACAGGCAGGAAGGCCAGGGGTCTCCAAATGGAGGAAATAGGCTGCAAGTGTCAGACATTTTTTTCTCTCTCTTAAGCGGCAGGAGGAAACAAACTAGTGAGATATATATATATTTTTTTTCTCTTCCCTTTTCTATACAAGTTTTAAAAGGTTTCTCTTAAAATACTGTGTTGCCATAAAGACACCTGGTTCCACCTGAAATTAACTATTCTTAACTACTATTAACTATTGAGTTAACCAATGCATTTTTCTTATGGAAATGTTTGTCTTAAGCTATGTTAATGTACTATGCATTTACCCCAGACTCTGTCTTCAAGTCAGTTCTGCCAATGGCTCAGAACCTACTTGACAAACCAGTATGTTATACTCAGACATTATTCCCCTAATCTATATAAATGAAACTATTTGTATGGTAATCTGCCCTTCTAGAAGATTCAAGTCAATCATTTTATGGCTTGTGATAACTCATCTGGTGCCAAGATTATCCCAAAATACATCTTATGGATGAGGGGCCTGGTGCCATTCTGAGTTTTAAGACAGTCCTTTCTTTCATTAACAAACTGCTAGTGACTATATAACATTCAGCTGAAGACTAGCAGGGGGGTACTTTCTGTCCCCTTCTGATGCCTATGTCAGAAGCTTTCTCTATCTCCTTTATACTTTAATAAAACTTTATTACACAAAAGCTCTGAGTGATCAAGCCTCGTCTCTGGCCCTGGGTTGAATTCTTCTCCTTCAGAGGCCAAGAATCCCGGTGTCTTTTCATGGTTCAGCAACAACCTTTCATTACCATATGAAACAGATCGCCAGTCCAGGTTCCATGCATGATACAGGGTGCTCAGGGCTGGTGCACTGGGATGACCCAGAGGGATGGGATAGGGAGGGAGGGGGAGGGGGGTTCAGGATGGGGAACACATGTACACTCATGGCTGATTCATGTCAATGTATGGCAAAAACCACTACAATATTGTAAAGTAATTAGCCTCCAATTAAAATAAATAAGTTAAAAAAATAAAAACCTTGTTCTGTGTGACCTCAGAGGGGTGAGCTGGCATCTATAGAAGTTTGCAGGAGGTAGAGAATAGAATCTCATCCTGAGATCCAAATTTTGGAGTTGGCTGAAAAGTGGAGACAGTATACTCCCTCTCAGTGTGAATATCCAGCAGACCAGGCTGTGACCTCAAAAGTACCTTCCAGATCCAAGTCACTTCGTTTTTAAAATGCTTCTATTCTGCCTTCACTCATTCTCCTGCTGATAGGCCTTGCACAGAGCAAAGTAGGAGATACCTTGCCACTTACACTAAGTATAGCAAATGAGTAATAAATATGTGATGAATGCTAATGACACTTCCTGTGTTAGTGCCTGAGTTGTCACCTCATCCTTTTTTTGGTGGATCTTTATAAGTCTATCTTAGAATGAAGATTCACTGAAAATCAGTCATGATTTTGTCTACACTGAAGTCTTAAGTTTCCTATTTGTATCCTTCTTTGCCAGAAGTGTTAAAAGTGACAGTGGGTTTAGGAGTGAGGGTAATCATGATGGAGAAAGCAGGAGAATGGTTGAGAGTGGACTCATTAAAAAATTTTATGTTACAGTCCACTTATCTAGGGCTTCCCTGGCAGCTCAGTGGTAAAGAATCCTCCTGCCAATGCAGGAGATGCAGGCTTGATTCCTGGGTTGCGAAGATCCATTGGAGAAGGAAATGGCAACCCACTCCAGTATTCCTGCTGGGGAATCCCATGGACAGAGGAGCCTGGTACAGTCCTTGGGGTCACAAAGTGTCAGACAGGACTTAGTGACTAAACAGAAAGAACAACCACTTATACAGGCCATCTCATTGGCAGTTGAGAGACATAATATCTAAACATCTTGCCCACCTTTTAGCAAAAATTTTGATTTTTTAGTATCCACTTGTTCATGTTTCTTATCAAAACACTATCACAAAGGATAAATTCCTCATTTTTCCTCTTTTCCTTTCTATATTTTCCTTTTCAAACTATTCAATCCAGAAGCCATTGGGTGCAATTAAGGAAATAATGATGGTCCAGAACAGGATGTAAAGCCCAAATGGGATGAAAGGTGTCTATCAGTGGGGGAGCCCAGCACAACATACCTGATTGTGAAGCGATGAGGAGGGTGTCCATGCAGGTGTGTGGGTGATGGTAACACAGTGAGGGGTATTGGGGCCTGAGAGGTGTTGAAAGGGCATATGCCTGAGGTCTAGGTTTTTCTGTTATATATGAGGAGGTTTGTTACATACAGGAGGATCAATTAATTCAGTAAATATTGAAATGATAATGGGAACTATGTTTTTCAAAGTCAGAAAATAGCATTATAAATAAGGGAAGAGAAAAAACTAGATGTTCAATTGAGAGTGGAGATATTAGTGTGAACTCATGCTTTTCAATGTATATAGATAGAGAAATATGTTTAGTTGTGTATATACATACACATATGTATACATATATGTTGGTGGATATATCTGTGCATTTGATTGTATATACATCTACATTTAGCTTTATCCAATGAAGGAGTCCTGGAGCTGTGGCACCCCCATAGTATTAGATACAACTAGCACCTAGATCTTGGTTTCTTTTCTTTCTTTCTTTATTTTTAAAATTAATTTATTTATTTTAATTGGAGGTTAATTACTTTACAATATTGTGGCAATTTTTGCCATACATTGACATGAATCAGCCATGGGTGTACATGTGTTCCCCATCCTGTCCCCCTTCCCACTCCCTCCCCATCCCATCCCTCTGGGTCATCCCAGTGCACCAGTCCTGAGCACCCTGTCTCATGCATTGAACCTGGACTGGTGATTCATTTCACATATGGTAATATACATGTTTCAATGCTATTCTCTCAGATCATCCCACCCTCACCTTCTCCCACAGAGTACAAAAGTCTGTTCTATACATCTGTATCTCTTGCTGTCTTGCATATCAGGTCATCGTTACCATCTTTCTAAATCCCATAAATATGTGTTAATATACTGTATTGGTGTTTTTCTTTCTGACTTACTTCACTCTGTATAATTGGCTCCAGTTTCATCCACCTCATTAGAACTGATTCAAATGTATTCTTTTTAATAGCTGAGTAATATTCCATTGTGTATATCTACCACAGCTTTCTTATCCATTCGTCTTCTGATGGACATCTAGGCTGCTTCCATGTCCTGGCTATTATAAACAGTGCTGCGATGAACATTGGGGTGCACGTGTCTCTTTCAGATCTGGTTTCCTCGGTGTGTATGCCCAGCAGTGGTATTGCTGGGTCATATGGCAGTTCTATTTCCAGTTTTTTAAAGAGTCTCCACACTGTTCTCCATAGTGGCTGTACTAGTTTGCATTCCCACCAACAGTGTAAGAGGGTTCCCTTTTCTCCACACCCTCTCTAGCATTTATATCTTGTAAACTTTTGGATAGCAGTCATTCTGACTGGCGTGAGACGGTACCTCATTGTGGTTTTGATTTGCGTTTCTCTGATAATAAGTGATGTTGAGCATCTTTTCATGTGTTTGTTAGCCATCTGTATGTCTTCCTTGGAGAAATGTCTGTTTAGTTCTTTGGCCCATTTTTTGATTGGGTCATTTATTTTTCTGGAGTTGAGCTGCATGAGCTGCTTATATATTTTTGAGGTTAATTCTTAGTTGCTTCATTTGCTATTATTTTCTTCCTTTTTGAAGGCTGTCTTTTCACCTTGCTTATAGTTTCCTTCGTTGTGCAAAAGCTTTTAAGTTTAATTAGTTCCCATTTGTTTATTTTTGCTTTTATTTTCATTACTCTGGGAGGTGGGTCATAGAGGATCCTGCTGTGATACTGTCTTGGTGACTGTAGCTTTGTAGAATAGTGTGAAGTCGGGCAGGTTGATTCCTCCAGTTCTATTCTTCTTTTTCAAGATTACTTTGGCTATTCAAGGTTTTTTGTATTTCCGTACAAATTGTGAAATTATTTGTTCTAGTTCTCTGAAAAATACCATTGGTAGCTTGATAGGGATTACATTGAATCTATATATTGCTTTGGATAGTATACTCATTTTCACTCTATTGATTCTTCTGATCCATGAACATGGTATATTTCTCCATCTGTTTGTGTCATCTTTGATTTCTTTCATCAGTCTTTTATAGTTTACTATATTTAGGGTCTTTTGTTTATTTAGGTAGATTTATTCCTAAGTATTTTATTCTTTTCGTTGCAATGGTGGGTGGAATTGTTTCCTTAATTTCTCTTTCTGATTTCTCATTGTTAGTGTATAGGAATGTAAGAGATTTCTGTGTATTAATTTTATATCTTGCAACTTTACTATATTCATTGATTAGCTCTAGTTATTTTCTGGTGGTGTCTTTAGGGTTTTCTGTGTAGAGTAGATCTTGGTTTCTAAACACCATTCTCTCCTCAAAGGGACCAAGGCTTCTTGGAGAAATAACTGATTTCTGGGATGAGAAAGGAAAAGTACAAAATAAGCCTGAAATATCTTGTTTGGCTAAAAAGTAAGAAATTGTTTAAAGAATAATAGAGACTGACAAAAAGATGGAATGACTAGCTTGAAGGGGTCCTGTTGACCAAATCTGGAGCACTTTGAGTCTAAAAATAAATAATTATAGAAGTATAATATAATTGAATAAAATGGGACTCAATTAATTCATAAACATGTAAATTTAAAATGGTTTAGTGATTAGACATTTGTATGGTCACAAAGTGCTTTGTAAATGAAATACTTATTAATTACAAAGGGAAAGGGGGGAATTCAAGAGCTGAGAAAACCAGAAAGAAAACAAAATTTCACAAGAATTTTGAGGGAGAGGCTGAGGTTCTCCCCAAATCCTGGGATTAAAAAATTTGTACACTGATATTAGTGGACTGTGTATATGTGGGTATTCAGATTAAATGTTCACAATCTCACTTAGGTTCACCTTCACAACAACTATAAAATAGAGGCATTACTCTTTCCTATTTTACACATAGGCAAACAAATGAGAAATTAAACAACTTGCCACAGCCAATAAGAAGCTTCAGGATGTGAACTCAGGCCTGACTAAATCTGCTTCAATTTGAGAACCAATGTGGAGTCCCTAGAGAGCCCCGGTGGCTCAGATGGTAAAGAATCTGCCTGCAGTGTGGGAGACCTCGGTTCAATCTCTGTGTCGGGAAGATCTGCTGCAGTTTCTTTATTTCTCTAAATTAGTTCTGGTTGTAGACCTGCTCAATATAGCCCATAATTTATAATGAACACATTTCGTGTAAAACTCCATTTGTTGTTCTTTTTCAGTTGTCTGACTCTTTGTGTGTCCATGGACTGTAGTATGTCAGGATCTTCTGTCCTTCACTATCTTCTGGAGTTTGCTCAGATTCATGCCTACTGAGCTGGTGATGGTATCTAACCTACTCATCCTCTGCCACCCTCTTCTCTTTTTGCCTTCAGTCTTACTCAGCATCAGGATCTCATCCAATGAGTTGGCTCTTGGCATCAGGTGGCCAAAGTATTGGAGGTTCAGCTTAAGCAACAGTCATTCCAATAAATATTCAGGGTTGATTTCCTTTAGGATGGACTCTTTTGATGTCCTTGTGATCCAAGGGACTCTTAAGGGGCACCACAGTTCAAAAGCATTGATTCTTCAGCTCTCAGTCTTATTTATGGTCCAACTCTAACATCTGTACGTGGCTACTGGAAAAACCATAGCTTTGACTATATGGACCTTTGTTGACAAAGTGATGTCTCTGCTTTTTAATACATTGTCTAGGTTTGTCATAGCTTTTTTCCCAAGAAGCAAGCATCTTCTAATTTCATGACTGCAGTTGCCATGTGCAGTGATTTTTGAAGCCCAAGAAGAGAAAAATTTGTCGCTGCTTCCACTTTTCCCCCATCTATTTGCCATTGGACTTCCCTCATAGCTCAGTTGGTAAAGAATCTGACTGCAGTGCAGGATACCTGGGTTTGATTCCTGGGTTGGGAAGATCCTCTGGAGAAGGAAATGGCAACCCACTCCAACATTCTTGCCTGGAGAATCCTATGGACAGAGGAGCCTGGAAGGCTGCAGTCTCTGGGGCCACAAGAGTTGGGCACGACTTAGAAGCTAGAGAGAGAGAGACAGAACTGAATGCCATGATCCTAGTTTTTTTTAATGTTGCGTTTCAAGCCAGCTTCTCCTCTTTCCTCTTTCACCCTCATCAAGAGGCTCATTAATTCCTCTTTGCTTTCTGCCGTTAGAGTGGTATCATCTGCATATCTGAGATTGTTTATATTTCTACTGGCAATCTTGATTCCAGCTTATGAGTCACTCAGCCTGGCATTTTGCATGATGTTCTGTACATAAGTTAAATAAGCAGGGTGACAAGATAGAACCTTGATGTTTCTGGATTTTCAACCAGTCCGTTGTTCCATGTCCGGTTTTGACCTGCTTATAGGTTTTTATGACCTGCTAGAGGAGGCAGGTAAGGTGGTCTGGTATTCTCATCTCTTTAAGAATTTTCTGTGTACTGGTGGTCTGTGGTTCCTTTTTATTGTGGAGGTTTCTCCCAGTGAGTGGGGTTGGATGATTGGCTTGTCAAGGTTTCCTGGTTAGGGAAGCTTGCGTCAGTGTTCTGATGCGTGGAACTGGATTTCTTCTCTCTGGAGTGCAATGGAATGTCCAGTAGTGAGTTTTGAGATGGGTCTATGTGTTTGGTGTGACTTTGGGCAGCCTGTATGTTGATGCTCAGGGCTATGTTCCTGCGTTGCTGGAGAATTTGTGTGGTATGTCTTGCTCCGGAACTTATTGGCTCTTGGGTGGTGGTTAAATCCATGGCTGATTCATGTCAATGTATGGCAAAAACCACTACAATATTGTAAAGTAATTAGCCTCCAACTAATAAAAATAAATGGAAAAAAATAAAAATAAAATAAAGAATTTTCCACAGTATTTTGTGATCCACACAGTCAAAGCTTCTAGCATAGTCAGTGAAGCAGAAATAGATGCTTTTCTGCAATTCCCTTGCTTTTTTCTATGATCCAATAGATGTTGGCAATTTGGTTTCTGGTTCCTCTGCCTTTTCCAAATCCAGCTTGTACATCTGTAAGTTCTTGTTTCATGTACTGCTGAAGTCTAGCTTGAAGGATTTTGGGCATTATCTTGCTAGCATGTGAAATGAGTGCAATTGTATGGTAATTTGAACATTCTTTGGCATTGCCTTTCTTTTCGATCGGAATGAAAACTGACCTTTTCCAGTCCTATGGCCAATCTCGAGTTTTCCAGATTTGCTGGCATATTGACTGCAGCATTTTAACAGCATCATCTTTTAGGATTTGAAATAGCTCAGCTGGAATTTCATCAACTCCATTAGCTTTGTTCACAGTGATGTTTCCTGAGGCCCAGTTGCACTGCAGGATGTCTGGCTCTAGGTAAGTGACCACACCGTCATGGTTATCTGGGTCATTAAGACCTTTTTTGTACAGTTCTTCTGTGTATTCTGGCTACCTCTTCTTAATCTCTCCTGCTTCTGTTAGGTCCTTGCCATTTCTGTCCTTTATTTTGCCCATCTTTGCATGAAATGGTCCCTTAGTATCTCTAATTTTCTTGAAGAGATCTCTGACCTTTCCCATTCTATTGTTTTCCTCTATTTCTTTGCATTGTTCCCTTGAGAAGACTTTCTTATCTCTCCTTGCTTTTCTTTGAAACTCTGCATTCAGTTGGGTATATCTTTCCTTTTCTCCTTGGCTTTTTGCTTCTCTTCTTTTCTCAGCTATTTGTAAGGCCCCCTCAGACAACCATTTTGCCTTCTTGCATTTCTTTTTCTTTGGGATAGTTTTGGTCACTGCCTCCTGTACAATGTTGTGAACCTCCATTCATAGTTTTCAGGAACTCTGTCTACCAAAAATAATCCCTTGAATCTATTTGTCAAAACAAGAGTCTGAAATGCAGTACTTGGGCACAATCTCAAAAATGACAGAATGATTTTGGTTTGTTTCCAAGGCAAACCAATCAACATCACATTAAATCAAGTCTATGCCCTAGTCACTAATGCCGAAGAAGCTGAAGTTGAATTGTTCTATGAAGACCTACAAGGCCTTCTAGAACTAACACCAATACAGATACCCTTTACATTATCATAAGGGATTGGAATGCAAAAATAGGAAGTCAAGCAATACCTGGAGGGAGGAAGGTTCAAGAGGGAGGGGACACATGCTTACCTATGGTTGATTCATGTTGATGTTTGGCAGAAACCAAAACAATTCTGTAAAGCATTTATCCTTCAATTAAAAAACAAACAAATTTAAAAAAATTTTTAAAATGAGAGATACCTGGATTAACAGGTAAGTTTGGCCTTGGGACTACAAAATGAAGCAGAGCAAAGGCTAACAGAGTTTTGCTAAGAGAACACACTGATCATAGCAAACACCCTCTTCCAACAACACAAGAGACAGCTCTACACACGGACATCACCAGATGGTCAATACTGAAATCAGATCAATTATATTCTTTGCAGCTGAAGATGGAGGAGCTCTATATGGTCAGCAAAAAGAAGACCAGGAGCTGACTGTGGTTCAGATCATGGAATTCTTACTGCAAAATTCAGGCTTAAATTGAAGAAAGTAGGGGAAAACATTAGATCATCTAGGTATGACCTAAATCAAATCATCATAAATTGCTGAAACAACAGACAATAAATCATGTTCATCATAATAAGAGCTAAATAATATTGAAGGATTGTTATGTTTTAGATCCTACTCTAGGCATTTAATAAATATTCATCTAATTTATTCCTCATAAAACCCTAAAAGTAGCACTATAACTGCTCTCATGTTAGTGGGAACTGATGTCCAATTTTGTCTTTGGATTGTGGTTGGCAAGATTCTCTGCTCTTTTTTTGCTATTACTCAGTAATTTGAGATTATGTTTTTGGACGAACTTGCAAAGTTCGGGATATTGTGGGTCTCACCCATGTGTACACCATACGAGTCTGATGTTTACGACTGACATTTTCTGTTCATGAAATATTTTCCCATAACTTTAAAAGGAGCAGCTGTAGATCGGAGCAGGATGCAAGCAGAAACTTTTCCATAAGTGCTGGAGGTGGGCTTGAGGTCAGAGTTCTTTCCATGACCTAAGACTGCAATGCCAGGCATGAGTGTTGGAATTCGTTTTCTATCCTGTACTCATGGAAGACATAACTAATTTCTCAAAAACTCTGAGTCTGGATATGGCTTCTGGATTTTTTTTTCCCCACAAGGCAGCACTTCTTTCAGCAGATACTGGGTAAAGCTGTCCCTCCAGGTGAAAGCTATTTGCCTTCCTTAGTCAATGAGACCCTTAATAATTGCAATCCTTAGTTCTAAATATTAGCATTCCAGTAAGGTTTGGCTTCCTCCTACTTTCCATAGCTGTATAGATTACAAAGTGCTTTCATGTAAATTGTTTTATTTTATCAGCAATAACTACCATCTGAGTGCTCATTATTAAGTATTTATTACAGACAGTCTAAGTTATACTAACTTGAATCCTTCTAGGTGGATATTGTGATTCTCACTTTATTGATGGGAAAACAGGCTCAGAGATGTGAAATCGCTTGCAGGAGCCCAACTGAAAGGCAGTTGTGCTCACTACTGTATCACCAATACCCACCACCTGGCTTCCCAGGTGGTTCAGTGGTAAAGAACCTGCCTGCCAAGGCAGGAGATGTAAGAGACCCAGGTTCGATCCCTGGGTTGGGAAGATCCCCTGGAGGAGGGCATGGCAACCCACTCCAGTATTCTTGCCTGGGAAATTTCATGGACAGAGGAGCCTGGCAGGCTATAGTCCATGGGGTTGCAAAGAGTAGGACACGACTGAAGAGACAGTACACACACACCATACCACCAACTGGTAAATAGCAGAACCAGAAGTAGAACTTGGACAAGTTCTTACAGGGCAAGTTCTCAGTTTCTTTCAAACACTGTAGCTACATCAAGTTTCCAAACACTGGAGCAAATCCAGTCTTTTTAGCCAGATGCCTGAAGGAAAGTTACTATTGTTCAATAGAAGTGTTGCCCCTCCGTATACTTCTCCCTCTGTCTTCGCTGGTGTGCATATGTGTTTGCACATGTGTGTGTGAACATATATGCACATATATGCAGCATTCACTTATTTTAGGCCCTTGAAACCTTGTTAGGTCTCCTATTTGGCCAAACAGAGATTAATAGTCTTGTAAACACAGTCATTTTTCTTAGGAGATCCAATTCTCTACCTCTTAGAAAGATGTGTATATATAACTGGAAAGTACATTCTCAACACTGCTCTGAACCTGTGCAATGATTCTGCTGACAGCACCTGAGTGAATATAACTAAAGGGTACATAGATGCCTAACCTTACATTAGCAAAGAATCAAGGTAAATAAATGTGTAGACAGCTTTTCTTCAATTTTCTGACCTCTGTCTTTGCCATATTGGATCTAAAGCATTTAGATCCTTGCTGGAAAGGTATGTTTTAAAATGCAAACATGGTTATTATATCTAATTTTCTGTCTCTCTCACTACTAGATCTTCTAGTCAAAATTAGATTTGCAGTCACTACCTTCTATTGAAATTTTAATACCCAATTTCTTTTTTCTTTCTTTCTTATTATTTTATGTAAGTAGAATCTATCACAATATATTATAGTTGCTCATTTTTTCCTTGAAAAAAGTTTTCTTTCTGACACCTGCACTTAAATATTAGTAGTTATCTTGAGGACAGAAGGAGTTTATGTATGACTGTTGCCCTTTTTCCTTTGTGCATTTATGTGTTCTTTAATTAGGAAAATATTACATAATTTGTATTTTATTTCAGTCTGTGCCTTTCAGAAAGGTGATAAAATCTCTGTAGAAACACGCATGTGCCAGGTTATGCCTGAATCCATACTATTTTTATGTTAAGCAAACACAGGCATACAATGAAATAGAAAGCAAAATTCGGATGATTTTTTAAAGTGAAAACAAGCATGCTTAAAGATATTAATACTTGTGAATGTGATTTGCACTACATCTGTAACTACTTCTTTGCCAAAAAGAATTATTTCCTTAGGGCACTTTGGAGGAAAGACTAGAGAAGCCGTGAAGTGTAAGGGAAATGCTCAAGCAGTAACTGAGAGGCATGTTCTAAAGAGGATTTCTGTTCTCATAGGAGGGGTGATGAGCTCTGAGGTCCTTCCATTTGAGGTCTTCTCAGTTCAGTTCAGTTCAGTCGCTCAGTCGTGTCCAACTCTTTGTGACCACATGGACTGCAGTACGCCAGGCCTCCCTGTTCATCACCAACTCCTAAATGCCCTTAAACATGTGGGCAGGGCCTAAAAAAATGTAAGAAGGAATCTTAGATTTCTAGTTTTGAGATCTACTGCAAGGAAGATCATTCGTGTTAACTTGCATTTTCTTACACAGCAACTTTCTTTTCTTCCATACAGGATCAGGTTACAAATTAAATGATACTTTTCAAGGGAAAAATATCCCTTCTGCAATTGCTACAGAAAGTTCATCATGTTTCCCCACATGTCCAAAACATAGATTGATTCTCTAGCTGATGATTATGGAGTTCACACCTTATATTTAAGTTTCAGATCCAACTTCTTATATACCTAGAGTATGGTAAAGCAAAAGTGGTTGTAGTGAAGGTTTCCCCAAGTTCATCCTTGTTGTTGTTGTTCAGTGGCAATGTCATGTCTGACTTCTTGTGACCCCATGGACTGCAGCACACCATGTTTCCCTGTCCTTCACTGTTTCCTGGAGTTTGCTCAAACACATGTTCATTGAGTTGGTGATGCTATCCAACCATCACATCCTTTGTCACCCCCTTCTCCTCCTGACTTCAATCTTTCCCAGCATCAAGATCTTTTCCAAAGAATCAGCTCTTCCCATCAGGCGGCCAAAGTATGGGAGTTTCACCTTCAGCGCCATTCCTTCCAATGAATATTCAGGACTGATCTCCTTTAGGATTGACTGGTTTGATCTCCTCGCTGTCCAAGGGACTCTCAAGTGTCTTCTCCAACATTACAGTTCAAAAGCATCAATTCTTCAGTGCTCAGCTTTCTTTATGGTCCAACTCTCACATCCGTACATGACTACTGGAAAAACCATAGCTTTGGCTATACAAACCTGTGTTAGCAAAGGGATATCTCTGCTTTTTAATATACTGTCTAGGTTTGTCATAGCTTTTCTTCCAAGGAGAAGGCGTCTTTTAATTTCACGACTGCAGTCACCACCTGCAGTGATTTTGGAGCCCAAGAAAATAAAATCTATGGCATAGTTTGTAGGAGAATGGACAGGACTCAACATACAGTAGAATTCATGGCTATGATTTACTGTAGTGAAGGGGTACAGAGAAAAGTCAGCAAAGGCAAAAGCAGAAGGACCAAGTCTTGGGGAAGCCAGGTGCAAGATTGCAAGCGTTCTTTCCCAATGGAATCACATAGGACATTCTTAAGTCTCCTAGCAGTGAGTTGTGATGAGATGTGTGAATTGTTGTCTATGAGGGAAGCTC
The DNA here is from genome assembly GCF_963930625.1 of Muntiacus reevesi. Taxonomy (NCBI): domain Eukaryota; kingdom Metazoa; phylum Chordata; class Mammalia; order Artiodactyla; family Cervidae; genus Muntiacus; species Muntiacus reevesi. The sequence goes on from NC_089257.1 coordinate 84,240,256, forward strand.
ACTAGAGACTCACTGACCAGGGCTTTTACTGGGTGCAGTTGATATGGCCCCTCTTCCAGCCTCTGCCAGGCATGAATCCAAATTCCAGACTTCCAGAAGGAAAGCAGGTGTTCTGCACAAACCACATTGTTTGCACAAGCAGTTTAGGCACAGTAAGCCACTCAATTTGTTAATGGTGGGAACCCTTCCAAGATCATGTTTCTGAAAGCCATCCAAAGGCCAACCTTGCAAGCAGAGCTTTCTAAGGATAGCACCTCAGGCCTGCAAATTAATCCTAAGGCACAGTGGTCCTTTAACCTTTTCTGAAAAAGAGTTCTAGTCTTGCTAGCAAAGGAAGAACCTCTGGCTTTTCTTTTGTAGTTTTTGGAGTAAGCATCATCACTCTACAAACTTTCCTTCTTTTCTAAGAACCAGAAAAAACAGGAAGAATTACAGCAGGAGAATCAGTAGGAGGATTTTTTTTTTAATCCTTCAAAAGGGACAAAATAAGTAGAGACTTGTCCACACGAGCATCACAGCTTGGCTCAAGTAAATAACCATAAATAAGATCCCTCACCACAACCCAGCATCTGCCTTAAGTATGTGTTAGAGCAGAAAAATATACACATGCGAGAGCCAGAGTAAGCACTTAGAGGCACTGCTGGCTCACTGACAGAGGCTACATGCTGATTTCAGGTTTAATACACACTCATCACATTAAACAGTGTTTACCTGCCAGGATCCTCTTGTGTCTGGCTGGTTCTGTGCCTCGAGTTTCCTTCTTTGCCCTCCTCACTGAAATGCCCCACCTAGCACATCATCTCTCAACCTTTCAGCTCCTTGCTGATGGCTCTGGGTCCCCTAAGGCACCGTCACTCTGGGGTCAAGAGGGTTGTCAGACTTTCCTTCCTCCTTTACTTACTACTGTCTCTGGGAAAGCCTGGCTCTACCGCTTATCCAATAAGGGAACGGTGGTGGAAGAAAAAGAACTGCTGGGGAATAATGTCTGGACAGTTTAATGGGTTGGATTAGATGAAAAACGGCAAGTAGGTGACCAACTCCCTTCACCCCTGCCACCTGGGCCCTGGCAGTTAGAGAGCATTATGGCGTGTTTTTCTCTTTGTGTCCAACACAGCATTCCAGATAGCCATTGCCAGTTTCTCAAAACTGGCATATAAATTGAAGCTTACTTCTACCAAGAATAAATATCCTCAAGAGCCTTTTAATTTATAAGTGAAGTAATTCTTTTTTAATAAAATAAAATTCTAAAGTGCTTGATTTTCACCTATGTTGACAGACATTGTAGAACCAATAGTATTTGTGTGTTAAAGTGTATTATGAACATTCCCAGATTATATTTGTTAAGCAAAGTGAAAAGCAACATGCAGTAAAGTAAAAATGGTACCAGAACTTCCTCTAGGTAAGGGGCTCCATGGATGCAAATAAATACTTAAATTTATGAGAAAATATCACCTGCAGTATTGAGCTGTGTATAGAAAGTGCATTGATCACGTGTAAAATCCAGGTTAATTTGTGTCCCATCTTGTGTGCAAGACCAAGATGAGACTTGAGAAAATGTTCAACATTTTCAGCATATAGGACTTTGTAATTGGCAAGTGGATGCTGAACTTTTCAGTTTCTCTGGTCTGAACACAAGTCATTGTCAAGCTTTTGTTGCCAGAATAAAAAATTTTGAACTGCATCTTCACTGTATTTATATGCCCAAAATAAAGAGAAAACTTTGCCTCTAGAGAAACCTAGTCAAGGAAATTCCATTTCTATGAGAAGCACAGTTTCCCTTGAAAGGGTTGATTGGTTTGAAATCTAATAACAATTTCTACTGGATTATTGACAAGGAGCATATCATTATGGTCCTGTATTATTATAATTTGATTCTGGTGTGAATACAAGTTATTATTATTTTGCACAGGAATAATTAAAGTATTGATTTACGGGGTAACTTTACATTTCTCATAATATTACCCCATAAGTTGCTAATTTAAATTTTCCTATAGTATCTTTTTTTATATAAATTTATTTATTTTAGCTGGAGGCTCATTACTTTGCAATATTGTGGTGGTTTTTGCCATATGTTGACATGAATCAGCCATGGGTGCACCTGTGTCCCCCATCCTGACCCTCCCTCCCACCTCCCTCCCCATCCCATCCCTCTGGGTCATCCTAGTGCTCCGGCCCTGAGCGCCCTGTCTCATGCATCGAACCTGGACTGGAGATTCATTTCACATATGATAATATACAGGTTTCAGTGCCATTCTCCCAAATCATCCCACCCTCGCCCTCTCCCAAAGAGTCCAAAAGACTGTCCTATACATCTGTGTCTCTTTTGCTGTCTCGCATACAGGGTTATTGTTTCCATCTTTCTAAATTCCATATATATGCATTAGTATATTGTATTGGTGTTTTTCTTTCTGACTTACTTCACTCTGTATAATAGGCTCTAGTTTCATCCACCTCATTAGAACTGATTCAAATGTATTCTTTTTAATTCTTAAAGAGCTGTAGCATGTGGTATTATCCATATGTAAGAGATAAGAGAAAGTAACTATTGAGTGAATTGCCAAACATATCAAAGCTAATCAAGCAGTTGACTGAAGTCTAGAATCGAGGTCCTGTATTATTTTAACTACACTTTTCTGGCTCTCTCTCTCTTATTTTTATTCTTGCATAATTTTGTTTGCTTGTTTGTTTGTTTTGCTTTCTCACTCTCACTGTGGCAAAACCTTGCAATATGAAATATGCCTTCTTAAACTTTTAAGTGTATAGTACAGTATTGTTAAATACATGCACATTGTAATACAGAAGATCAACTGCTTAATTCTTGTAAAACTCAAATATTTTTCCAATTTTAGTATATGTACTGCCAAAGCAAACGCTAAAACTCATGTAGATCAAAACAGGTTAAGCAGCATGGCCCAGTACTGTGTTGACGAAGGAATGTGAAATATTTTATATTTTTCACTGAAAGATGGATAAACATTGAAGAATTTAGTATTTATTTTAATGTGAATTAGGATAATTGGTGAACACATCAATCTCATTTGTGAAAGTGAAATGAAGTTTACATTTACACTCTATTCATAGGAAAAAGAGCCAAATTAAAGAATACATAGCAAACAATAGTACACATATGCCAAAAGTCTCATAAATGGTATGCAGCTGACTGAAAGGGTTTAGAAAGAGTAAGCAGAGAGGAAAGAGACAGTTTTGAGTTCAAATCCTTGTCCCAGCACTTCCTGACCACGTGAATTGACAAAAGACACTTAACCTCTATGGGCCGCAGCCCTCTTACCAGTTGAAGGAGAAAAATTTTCCTCCTCCTGGTGTTGTAAGGATTGGGTATAATATAGGTCAAGCTTCTAGCACCATAGTTTATGTATGCATGCATGCTCCATCGCTCAACTCAAAGCCCTACTCTGTGGGCTTTCCTGGTGGCTCAGAGGTTAAAGCATCTGCCTGCAATGTGGGAGACCCAGGTTTGATCCCTGGGTCGGGAAGATCCCTTGGAAAAGGAAATGGCAACCCACTCCAGTATTCTTGCCTGGAGAATCCCATGGAGGGAGAAGCCTGGTAGGCTACAATCCACGGGGTTACAAAGAGTCAGATACAACTGTGTGACTTCACTTTCACTGTGACCCTATGGACTGTAGCCTTCCAAAGTCCTCTGTCCACAGGATTTTCTAGGCAAGAATACTGGAGTGGGTTGCTGGGCCCTCCTCTAGGAGGTCTTCTGACCCAGGGATCAAACCCATGTCTCCTGCGGCTCCTGAACTAAAGGCAGTCTTTGCCACTGAGCCATCAGGGAAGCCCATAGTTTACATGTAGTAGGTGCTTAATAATAATTAAAATTAATTGCATGTTTACTACATATCAAGATGTTCCAGAGCTCACATATGTTAAAGTGAAACTGAAAGTAATTCAGTAGTGTCCGACTCTTTGCAACCCCTGCATTGCAGGCAGATTCTTTACCAGCTGAGCTACAAGGGAAGCCCAAGAATACTGGAGTGGGTAGCCTATCCCTTCTCCACACATATATTAATCCAATCCTCAAAACAACAACAACAACAAAAACCCATAACCAAAAAAATCCTTATGGGAAACATATTAACATTAGCACCTTTTTGCCAATGAGGAAAGAGAGGCCCATAAAGGTAATGGAATACTTGTCCAAGTCACATAGTCAGTAAATTGTGAAAGGGAGATTTGAACCCAAGCAGTCTGTGTCGGGAGGATCCCCTGGAGGAGGGCATGGCAGCCCACTCCAGTATTCTTGCCTGGAGAATCCCATGGACAGAGGAGCCTGGTGGGCTATGGTCGACAGGGTCACAAAGAGTTGGACACAACCGAAGCTACTTAGCATGCATTCTGACTCTAGATCGCACCAGGTGGTAGTAAGATCTACCATCATACACTCAAGTTTATCATTCAGAGGCCTCTCTCTGGGGCACTTATATGTGCTAGCATAGACACAGGGCATTCAGCCTGCCTGGGAACGGCTGGGACATATGGGGAAGTCACCAAGGGATGTGCTATTCCTCTTGAATGATATAGGACAAGAGGTTGGAATTTATTTGGTAGGTAATGGGGAACAATTATGGGCATCAAAATTCTCCAGATACATTTTTAGGTGCTGGGCATAAAAAACAGCAAACAAATGAGTAAACTATGGTCCAGCCTTTATGTTGTTCTAGTGAAAATCAGGAGATAAAAATTCACTGCAATAAAGAGGGACAGATGCTTTGAGAGAAATCTACATGAGACAAGTGGAGGCACATGGAACAGAGGTTCATTTCTATTCAGAAGGGCAGGGAGAGAAAAGGTTTCACAAACAAGATGAAACGAAAAGTGTCCATAGGGGGGTTTGAGCAGGTCACAGTCCGTGCTGTGCATTTTATCAAAAAGCCTTTTGTGACAGCTCAGGGAAGGATGGAGAAGGGGACGTCGAGGCGAGGTTGAGGCAAGATCACTAGAGGGTGACGATCACCTGTGGGGTCAAGGAGAGCAATGAGTGAAGTCCTGCAGCTGGGATGCCATCATCAGGGACAGGCTGTGGAAGGAGAGGATGAATTAACTTGAGTTTGAGGCATGTACCAAACAAAGGAATCTGGGATTTTGGCAACAGCTTTTTCTCTACAATGACTATCGCATTAGAGGCCATGTTACTGATAAGGAAAGGAAAGCATCATGCCTAACTCTCCCCCAACTATCTCAGGTTAGTCTATTAGCCTTACTGTCATCACTGGAGACTCAAGATACACGTCGGAGATGAGATGTGATTTCCACCGGTGGGGGGTGGGGACCATTGCCACATCCAGCTCCAGGCTGTTTGGAGTGTCTCTCTTTCTCTGGCACCTGGATTTGCTTTCGTAAGGAAAGAAGCAAGTGTTGTTTCAGTTAGAGGAAGAGCAACGTTTGAGAACTTTGGTACTCCTATCGAGTGAACATTTATTATGATGTAGTGGGCACAGTTATTGAGGTTGGGGATGGTCTAGGGAATAGGACACAGCCCCAGCTGTCCTGGGACTTACGGTAAGGGGGCTGCGAGCTAGTAAGTAAAGACATAATGGAGCATGCTGTCCAAAAGCAGCGGGGAGCGGGTCCAGGAGGGTGCGATGGCAAGTGGAAAGGCCTTGTGTGCAGCAGGAGCAAACCCAGGCTGCCTGAGGGAGTGAGGGAGTCATATGTGGCTCTTCTGGACCATCACCCCTTCCCTGGTTCAATTTCAGGAAAGGGCCCTGGATTTCTTAATTACTGAGTAAAACAAATTCTCTTTGCAAGGCCACCGTGTTACTTGGTGCAGCTCTAGGCCTGAGTTGTAACATGAAAGCAAGCCTTGGGGAAGCTTTGGAGATTTTACATCCTTGGAGCTTAAATGCTCTGGGGAGCAATTGCCATCTAGTGGCAAAATGAGGAAACAAGCCTGGTAGATTCAGAACAGAGGAAGCTCAACCTTGGATCTTTGGCTATGAAATTATTCCGAAAATTTGCATATTTTCCACTCTCACAAAATCCAAGAAAGTTGAATAAGCCCCAATGTGTCCTCTGTCACAATCATTTTCTGACAGAAGCAGTCATTTTCCTTGGCATTTTAATGTTTTCGTATTTTATCTGCACAGTAACTCTATAAATTGGCCATTACTATTATTATCCTCATTCTGAATAGGAAGATATCTAAAGATTAAATCACATTTTCAATGTCTTACATATGCTAAATGACAGAGTTTGCTTTTACCCTGGTTTGTGTGAGGACAAACATGGCTTACATGTAGGCAGCTCTGGGCACTTAGTAAAGGAAATAATTCTTTTTTTTTTTAGGAAATAATTCTTAACTGCAAGCCAGCAAGTCCAGTTAATGTACTCTGAAATCAGGTCCACACTTCTCATATGAAGGAAATGCTCAGAACTAGAGCTAATAGGGAGAAATTGCCACAGATAAATATCAGCTCAGCATAAAGACATTTCTAGTAATCAGACTTGTCTGCAGTGAAACAGGATGCCACAGCAGGCAGACAGGGATGGGTTGCTCCTGACTGCTAGCAGGACATTGCTGTGTTTTTTGGCCCAGGCTGAGTCTTATAAACATTTGCATTTGAGGGCTTTGTCTTGGAGTTCTTTCCAGCTTGTCACAGTCTCAGCCATTTCCTAAATACAACGCATGACCTAAGAGACATATCTTCCTTACCTGCCTGGCCCATTAGGCATTTGGATTCTTGATCACTGAGTAGTTTAGAAGTGTTTTAAGAGATGTGCTATCATATATTTTATGGGCTTAAGAGCAGTTTAAAATGTGAAATGAAAATATGTCCTGCCATATTAATAAGAAATGTCACAGCCATCAGCGATTTTTGTCCTCCAGATGTGAATGAGAGCTCCCCAAACCTCGATCCATCAGATGCTCGTCAGAGTGATTGCTGAGGAGCTGGCAAATGCATGAAGCAAAGTAAACAAGGAAACAGAATTGGCCCCAGATAGGAGGAGGTACATAAGACAGGAGGAATTCCGTTAGCATAATGTCTTTCTGAATCTATCCACATTCTTGTGTGTTCAGCTCAGTTCAGTCACTCAGTCGTGTCCGACTCTTTGCATGAATCGCAGCACGCCAGGCCTCCCTGTCCATCAACAACTCCCGGAGCTTACTCAAACTCATGTCCATTGAGTCAGTGATGCCATCCAGCCATCTCATCCTGTGTCATCCCCTTCTCCTCCTGCCCCCAATCCCTCCCAGCATCAGGGTCTTTTCCAATGAGTCAGCTCTTCACATGAGGTGGCCAAAGTATTGGAATTTCAGCTTCAGCATCAGTCCTTCCAATGAACACCCAGGACTGATTCCCTTTAGGATTAACTGGTTGGATCTCCTTGCAGTCCAAGGGACCCTCAAGAGTCTTCTCCAATACCACAGTTCAAAAGCATCAATTTTTCAGCGCTCAGCTTTCTTCATAGTCCAACTCTCACATCCATACATGACCACTTCTTTTTATTTTCACACTATAGTTATTGCAGGAAGGGGGACACCTTCCAGGGCCGGAAAGTAGGCTCTTGTCTAACACTTGGAAATGAATTGTTCGAGAAGACACAGGTGATGGCAAAGCAAGAGATTTTATCAGAAAGGGGTGCCCGGGTGGAGAGGAGTAGGGTAACGGAACCCAGGAGAAGAGGTTTGGCAGTCTCGGGTTTTATGATGATGGGATTAGTTACAGGGTTGTTTTTAGCCAATCATTCTGACTCAGAGTCCTTCCTGGTGGTGCATACCTTGTTCAGCCAAGATGGATACCAGAGGTGAGGATACTGGGAGGTGGTTGGACACGTGGTGTCAATTTTTGAACTTTCCTGAACTATCCTGAACTCTTCCGGTTGGTGGTGGCTTATTAGTTCCATGTTCCTTACCAGGACCTCCTGTCATAAAACAACTCATGCAAATGGTTACTATGGCACTTGGCCAGGGTGGGCGGCTTCAGTCAGTGAGCTTCCCCTAACATAGGTGTACTACAGTTGGTTTAGCCATACACCTTTTGAGATACATTTTGTTTGTTTCTGTTTCTGCCTATTACAAATAAAGCTGCTATAGTACTCATGTAGAATTTAAAACAACAACAAAAAAACTGAGCTCATAGATACAGTTGACTAACAGAGAACAGCTGGATAGTTACCAGACTCAAGGGAGTAGGGAGTGGATGAAATGAATGAAGAGGGTCAAAATGTACAAACTTCCAATTGTAAAAAAGTAAGTCCTAGGGGTATAATGCACAGATGGTAACTATAGGTAATAATACTATAGTATATATTTTAAAGTTGCTTAGAGAGTAAATCTTAAAAGTTCTCATCAGAATAAGAAAATTGTAACCATCTATGGTGACAGGTTTTTATCAGACTTATTGTGGTGATCATTTTGCAATATATGAAAATACCAAATCATTATATTGTATGCCTGAAACTATGTCAATTATACTTCAATTAAAAAAAAACTTAAAATTGCTATAACAATTATTTATTGGTTTCATGTGAATCTAGGTTTTCATTCTCTGATACAAATGCTTGAAAGTGAAATGCTTGCATTGTATAAATGTACATTTTGTTATTTAAAAAAACTGCCATACTGATATCCCAAGTGTACATTTTACATTCCTACTAGCAATATATAAGAGATCAGTTTCTCCATATTGCCAACATTTGGTATTGTCACTATTTTTCATTTTAGCTGTCCTAATAGATGCAGTGATCTATCATTGTGGTCTTGTTGGACAGGAAGGCAGCCAAGGGCAATGAGAGGCAGCCCCTTCAGCTAAACATCCAATGGTTGCCTAATCCCACCAAGCAATTCATCAGCCCCAGTCCAAATATGCCCCTCAGTACTCCAAAATAGTCATGAGGCTAGAAAAATTCCCCATTGGCCACCTGGTGGGACTGTCCCTACTCTAGCACATGCACGCACCTCATGATATCAGGTACTCAAGTAACCTTTGGTGCCATTGGACTCTTTCAGTTCAATTCAGTCGCTCAGTTGTGTTGACTCTTTGAGATCCTGTGGACTGCAGCCTCCCTGTCCATCACCAACTCCTGGAGCTTGCTCAAACTCATATCCATTGAGTCAGTGATGCCATCAAACCATCTCATCCTCTGTTGTCCCCTTCTCCTCCCGCCTTCAATCTTTCCCAGCATCAGGGTCTTTTCTTCCAATGAGTCAATTCTTAGCATCAGGTGGCCAAAGCATTGGCGTTTCAGCTTCAACACCAGTCTTTCCAATGAATATTCAGGACCGATTTCCTTTAGGAGGGACTGGTTTGATCTTGTAATCCAAGGGAATCTTTTCCAACACCACAGTTCAAAAGCATCGGTTCTTTGGCACTCAGCTTTCTTTATGGTCTAACTCTCACATCCATACATAACTACTGGAAAAACCATAGCTTTGATTAGACAGACCTTTGTCGGCAAAGTAATGTCTCTGCTTTTCAATACTCCAGGCCAGAATACTGGAGTGGGTAGCCTTTCCCTTCTCCAGGGGATCTTCTCAACTCAGGATTAAACCCAAGTCTCCTGCAGTGTAGGCAGATTCATTACCAGCTGAGGCACAAGGGAAGCCCATTGGACTCACTAACTTTATAAATGTTCCATGAATACATGCATCTAATTATCATAGGCTGAATTATGGGAAGGATATGCATGGTAGAGAATCTTCTTATATAACCTGCAACTGTCAATCAAGACTGCCAGTCAACAACCCCTGGATTATGCAAGTGACTTTGCCTTAAAAACTGTATGCCAGACCTCCTGGGCCATTGCCTCACTTGGCCTGACCCACCTCTATCCTGAGGTGTTCTCTCTGTTCTTTCTTTCCTTATCATCAATAAATTTTCTTGCATTGGGTGTAGAGTCCCCTTTGTGTCCTACCAAGAACTGAGGCCCATGGGAGGTGGGGTCTCCAGATTTTTAATGTTTTTTGTCCATTCCTTAATTGGAGTTTTTCAAATGGGAGGAAGTATCTTAATGTCCTTTGCCCATTTTTAATTGGCATTTTAAAATGCCTTTGTCAGACATATTGTTTGCAAATATTTTTCCCAGTCTGTAGCTTGTTTATTTAGCAATTTTTAAAATTACTTTTTCTTACTTTTTTCAGTTATATTGAGATATAATTGACATATAGCTCTGTGTAAGTTTAAGGTGTACAGCATAATGATTTGTCTAATTTGACTTATATATATATCATTAAATGATTATCACACTAAGTTTAGTTTCCAAAATCTTATATATATTAATAGTTGACCATCATCTTACATAATACAAAACTTTAAAAACCAAAATAAAAGCATTAGCTTTCTTAGCTTTCATCTATAACATGAAGCAGTGTTAGTTATATTTATCATGTTATACATTACACCTCTAGCGCTTATTTATCTTATAACTAGAAGTTTGTACTTTTTGACTTTCATCCCAATTCAGCTTTCATCCCAATTCCACTTCCCCCCAATATCCATCTGTGATAACAATAAATTTAATCTTGTTTTCTATAAGTTTATTTGAAGTATAATTGACCTACATCACTATGTTAGTTCCTGTTACACAACATAGTAATTCAATATTTTATACAAGTCAAAATGATCACTAAGATCATTGTGGTTTTGATTTGCATTTTCCTGATGTTTAGTGATGCTGAGCATCTTTTAATTTGTTTGTGGGTCAACCCTATATCATCTTTGGAAAAAAATGTCTCTTTAGATCTTCTGCCCATTTTTATTTTGTTTATCTGCTTTTTTGATGTTGAATTGCATGAATTCTCTGCATATTATGGATAAGCGAAATAGGTGAATGTCACCCAGTCATGTCCTACTCTTTGCAACCCCATGGACTTCTCTAGGCCAGAATTCTGGAGTGGGTAGCTGTTCCCTTCTCCAGGAGATCGTCCCAAACCAGGGGTTGAACCCAAGTCTCTTGCACTGCAGTTGGATTCTTTACCAGCTGGGCCACCAGGGAAGCCCGTATTATGGGTATTAAATTCTTCTCAGATATATTGTTTGCAAATATCTTCTCCCACTTAGTAGGTGGCCTTTTTGTTTTCTGTTGATAGTTTCCTTCACTGTGCAAAAACTTTTTAGTTTGATGTAGTCCCATTTGTATATTTTTGCTTTTGTTTCCCTTGTCTGAGGAGACACATCCCAAGAACTATTTCTAAGACCAATATCATAGAGCTTATAGCCTATGTTTTCTTCTGAAGTTTTATTGTACCAGGTCTTACATTTAAGTCTTTAATCCATTTTGAATTAATTTCTGTGCATTATGTGAGAGAGTAGTCCAGTTTGCTTGCTTTTGCTTGCAGCAGTTCATTTTCCCAAAATTGTTTGAAGAGGCTTTCTTTTATCCTATTGTATATTACTGCCTCCTTCGTTATAGATTGTGTGGTTCATTTCTGGAATCTCTATTTTATTGATCTATGTGTCTATTTTAGTTAAGAATTTTTATCATATAAAGATGCTGAATTTTGTAAGAGCATTTTCTGCAGCTATTGAGATGATCATATGTTTATTTTTTCTTCAATTTGTTAATGTGGTGTATCATACTGATTGGTTTGTGAATGCTGAACCATCCTTATATCCCTGGGATAAATCCCACTATATCATCATGTATGATCCTTTTAATATATTATTGAATCCTGTTTGCTAATGTTTTATTGAGGATTTTTGCATCTATGTTTATCAGTGATATTGGCTTGTAATTTTCTTTTTTTGGTCATATCTTTGTCTGATTTTGGTATTAGGGTTATGCTTGCCTTGTAGAATGAGTTTAGAAGCATTTCTTCCACTTTAATTTTTTGGAATAGTTTGAAAAGGTAGGTTTACCTCCTCTGTAAATGTTTGGTAGAATTCACCTGTGAAGCGATCTGGTCCTGGACTTTTCTTTGTTGGAAATTATATTTGTTTGTTTTTTACTGGTTCAATTTCATTACTGGTAACTGGTCTGTTTATATTTTCCATTTCTTCCTGGTTCATTCTTGGGATATTGTACATTGCTAGAAATTTGTCCATTTCTTCTAGTTTGTCCATTTTATTGGCATATAGCTATTCTTAGTAATCTCTTGTGATCATTCTTATTTCTGTGGTGTTGGTTGTAATTTCTCCTTTTTCATTACTAGTTTTTTTGATTCCAAGAGGAGCTTGTCTTCATTTCTTGTGTCTGGATAAATGTTACCAATTTTTATCTTTCTTTTATTTGAAAACCAGGTCTTAGTTTCATTGGTCTTTTCTGTTCTAGTTTAGTCACTATTTCATTGATTTCTTCCCTGGTCTTTGTGATTTCTTTCCTTCTGCTAACTTTGGGTTTTGTTTGTTCTTCTTTCTCTAGTTGCTTTAGGCGTATGATTAAATTGTTTATTTGAGATTTTTCTTGTTTCATGAGGTAGGCTTGTGTTGCTATAAACTTTCCTCTTAGAACTTCTTTTTCTCAATCCCATAGAGTTTGTAAAGTTGTGCTTTTGTTTTCTTTTGCCTCCAGGTATTTTTAAAATTTGTTCTTTGATTTCAGCAGTGAACCATAAGTTGTTTAGTAGTATCTTAGTCTCCAAGTGCTTCTGTATTTTGCAGTACTTTTTTTCTTCCCAAGCAGTTGGTTTCTAGTCTCATAGCACTGTGATTGGAAAAGATCCTTAATATGACTTAAGGTTCTTAAAATTTATTCAGACTTGTTGAGTGGCCTAGCATCTGATTATCCTGGAAAACATTCCATGCGTGCACTTGAAAAGGATATGTATTCTGCTGCTCTTGGATGGAATGTCCTTTATGTATCTGTTAAGTTCATTTGGTCTAATGTGTCCCTTCAGGCCAGTGATACCTTATTGATTTTCGGTCTGGATGAATTGCCCAATGATGTAAGTGGGGTATTAAAGTCTTCTACGATTATTGTGTTACTGTCAGTTTCTCCTTTTGTGTTTGTTAATATTTATGTATTTAGGCACTCCTTTATTTGGTGCATATATATTTTAAATTGTTATATCTTCTTCTTAGATTGATCCCTTGATCATTTTGTAATGTTTTTGTCTCTTACTGCAGTCTTTATTTTATTTTTGCAGTCTTTATTTTAAAGTCTATTTTGTCAGATATGTCTTGCTACCCTAGCTTTCTTTTTATTTCCATTTGTAAAGGATACCTTAACCCATCCTCTTTTAATGTGTGTGAATCTTTAGGTCTGAAGTGAGTCTACTGTAGGCATCACATGTATGAGTCTTTTTTAATATCCATCTGACCATCCTATGTTTGTTATGGAGTGCTTTTCCATTTAAATTTAAATTAATTATTAATATGTATGTTCTTATTTCCATTTTGTTAACTGGGGGTTGTTTTCTAGTTCTTTTTGGTCATTCTGTTTTTGTTTTCTTCCTTTGTTATTTGATGACTATCTTTAGTGTTGTGTTTAGATTCCTTTTTTTGTGTGTCTATGTGTACCTATTATAGATTTTTGGTTATGAATGATTATTTTTAAGTTCCTGATCTTTAGTTTCAAACACATCTTGATATTTTTGCCCCTCTTCACCCCAATTACTTTATTGACATCATATTTTACATTGTTTTTTGTGTATATCCTTTAGCTACTTATTGGGAATATAGCTAATTTTACTACTTTTGTCTTTATCATTCCTACTAACTTTGTACATGGCTGATTTACCATTTTTACTACATAGTTGCCTATATCAATGAGCTTTTTATCTTGTAATTTTCATATTTCTAGTACTGGCCTTTTATTTTTCACTTAGAGAAGTTTGTTTAACATTTCTTGTAAAGCTAGTTAGGTGGAGTGGAACCCTTTAAGCTGTTGCTTGTCTGTAAATCTTTGATCTCTTCCATGAAACCTGAATGAAAGCTTTGCTGAATAGAATACTCCTGGTTGTAGGTTTTTTCTTTCATCACTTTAAATATATTGTGCCATTTTTTTCTGGCCTCAGGATTTCTTCAGAATAGTCAGTTCTTAGCCTTGTGAAAGTATCCTTCTTCATAACTTATTGCTTTTCCCTTGCTGCTTTTAATAATCTCTCTTTACCTTTAATTTTTGGCATTTTAAATATACTGTATCTTGGTGTGGTTCTCTTTGAATAGATTCTATTTGAGACTCTCTGTGCTTCCTTGACCTTGATGTCTCTTTCCTTTTCCAGGTCAGAGGAATTTTCAGTTACTATGTCTTCAAGTATTCTCTGCCTCTTTCTCACTTTTTCCTTCTGGGACCCCTATAATGCAGATGTTAAGTATTTAAAATGCTACTCTTTGTTGTCTTAAAGGTCTTTTAAATGGTCCTCACTTCTCTTAATTATTTTTTTCACTTCTCTGTTTAGTATCAGTGATTTCCATTACTGTCTTCTAGTTCAGTGATTCATTCTTCTGTATAATTTAATCTACTATTTATTCTGAAAATGGGCTCAATAAAGGACAGAAATGGTATGGACCTAACAGAAGCAGATGATATTAAGAAGAGGTGGCAAGAATACACAGAAGAACTGTACAAAAAGATCTTCATGACCCAGATAATCACAATGGTGTGATCACTCACCTAGAGCCAGACATCCTGGAATGTGGAGTCAAGTGGGCCTTAGAAAGCATCACTATGAACAAAGCTAGTGGAGGTGATGGAATTCCAGTTGAGCTATTTCAAATCCTGAAAGATGATGCTGTGAAAGTGCTGCACTCAATATGCCAGCAAATTTGGAAAACTCAGCAGTGGCCACAGGACTGGAAAAAGTCAGTTTTCATTCCAATCCCTAAAGAAAGGCAATGCCAAAGAATGCTCAGACTACCGCACAATTGCACTCATCTCACACACTAGTAAAGTAATGCTCACAATTCTCCAAGCCAGGCTTCAGCAATACGTGAACCAAGAACTTCCAGATGTTCAAGCTGGTTTTAGAAAAGGTAGAGGAACCAGAGATCAAATTGCCAATATCCACTGGATCATCAAAAAAGCAAGAGAGTTCCAGAAAAACATCTATTTCTGCTTTATTGACTACTACACCAAAGCCTTCAACTGTGTGGATCACAATAAACTGTGGAAAATTCTTCAAGAGATGGCAATACCAGACCACCTGACCTGCCTCTTGAGAAACCTGTATGCAGGTCAGGTAGCAACAGTTAGAACTGGACATGGAACAACAGACTGCTTCCAAATAGGAAAAGGAGTACGTCAAGGCTGTATATTGTCACTCTGCTTATTTAACTGATATGCAGAGTACATCATGAGAAATGCTGGGCTGGAAGAAGCAAAAGCTGGAATCAAGATTGCCGGGAGAAATATCAATAACCTCAGATATGAAGATGACACCACCCTTATGGCAGAAAGTGAAGAAGTAAAAAGCCTCCTGATGAAAGTGAAAGAGCAGTGAAAAGGTTGGCTTAAAGCTTAACATTCAGAAAACTAAGATCATGGCATCTGGTCCCATTACCTCATGGGAAATAGACGGGGAAACAGTGTCAGACTTTCTTTTTTTGGGCTCCAAGGTCACTGTGGATGGTGACTGCAGCCATGAAATTAAAAGATGCTTACTCCTTGGAAGGAAAGTTATGACCAACTTAGATAGCATATTAAAAAAGAGACATTACTTTGCCAACAAAGGTCTGTCTAGTCAAGGATATAGTTTTTCCACTGGTCATGTATGGATCTGAGAGTTGGGACTGTGACGAAAGTTAAGCACCAAAAAATTGATGCTTTTGAACTGTGGTGTTGGAGAAGACTCTTGAGAGTTCCCTGGACCACAAGGAAATCCAACTAGTCCATCCTAAAGGAGATAAGTTCTGGGCGTTCATTGAAAGGACTGATGCTGAAGCTGAAATTCCAACACTTTGGCCACCTCATGTGAAGAGTTGACTCATTGGAAAAGACCCTGATGCTGGGAGGGATTGGGGGCAGAAGGAGAAGGGGACGACAGAGGATGAGATGGCTGGATGGCATGACCGACTCAATGGACATGAGTTTGAGTAAGCTCCGGGAGTTTGTGATGGACAGGGAGGCCTGGTGTGCTGCGATTCATGGGGTTGCAGAGTCAGACACAACTGAGCGACTGAACTGAGTGTAATTTTTATTTCATTAATTGTTTTTTGCATCTCTGGTTTTTCTAACTTCTCTGTTTTGTTCATCCATTCTTCTCTCAAGTTCTTTGATCATCTTTATGGTCATTACTTTGATCTCTTTATTGGGTAGATCACTTATCTCCACTTCATTTAGTTCTTCTCCTGGGATTTTATCTTGTTCCTTCATCTGGAACATGTTCCTCTGTTGCCTCATTTTGCCTGATTTGCTAATTTTATTTCTATGCATTTGGTAGGTTGGTTAGACTTCCCAACCTTGGAGAAGTGGCCTTTGGTATGAGACATCCTATGGATCCCAGAAATGCACTCCTCTCTGATCACCAGAACTATTTTCTAAGGGTGCCCCCATGTGAACTCTGAATCTTTCTGTTGTAGAGGGTTGACTATTATGGTAAGTCTGGTAGGCACTGCTGGCCCCTGGCCTGAGGAGGCTGCTGGCTGGTGGTGGGTAGGGCCACATCATGAGGCAGCTGAGTGTAGAAATCTGGGGTCTCAGACTGGTGATGGCCCGCTGGTGGGTGGGGCTGGGTTCTGGGGTGGGTGATTGCAGGTTCAGGTATCTCAGTTCTAGTGTTGACCTGCTGGTAGGTGGTGCTGGTTCCTGACATTGCTGGTTGTGGGGTCTAGGGTGTTCTAAAGCTGGTGTTGGCCCACTGGTGAGTACAGCTGATCCTGGGGTGTTTTGCTGAGGGGTGCAAATTGTCTGAGATCTGGTGCCACCCAGCTGGTAGGTCGAGCCATTTCTTGAGGCCTCTGGCTTCAGGGCCCTGATTTAGTGCCTGATGGTGGATGGGGGCTAGTTCTTTATATGGCTGGCTGTGGGGTCCAGGGTATTCTGAATGTGGCTTGTTTTTTTGTCATCTTCAAAGGGCCTTTCATGGGACAAAGGTTTTTAATTATGATCAAGTTCTTAGATATCTTTTAATATTGATGATATGTTATATTAGTCTTTTTAGTGGTTGCATTGTATTCAGTTGTAATGATGTAGAGTAATTTATTTAATTGGTCCTTTATTCACTTTGATTATTTCTAACAATTTACTAAAAGCAGAGCCACAGTGATTTTCTGGGGAAGCTCAACCGTGTGTATATGTGCACATATACACATATGTATATGTGAAAATATATCCTTAGGATAAATTCCTGGACATGGTCTTCACTGAATCATAAGCTGTATGTATTTTAATTACCCATCAACTACATTACAACAGTTTACATCTCTACTAGCATGATGTGGTAATGGTTTTTATCCTATACTCTCATTAACTTTTAGTGTTTCACACTAAAAAGCAGACAAATAACTTTGATGATCTTAGAGGAAAAATGCATATTACCTCTAAGATCATCAAAGCTATTTGTATCTATATATACATATGTATATCTCAATGACTTTTCATATTATTTCTTCAACTATGAGTGATATTGAGCATAGATTCATATGTAAGCCTTTCTTCTATTGACCTTGAACTGTTCCTGTCATTTGACAATTTTTCTAAGTTAATAGTCATTTTCTTAGTGAAGAAATTTCGACATTAAAAAGGGAAACAATCCCTTTCCATGTGCAAATATTTTTCCTGTTTTGCCCTGATTATAGTACTTTTTACCATGGGGAAATTTAGATTTTTGTCATATTTTTCAGTTTTCTCCTATTGTGATTTTGGATTTGTAACTTATGTAGAAAGGAAAAAAATTTTTTTTTAAATTCTCCCATGTTTTCTTTCAGTATTTTGACATTTGTGATATAATCTATAATACCAGTTCAGACGGGATAGATTCAAGTGCTTTTCAAAGAATCTTAGGCTCTACTCAAGATTATTTTACAACTCATTTTACCCTGCTCCCTCAGTGATTCAAATGCCCATTAACATCAGAGAAGCACTGGAGTAGATTGTATATGTTTGTTCACTCCAAAGTCCAGCTAGCCGGGGCAGTTGGTTAGTGCAGCCTGGACTGCCCTGAAAAGGGAAAGTAAAGTTAAAGTGAAAGTCTCTTAGTTGTGCCCGACTCTTTACGACCCCATGGACCATAAAGTCCATGGAATTCTCCAGGTCAGAATACTGGATTTGGTAGCCTTTCCCTTCTCGAGGGGATCTTCCTAACCCAGGGATCAAACCCAGGTATCCCGCACTGTGGGCAGATATTTTACCAGCTGAGCCACAAAACCCTGGGCTGTCACAAGCACTGGAGTTGTAATACTTCGCTCTCTCCTTTATGCCACAGCTGTCTTTAATCACTCACTACAGAGTTCCAAACACTTAGGGCCAGGGGAGTTGCCTATTTTCTTTGGGAATTGAGTGGCTGCTTATGAGGAAGCCCAAGTGAATGTGAGGCTGGCTCCTATTTGGTAAAACTGTGACAGATGAACGGGGACTGTGGAGAGAGTCCAACTGCCAGCTGCCTTGATCCAAATTCTGGAGTTGACTAAACAGAATGCAATCAAGCACTTTATTTTCCTGGGCTCCAAAACTCACTGCAGACAGTGACTGCAGCTGTGAAATTAAAAGACGCTTACTCCTTGGAAGAAAAGCTATGACAAACCTAGGCAGTGTGTTAAAAAGCAGAGACATCACCGACAAAGGTTTGTATAGTCAAAGCTATGCTTTTTCCAGTAGTCATGTATGAATGTGAGATTTGGACCATAAAGAAGCCTGAGCGCCAAAGAACTGATGCTTTCAAACTGTGGTTTTTGGAGAAGACTTCTGAGAATCGCTTGGGCACCAAGGAGATCAAACCAGTCCATCCTAAAGGAAACCAACCCTGATTATTCATTGGAAGGACTGATGCTGAAGCTGAAACTCCAATACTTTGGCCACCTGATTTAAAGAACTGATTCCTTGGAAAAGACCCTGATGCTGGGAAAGACTGAAGGCGGGAGGAGAAGGGGATGACAGAGGACGAGATAGTTGGATAGCATCACCGACTCGATGGACATGAGTTTGAGCAAGTTCCGGGAGTTGGTGAAGGACAGGGAAGCCTGACGTGCTGCCTCCATGGAGTGGCAAAGAGTCAGACAGGACTGAGGGACTAAACAACAATAACAACATAAAGACCCAGATCCAAGCACAGTCGAGAGATGGGGTTTTCCACCTGTCTTCCTCGGTTGTGTTTTCTGTCCTCTCGGACCTTCACTATTGCTACCACACTGGAGTTAGGAGGACAAAAAAGCAGGAGTGGTGCTGATGGGGGTAGGGCACACTGCAGTGATTTCAAAGTGGGATCTCCAGACCAACCATATCAACATCACCTACTGAATCCTTAAGTCTAAAGTGGGGCCTAACAATCTGTATGTTAGAAACCTTCCAGTTAACTTGAAAACTTGTTTATTGATTTTTGGCTGTGATAGGTCTTCATTGCTGCATGCAGGCATTCTCTAGTTGTGGTGAGTGGGGGATACGCTGTAGTTGAGGCTTGTGAGCATCTCATTTTGGCCGCTTCTCTCGTTGCAGAGCATGGGCTCTAGGCTGGCGGGCTTTAGTAATTGTGTCACATGGGCATAAGATTTTGGTGAAGGTGATCAATGCAATCAAGGCTTACTTTACAAAAGTAAGTAATAGTCACCAGGGGCTCATGTCACCATGAAAGCTTTTCGAGATAGGAGGAAATGAAAGGACTGGGATCATGAAATCAGTTCCTGAAAATATCTAAAGACTTGTTCCCCAGTTTCCCTGGAGCACAGAGTGCCTCACTCTCCACCCTGAACTTCCTTCAGGGCATGTTGAGGGTCAACAGCTGCAGCAGCACAGAATTCAGTCTCTGTATTGGCAGGTGGCAAATGCTCCTGGCAAATGCCAATTTGTAGTTGATAGTCATTTGGGAGCTTCTTAGAAATGTGCAATCTCAAGCCCCACTCTCTTGAGATTCTAATGTAATTGGTCTGGGAGAGCCTAATTATTAGTAATTAAAAAAGCTCCTCAAATGATTCTAATTGTGCATTGGCATTACTTTGGATCAAATGTTTGTATCCCCTCAAAATTCATATGTTGAAATACCTAGTCTAATGGTATTTGGACGTGGGGCTTTGGGGAGATAAGCAGGGTTAGATTAAGTCATAAGGGTGGGGCCCTGATGATGAAATCAGTGCCCTTATAAAAAGGGGAGGAGACAGGAGATCGCTTTCTCTCCCCCTGCTTATACACACCAAGAAGGATATAACATGCCATGTGAGGACATAACCAAGCAGAGATCTCTTACAAAGAAGTCCACCATGCTGGCACTCTGATCTTCCAGCCGCTAGAACTGTGAGAAATCCATGTTGTTCAGGCCACCCAGTCTATGGTATTTTGTTATAGCAGTCAAACTGACTGAGGAATGCCTCTAGAATTAAGAATTACTGCTCTCAGGAAGAAATTGTTCAGTGTATTTTATGTTTCTTGGGGGGAGAAAAGGTAGTCCCTTCCACACAGATATTAAAAGATTTAAATGATTTTCCTTTGCAGATTTACTGGAGCTCAGTTAGAAGACCTCAGTTATCACAGCTTTTTCTCAAAGTGGGTAGGTTTCAGAGTTTCAGCACGAGATGATGACTCTAGTCCAGGTGTTATAAATAGCTCAACATCATTCACTGAAATTTTCAGGTTCCCATAAGGGAATGAAGCAAAGAACTAAGATCTAGCTACTACCCATGGCCATGAAAAACCAAAATGAGGAATAAGAAAATGAGGGTCTAGCTCCAACTCCAACCCAGCCCAGGATCACTGGCCCAGAGGCTGCAACCAAGGAGAAAGGTGGGCAGGTCCCACCATGAGAAGTGACGGGACTCAGTCTGGACTCTGCCTGAGGCCCGGCTGAGTTTAGCCAGCAGAGAGGCCAGCTCAGGGGAGAGGGGAGGGCAGTATTTGGAGAAGGTTAGGACTGCCCCTGCCAATTGGATGGCCATCAGGATTGACCTGCAGCCTCCCCAAGAAACATCAGCATCTTGTTCATTCAGGTTAACAAACTGTCTGTATATGTGACATCTTTAGAAAGCTGCAACTCTGTGGGTTGTGAAGAGCTGTTTCCACTTAAGGCTGCTTCCACTGTTTTATAACCCTTAGGGTGACTGGCATTTACGTTTTGGGGTGTTAAATTTTAAATTTCCTGAATACTCATCTTCTTTGGCTGATGCAAGGCAGTGAGTTGGATTTTAATATTTTCCAAACCACTACTGGGACTTTAGGCAGGCTTATTTCTCATGGAATAAATGCAGGGAACATGAAGACCTAAACAAAATCATAACAGTATGACTACAAGATCATTTATTCCAATCCAATACATATTCCTTGAGGCCTCCTAGGTATTAGAAATTATATTAAATATAAAACTTCCTAAGGCATGGTCCTTACATTTAGGAAAAGAGTCAGTAAATCTTAAAACAATATTAAGAACAACATAAAAGAAGTTGGAGAAGCAAAGAATATTATACAGAAAAGAGTTATAGTAAAAAGAACACAGAACCACAAGCCAGGGTATCTAATATGAATTCCATCTTTGTTATCATCTCAGTATGTATCTTAACTTTTTTTCTGCATTAAATAGACTTATGACCACCATTCTCTTTTTTATCTCCCAAGGTCATCTAGAGAACCAAATAAGGTCATGGATGTGAAATAATTAGTGAAATACAGAATTTCAATCATCATATTGTCATACTTTGCTTAGGCAGTTCTATACAAATCACTTGCAAGTCAATAATTTAGTTATTTTTTAATTACTATAAAATAAGGGAGTTCCTGGCCAAGAGGCTGAAGAGTTGAGACTTCTGGGTTTCCCAGAGCCTCTTTGATGACTGCATTCAGCAGGAGTGTTTTCATGGAAGGATGCAGGCACCACTGGGTCCAGTAACCATAAGCTGGGTTACTGCGGTTACAGCCTTTGGTTACTTGGTGTGTTGTAGGATTGCTTAACAGGGAAGGTACTGTGTTCTTTCCTTTTCCTTCACACATATTGAGAAAATAAACCACAGCAACTGTGAAATCAGAACTCTGGTGTAACATATTACAGAAGAACCAGGAAACATGCTGCAATGGAGCCTGCTGGGTGCTGCTGTAGTCTGGGGAGCGAACAGAAGAATCAGGTTCTCATAGGCAGATAACAAATGTGTGCAAGGGAATTATGTATTGCTTTGTTTTGAGTGGTGGTGAGTACTGGACATAATAGAGTGTTAAAACATTCACATTCCATGAGAACATTGAAAATGAGACTTTATGAGACAGAATTTGGATTTTGACATTTATCATATGACCTTGGGCAAGAAAAATAAAATAATCTCTTAAACCCCATTTCTTCATTTATAAAGTGCAATAGGAGTTTTAGGATTTTTTAGGATTGTTACAAGGATAAATGAGATTCCATAAAATAACTAGCATTGTTAAATATTGTGTTTAATACATGGTCATATTACTATAATTATTTAAAGAGTTCTTATAAGCTTGCAGATAACCTACTTTTAACAGTGAAGATAAGGGCTTAAAAATATAAAACTTACTTTCCATTTGAGTATCTGCTTCAAATAAGGTAGGTGTTCCATTCTGATATGTGTTGAGGAAGATGCTTTCCTGATTTGAATGACTGGGGTAGAAAACGATCAAATGAATTTTTAAAGAAAAGTTGCCTCTAACCTTAAATCCTTGCATTGATTCTTTTAGTGTTTTTTAAAAACAAGTTCCATTCTTATAGAAAAAGAAAAAAAAATTTCAGTGTTTTTCAGTTCAGTCGCTCAGTCGTGTCCGACTCTCTGCGACCCCATGAACCGCAGCACGTCAGGCCTCCCTGTCCATCACCAACTCCTGGAACCCACCCAAACCCATGTCCATCGAGTCGATGATGCCATCCAACCATCTCATCATCTGTCATCCTCTTCTCCTCCACCCTCAATCTTTCCCAGCATCAGGGTCTTTTCAAATGAGTCAGCTCTTCGCATCAGTCAGTGTTTATAATGCTTGCTAAAATAAAGTCATAAGAGCCCATTGG
This sequence comes from Muntiacus reevesi, assembly GCF_963930625.1. Taxonomy (NCBI): domain Eukaryota; kingdom Metazoa; phylum Chordata; class Mammalia; order Artiodactyla; family Cervidae; genus Muntiacus; species Muntiacus reevesi. Next base: position 84,263,252 of record NC_089257.1, read on the forward strand.
AAACTGAGCTTGCAGGCCACTTAGCAAGGAAAAGAAGCACAGTTCTCCATCACAGATAATAGGTCTCTCCTCAGGATGACATGGTGGAAGCGTTCTCATTTTATAGATTTTTCCACACTGATAAAAAATGTACTACATGTATGTGTGTATGTGTGTGCTCAGTCATGTCTGACTCTTTGTGACCCCATGGACCGTAGCCTGCCAGCCTCCTCTGTGTGGGATTTACCAGGCAAGAATACTGGAGTGGGTTGCCATTTCCTTCTCCAGGAGATCTTCCTGACCCAGGGAACAAACCCATGTATCCTGTGTCTCCTGCACTGGCAAGTGGATTCTTTTACCACCGAGCCACCTGGGAAGCTCTTATCAGCTGTACATATAAAATATAATGATGACATATATTGTTGGCATGAACTTGATGCACACCCAGCAGGAAGCACATGCCCAGGTACATAAATAGGACTGCTGTGGGGATCAAATGCACAACACAGTTTATCTTTATCTTTAATCTGTCAGTGACTAGGGATCAGTTCTCCATGTCTTTTTTATCTGAGTCACTGCCTGGGTGACCCCGTCCAATCCTGTGTCTCTACACAGTATCCCCCAGATGGACCCCTCTCACCCATGCTCAGGCTCCCCTCCCAACTTCAGGTCTGTGTATCCGACTGGCAACTGGGCACACTGATCTTCTCCTCAGAGTCGTTCCTCCCCAAGTCTCGGTCACCTCAGTGAATACACACCCCAGTCTTCCAGTTGTGCAGAAACAAAGTTGGCTTACACCCGACTCCTCTCTTCACACGGCACCATGCATCCAGTCAGCTTAGCAAGTCTGCGGTCCTACCTTCAAAGTACACCGTCAGGCTTCTGGCGGCTGCCACCACCCTCTGAGATGGTGCCACCACCTCCTGTTGCTGCTCTTTCGCTCCTACAGTTTATTGTCCTCGGAGTAGCCTGTGATTCTTTTACAACGCAAGTCAAGTGATGTTTCTCTTCTTAAGCCTCTAGAATCTAAAGCCTGTACAAAGGCCCACAAGACGCTGCACCACCTGTCGTCCCTACCGCCTCCCTCACTTCCTCTCCGTCCCTCCCTGCACCCCTAGCCCAGTTTCCCCAGGTCACAGGAACTCACCGCCCTTGCCCCGCGGTTCCTCCCGGGCGCCCTGTTGCCCAGGCTGGGTTTCTTGCTCACCTCCTGCAGCTGTCGGGTCAGCTCTTCACCAAGGGCTCTGCGTGCTTCTCCCCGAAACACCCACGTCCACCACGCTCCCTATCCCCTTACTCAAAGAATTAAGTCAGGTGTCAACTGGAAAACAGAAATCACTCAAGCATTTGACACAGGAGGGATTTAACGCATGAAATTCGTTCCCTGAGTGATGGCTGCGAAGCCGGAAGAGACAAAGAAGCGACCCAGGAGCTAGGAACACCGGAAGCCGCTAGTCCTAGTCTCCCCGCGACGGTGGGGGATGCCGCCCGCGTCACCGGCAGGGAGCAGGCAGCACAGAGGCTGTGGCAGAGCTGAGTCTGGGGAAACGGCCCCCACTGCCCGGGGAGGCGTCTTCTCCTTCGCCCAGGGCTCTCAGCCTCTCCTCAGATGGACTCTTTGAGGCCGGAGCTCGGTCTGCAGGCGGCGGCGCCCACCACCCCGTTCTGAGCAGGGAATCCAACCCTGAGGGAAGCAGGCCCAGCACCCAGAGTCTGCTCCTTGCTTTTCCTCAGAGCATTTATTATCCTTGACATAGTTACAATTTTGGTTTATTTGTCATTTCTTTATTTTGACTGGTCCATGAAGCCTGGCGCTTTGCAGTGTTGTTCACTGTTTTATCCCTGGCCCCAAAACAGTGCCTGGCACAGAGTAAGCACTTAATAAATAATTGTTGCATGAAAGGATAATCCTCAACAGACAGTGCATCTGATTTACAGCAGGCATTAGATATGTTGAATAATTGAGACTGATTAGCAATTATAATACCCAGGTAAGTGTTACGTGAAAAATAACAATGTGCCATCTTTGATGAAATCCATCTCAACAGATTTTTAACACAAGACTCCTGAGAAGATCAGATCAGGTTGGCTCGAAACCCTTATCATCTAAGACGCGTTTTCACATATAGTTCCTTCAGATCCTTAGTATCATATTTCTTGAGGTTTTTAGACCCATTTTGTTTCCACTTCAACTTCATGAATTTGTCAGTTGAAATTTCCTATTTGCTTCTCAGTTTTACAAATAGTTCAAGAAACTTGAAATTCTGAACTCAGTGTGATAAAAAATACAAGAACTTTGAAATAAATGCTTCTATTTGTTACTAATAAAACTGAGCACTATAATCCACAAAAATGGACAAAAATCATTAATTAATCAAAGCTCAAGTTTAAAATAAAATCTGGTTTTATGGTCAATTAAGGAATAAATACTGCATAAAACTATACGTAGTGGTCAGACAGAAACACTTCTTTGTTCTGGGAACTTACAACTGTAAGGAGATTTTAAATTCATTGTTAACTATCTTATATTTTCTTGATGTTCCTAGAGATAAAATTCTAAGTGATTCAAAGTGGATTTTTATTTTCTTGTGGAAATTGCAGATAGATAGTGGTATTGGGGAGTGAATAAAGACCCAAAATGAATGATTTTGTGACCAGTTTCAGTATGTGGAAAATATTTTGTAGGTGTTGATCTTCCTTTTTAAGATTCTCTATACCTGAAGACAAACAAGGGACTGAATTTCAACCTAAGGAGATGTTGAATTCAAAATAACTTCAAGACCAAAACCAAAAACAACAAATCATCGCGTTTTCCTCTGGGACAGATGATTCATTTAGATGACACTCTTAAGGAGAGTCCGTCCATGATGAATAACAGAAAGATTATGATGAGCTTCTCTCTTTGTCCCAAGGCAAGAATAATTCAAAACATTCTCTGCCTGTGAATTTAATTCTGTTCCATCTCAGCTGCTCAAATCTCCAAAATGAATAAATATTTGTTAACATAGTCTTGTTCATGCTTGTTTGTAAAGCTGTTTCTTTCTTCGAAAACCTGAGCACAGGTCCTTGAGAAAATCAGAAAGGACACAGCAAACTGGAACAAAGTTTGTTCTTCCAGTTAATTTATCCCCTTATATAGCAGGCTTCTAGTTTTTCCAATTGTTTGTACTTTTGGATAAATTGTTTAACTTACTGTTGGATAAAGTTTAATTTGCATAATTCCAATAATGATGGCTCACAGTTATCAAGCAGTGTTTCTCAAGTGCTAATTCTACCTGCTGTATGTGACTAGTTGTTCAGCATCTGGGTCCTTTCCTGTTCTTCTCTCACAAATGGAGAAGCCAAGGTCTAGAGAAGTCAGTAACTTGCCCAAGCTTCCAGAGCTGCTAAGCAGAGGAAGTGGGCTGCAAGTCTAAGCAACCTGGCTCCTGAGCGCATACTCTTCCCCTGCCTCCAAGCTGGTAAAGGGAAACCAAATCATCTTCTTTATGAAGCAAGCTGAAAGTGCATTTTGGTCCTCTTCTCTTGGAGAAAAAAAATAAGCTGCTTTTCCAAGTAAAGGGAGGCCCTGATGGCATGTTTAAGAGACAGCAAATGAAGTTACAGCTTAACTGCTTTATGTTTAAAGAGAAAAATAATTCAGTAAGGAGGAGCTGGGGTTCCTCACAGAGGGCAAAGCAGAGAGGGGGTCAGACAGAGGAGCAGGAGGGTAGAATCCAGGGGAGAAGTGACTGGTGAGATGACTGGAGGTGGGTTGGGTAAAGGACATTAAGAATATGAATTTTTTCCCCCAATAGCTTACTGGTGGGCCTTAGAAAACTCCAGAGGCTTTTCAAAATGATGTTCATTAAAATTTCAAAGAATTAATAAAATCAGCTGATCTTTGAGTTATACTTATAATCTTTAATAAAGCTCTAATAGTCAACATAGATTCCTTGGAAAACTGTATTTAGATATTCCTATATTTAGATTTATGTGTTGAAAATTAAGGAGAAAGTAACTGCCTATAATCAATATATATTTCAATCAATATAAGCAATTTCAGATGTCCTTAAATACCCCAGGTGTTTATGCCACAGAACTGAGAACAAATGTAAGGAAACAAAGGAAGTTTGATGAATATTTGAAAATCTGCATGCGTGCTAAGTTGCTATATAGTCATGTCCGGCTCTTTGAAAAACCTGTGGACTCTAGCCTGCCAGGCTCGTCTGTCAGTGGAATTCTCCAGGCAAGAATACTGGAGTGGGTTGCCATGCCTTCCTCCAGGGATCTTTCTGATCCAGGCATAGAACCCCATCTCATGTCTCCTGCACTGGCAGGCAGGTTCTTTACCACTGGCACCACCCTGAGAAGCCCAATGTTAAGTACTAGGCTGCACTACTTTTTCTAATAAGCAATGTTGAAACAGAATTAGCATATAATAAAATTCACTAATTTTAGGTGTACAGTTTTAAAAAATATATTCAGTAGTGTCACCACCACTATAATCATGATATTGAACATTTCTGTCACATATATTCTTTTGTGGTCAATCCTTTCTTCCACTTCTGACCACTGGCAACCAGCCATCTGTTTTCTATCACTACAGTCTGCCTTTTAAAATTTTTCATATAAATGGAATCATATGATATGAAGTCTTCTGTGTCTGTCTGCTTTCATTTACCATGATACTTTTGAGATGCATCCATATTGTTGCATGTATCATTCATATATTGTTTTTTATTGCTGAATAGTTTTCCACTGTCTAGATGTACCAGTTTGATAGACATTTGGGTGGTTTCCAGGTTTTACATATAAATAAAACTATCATGAACATTTCTGTATAACTAATTATGTTAGCATGTTTTCATTTTTCTTAAGCATTTAGGAACGAGGTCGTTGGGTCACATGATGTGTATGTGTTTAGCTTATAACAGCCAGACCATTTTCCAAAATGGATGCATCATTTTTCACTCTCACCAACACTCTAGAGTGTTCCAGTTACTCTGCATCTTGTCAACATTTGGTATTTTCAGTGTTAAATTTTAATCATTCTGGTGGATATGTAGTAGTATCCCACTGTGGTTTTAATTAGTATTTTCCTAATGATTGAGATGTTGAATATCTTTCCATGTGTTTATTTGCCACTCATAGCAAGTATTTTAGCCATTGAAAAAATTGAGCTGTTTGTCCTCTTATTTTTGAGTTGTAAGAATTATTTACATATTCAGGATATAAGTACTTAATCACATATTTTGAAAATATTTTCTCCTAATGTGTGGTGTTTCATTTTTTTTTTTTTGAAAAGCAAAGTTTTTGAATGTTCATGAAGTTCAATTCACCAATTTCTCTTTTATGGTTCACACTTTTTATGTCCTATTGAAAAATCTAAAAATCTTTGCTTAATTCAAAGCTACAACATTTAAAAAATATTTTCTTCTAGAAGCTTTATATTTTTAATTCTTCTATTTAGAGGTCTATGGCCCATTTTTAGTAAATTTTTGTGAACAGTGTGAGTTAATCTAAGTTTTTTATGTGTTTGGATATTTGATTATTCCAGCACTATTTTTTTTTTTTCCCAAAGACTGACCTACTATCTCCTATATGCTAGGTATTAAACTGTACTTCTTAAAACTTACTGTTTCAAACATGCAACTACTTTTTTCTTTGGGATAAAAGAACACCCCATTCTTTTAGGAACCTGATAATACTTAACTCAAGGAAAAGTGTGTGAGTTGGAGGGCTAGCTGTAGGAATTCCCGAGATTTTCTGTTCTCACTTTCTATCAATTGACACCTACTCAATTTATCACCTAATCAGATTCAATTTCAACTGACAACCACCCATCTTTTGAAAGGTCACAAAACTTGTGTAGAGCTTTGCTAAGCATTTAGCTTTGAGGATGTAAAGGCAAAACTTAACCACAAGAATTTAGAAGTCCAACATGCACATGGTATAACAGAGGACAGGAACATTCTACCAATAGGTATAAGGACAGATGACCCATAAACTGGAGAAGGAAATGGTAAACTAACCCAGTATTCTTGCCTGGAAAATCCGGTGGACAGAGGAGCCTGGTGGGCTACACACAGTCCACTGGGTTGTGAAGAGTTAGACACGACTGAACACACACGACCCATATACACAGGAAACACAAGAAATTTCCACAGTTCTTGTATATGATATATGAGGACAGTGTGCACAAAACTTGCTTTTAAACTTTCTGAGGAATGGTTCAATGGTCTTTGCTTGGAGGGTGAGGGTTGGAGGGAACATTACTTGCCTACTCCTGCTAGTTTCTGAATTGTTGGGGGGTCATTTGTAGTGTAGCACTTCCTGCATCTCTCTAGGTTCTCACTCCTCTCTTTGGGAGTCAGAAGAGCTTATTTGATTTGTGAATTTGGGAGCAGAAACTAGGTACATGTACCTCCATCCTCACTTCTTTCTCTTTGGGCTCCATGCAGTCTGCAGGTAGCTGACTCTTCCTTGGGGAGGCAGGGTGCTTTCCAGTTCTTCCCATGACACGTGAGTAAGTATGTCTCACTCTAGAATTTGATATTAGGAAGATTGCTCGTCCACAGATACATTCTCTAGCATGAGCTTTTCAGTAATAAAGGTGGTATTATACTCTCCCAACTGTATATTTCTCAGCAGATTCAAAACATGGGTAGGGATGTGGGTTGCAGTTTATTGAGCCTCTCCAACTGGTCCAGACAAAATAGAATGCTAAAGATTGGTTTAATAAATGTTTTCGGTATTTTGTTATTACAAGGCACAGAGCTTACTTCTTCAAGTCTACAAAACATAAAATACGCTTAAAGTCCAGTGAGAGTTTTGTTTATACATAACTTCCTGTAAAAAGAATCAGGCAGCTCAAAATAGCTGTTTCACTCTTCATTCAATAGATATTTATAACTAGGCCTGGTGACTTGACATTAAAGAACAGTTCTGTTCTAATTTGAAGCAGAGTTGAGATTAAAAGATCCCTTGAGGTTTATATTCGGTCTATGAATTTATAGGTAACTGTAGATTTTGTTCATCATGTGAACAATACTAAAAATAAGAAAATTTAAGTTTTTACAATGAAACATCTCCACTCCTGAATGTACTTTTTCCCCACTGATAGTAAAATCAGATGATGAATTTAACAGTTCTTTACACTGAAGCCAAGTATTGGTTTTCATTATTCGGGTAACGGTCTTTGCCTTAGGATCATATTCAAATTGTTTTGATCTACGGAAGAAATAGAAGAATCCTAGAGAGAGAGAATCATGATTAGTTATCTTATGCAACTGTATAACTGTTCCATACTTTTCAATTTTATGAATGTAGAATACAATAATTGAACATGATATGGAAAGAAAATAAATGTATAACTATATACATATATTTTACTTTACCCAGTCACATAAAAAAATATTAGTTTTATTTCCCTGAGGAAAAAGCCAAGGTATGAAACATGAATTTCAAGGGGCTGTAGTTTATACCAGAGGTTCTCAAACTAGACTTTCAAACAATGTCTCAGTGAGGGGGAGAAAGAGGCCTCTGTGAGTATGGCCTTGGGCCCTATTTCATTTTCCTAAGCTGCTCTGGTTTATCTGTTTTAAGTTCTGAGGTTCCATGTTAATTTCCCTAGTAAAAGATGGCAATACTCAAAAATATCTTTAGACTTGCTTACTCCATGGTCTGCTTTGTTGTCTTTGAAGATATAGTAGCTGGACTGATTCATTAATTTGCCTGAGGTTCTTTTAAAACTGTAGATTCCTGGATCTTACCCACAATCCTACTGCCTCAGAAACTCTAAGGAACTTGTCGCTTCATGCTGCTGCTGCTAAGTCGCTTCAGTGGCGTCTAACTCTGTGTGACCCCATAGATGACAGCCTACTAGGCTCCTCTGTCCCTGGGATTCTCCAGGCAAGAACACCGGAGTGGGTTTCCATTTCATTCTCCAGTGCATGAAAGTGAAAAGTGAAAGTGAAGTTGCTCAGTCGTGCCCGACTTTTAGCGACCCCATGGACTGCAGCCCACCAGGCTCCTCCATCCATGGGATTTTCCAGGCAAGAGTACTGGAGTGGGGTGCCATTGCCTTCTCCGTGTCGCTTCATACACAAACCCTAAACTGTGTATATGCTATATACATTGAGGCTTGAGAATCACTGTTCAGATGCTCAGTCATTGTTTCACACTTGAAACTCTTCAGGGGTATCTTTATCAGACATCTATGATCAGTGATAATTTTGGTACCTTTTGCATAGTTTTGAAGTAGTATGTCAGAGAATATAACTCAGAACTTACTATTCAATTTTGATCAGCTCCTCAAAGTTTATTATTACATGTACTCAAAGCAGTAAAATGACATTAAAATGGAAACATTTAAGTTTTCATGCTGAATTCTTTCACAGTCAGTAAAGTCTTCTAAGTATCCTAAGAGTCAGGTGCCGATGCTTACCTTTGTGTTGGAAAGCGGCATCCACTCGGAGACCAATTCCTGGGAAGTACTTTACCACTCTCCGTGGGTACCCTTTGTCCATGGTTTGGGTCACTTCATCATACCTGGAGACATGGATTTGGAAGGTTTTCATGGGACCTTTGTTTCAGGGGGAGAGGATTGATTTTTTTTACTGCACAACTTGGAGTCAAGAAAAGATGTTTAAAAAGAGTAGTCTTATTGGAAGAAAACTAGTTGGATCAATAGTTAAAAAATGGCCAAAAGTATGTTCAGTCAGATCACTGACAGTGTCTTGAAAACAAGGAATTATGAGGAAAAAAAGCCACATAATTTGTCAGATGATACTATTCTCAGGAACTGTTAAATCAAAGGACTCTTTCCGGAGTTTCAATGATTTTGACTGAATATATTTGTCACTGGCAGCTTGGTTGGCACCACCAGCCTTATTATTTTATCTTTATTTTTATAAGTTGGAGAAAGATCTTTGACCTGACTGAAACATTCTTTTGTTTGGTGAATACACTTTTGAAAGACCTGTTAAAGTGATACTTTGTGGATATTTTTCTCCAGAATAAAACAAGGGGCCAATTGTCAGCAAACTTACCTCCAGCACCAAATGCCCACAAAGAAGTAGGTCTTTCTTGTGCTGCGGTCACACACAGCTGCATCAATTTTCTTTACACGTCTTGGAAAGCCAAGAGTATAGATGGATTTGGGATAATCAGGTAAGACAGCATATCCTCTGATCACCCAGAAGTTGTCATCTAGGACGAGAGGGAGAGTCAGTATTTTATGATTTATTTCCTAAAGGGAGAAATAGACATCTTAAGAAGCTTGGAAATAATTAGATTCCTAGTTCCTTTCAGGTTCAAATCTTAAAGATTTAGTAATCTTGTGTCTTCATTTATTCTTACCACATTCTTTAGCTGCTTAAATATCATTAATACTACACAAATAATATATACTTAGGAAATGGCTACCCACTCCAGTATTCTTGCCTGGAGAATTCCATGGACAGTGAAGCCTAGCGGGCTACAGTCCATGGGGTCACAAACAGACATGACTGAGCCTCTAACACTTTCACTCTCACTTTCATAGTTAATAGTATGCATACCCATGTCAGTTGAGTTCATTATATTGATTCTTTTCTAATTCTGACAAAACCATCGAGTATATTTGTTCTCCTAAATTTCCACACCCTAGTGTTCTCAAAGGCAAGTAATCTGATAAAATCCACCTAAAAAGTAGGGTTACTAGATTGAATATAAGATACTAATTGAATCTGAATCTGAATTTCAAGTAAACAGTGACTAATTTTTGGTATAAGTGTATCCAAAATGTTACAATGGACACACTTAAACTAAAAAGTTATTTTTTATTTGTCTGAAATTCAAAGCATCTTGTATTTTTATTTGCCACATCTAGCAGCCCTAGTAAAAAGGGAATATAAGAAGAGAGATGGGTTACCTTTATTTGGCAGGAAAAAAGACTTTTTAGTTTTTGTTATATAGGTTTCTGTTCTCCTGTGCACTTGGGATGGTGTTTATCTTTATGGCCAGAAAGAATCCTTGGATAGTTGTTCTTATAATAGGAACTTAAGGTCAGAGTGGAAGCCCTGTCCTTTTGGCTCATGCCTGAAGATTATATTCCTTGAATTAAAGTATCTGCTAACTAGTTCAGGCATACATAAGGAGAAGAGGCATAGTGATAGGCAACATTACCTTTAAAAACCAGAATCTTGTCGATGGGGTTCTCATATGCAGCATGAATATCAGCAGGCAGAGATGGCCAGAATGAAGAGATTAATTCAAATTCAACATCAGTGATGTCATAATAGATCCTCCATATGTGCCTGTGTTAGACAGGAAACCATACTTTATATACAGTCTATGTGTATCTATTTCAATGAAACCACTTAGACTTGACTTTATCTAACTGGTTGATATTTTCCCCAAACAATTGATAGCATTAGCACAATTTTCCTCAGCAATTTTAGGTGGTTATGAGTTCAGTTCTACCCTTTGGACTGCCAAAGTCAGGACATGCCTTTGTGCCCACTCTTTTGGGTGCTTAGAGTAGCAAACCACCCATGGAAGTCTCATTAACAGTTCTCAGTGTACTCAGCCACCTCATTTTTGCCAAAGCAACAATTCCCAATATTCTAAGTCAACACCAAGCATTCTAAGAAAACATTTCTGGTATTGATTGCTAGAATTAAAAAAAATGTTATTATTGTCATTGCTAAATATTTCCTCAGATTTACTTTCTGGCTGCAAAGCTCTGAGCCTGTGAGCAAGACCTGAAAAGTCCTTATAGTTCATTTTTCTTCTCATGCTGGGAACCCATGCCTGACAAGTGATTTTTCAGCCTCAGCTATTAGGAGCATGATATGAGAGCATGTCATTGCTGTTGTTGTTCAGTTGTTAAGGTGTGTCTGACTCTGTGACCCCATGAACTGTAGTGCCATGTAGTCATGGGTAGAAGGAGTCTGATTTCACATATTCTTTCCCTTTGCCCCCATATCTGTCAGACGGTATATGTCCTGACACTTTGAAAGTGTGGCCACGGTATACATAACTGACACACCATGTTGCAAGTTAAGTGCAGTAATTACAGAGTGAGAGGAAAGATTTCCTACCACAGCTAACACTTTGTTGATTCAACTTCGAGGAATGGTCCATTGATGCATATTTCACAACTGGCTCTCCAGGCAGGAAAAAGACCTAGTTTTTACCATTTGGTGATTTTCAGGGTGCAGGTACTCCAACCAAGGTCAATTTCAAGCTACTAAATCAATATGAGCTAGTTTACAAAATTCTTGAAAATTTAATAATTGGATCCTAAAATGGTATAAGCCAGGTCCAGGACATGGTTGCGATTGGGGTATTATTTTAGCTAAGAGGTTACTGAAAGTAGACTCCGGTTCAATGGCAATTTAAAAATTTGCTTAAAAACACTTAAAAATTAATTTATCAATGTGAGATCCCTTTGGTTATTGCATGTATGAAAGATGGGAGCAGAAACAAGCAAGTCACTAAACAGGCTTCTGGAGTAGGAGATGAGAAATGATGGTAGCTTGGATGAGCTGGAGATGGTGGTGGAGACAGAGAGAAGGGAGTGGGTATAGACCATAGATGTATGTGCAGTAGGACTTGACAAGAGCTACTGGGTGACTGATAGGGGAAGGGATGGGGTGTAAATGAAAACAATGGTATCACAGAAGAAAGAGTGGCTCACCTCTACCTGGGAGGGTAGACAGAAATGTCACGGAACACATTCTCTGGGAAATGACATCAGCAGGGATGGAAATACAGAACACAAGTATTGGTGAGGATGTGGAGAGACTGGAACATTGGTTGTTGCTAGTAGGAATGTAAAATGGTGCCACCTCTATGGAAAGTGGAATGGCAGTTACTCAAAAAATTAAGCAGATAATTGTCATTTAAAAAAAATAATTTATCAAACAGGTAAGAGATATGTGCACAGAGTAGAACATTCAAGCTATGTAGACAGTTATAAAACAAAAAGCAAAGACACATTCTCACTATCCCAACAACCCCCTTATCCCCAAATCTCTTGAAAAGAAAAACTTCACAGGAAGTTGAGGTGTTTAAGGGAATGGGTTTACCTGCCTTTAAAGAACATTACTTCTCTGCGGAAAGTGGTGATAGCATCAAAAGTCAAATCGGGGTCACAGGCATGAGGTACAGTGGGTTCCTTTGGCTTCACAGGTAACTTAGGTGGCTCTCCTTTGATGAGAAAAGAAATACCTCAGTGAGTTAAGAAGGCATGTGGAAATGCCTACAGAAGGATCTTTCCCAAGAGACTATTTTCTTCAGAATAATATTTCAAGAAGTGATTTTTCTCAACTTCCTTCCTGAAAGCCTTCAGTTCAGTTCACATATATTCAGATTTGTTGCTCACCATAGATGGATTGGATTCCTTTGATATCGTCCTGAGAAAGTGGGTATTTGCTAGGATCCAAGGAGACGTAGTTTGGGAACATCAAGGCTGTTTGATCACTGGAGTGAGAGAGCCCCAGTGAATGACCAAATTCATGAGCTGCCACGAGAAACAAGCTGAATCCTTAACAAAAATAGGGAAAACACGAGTACGTTAGTCAATCAGGAGAACGATTGCATCTGAGATTAGGAAGTAACTGAGAGAAACGAAAAAAAGGCTTGTTACAACATATGAACCATCATTTATATGGGAAATTTTTCAACACTGATAATTGGTATTAGTCACATCATGGAGAAATGTAACCCAGAGCAAGCAGATGGCAGAAAGCAGGTGTCTCAAAATGGATGGTAGTGGGGGTGGGGGGGAAGCCACCAGTTTTGGGTTGTTGTTAGTCGTCTGTATGTGATCATATTTCCCCTACTTATGTGCTTCAGAGATTCTCCATTGGCTGTAGGATCAAGTCCAAATACCTAAACATGGCCTTCCATGAACTAGTCCCTGCTTTTTTCCCCAGCCTCATATTTTATTTTCGTTTTCCCTGAGCTAGCCATGTGGAATCATTTGCATTTCTCACCTATGCCATACTCTTTTTAATCTGTGTCTTTGTATCTCTATCACTTCTTGCCTTGAGTATAACCTTTCTCACCCCCTTTCACTCATCTGTCCTACTTAGTCCTTAGGAATCCCCTTCAGAGTCATCTCCTTCATGAAACTTCTTTCCCCCAGCTCCTATCCAGGTTGACTTAATTGCACCTCTCTCCACTTCTATAGACTGAGCTTAATTCTGTCTTTGCAAATAAGTACTGCATTCTTTCTTTCTTTCACTAAATGTGCACCATTTCAGTCCAGAGACCATGTCTTAATCATCTTCCTGGGGACTGATAAACAGCTTAGTAATGGGTGCTGGATATCCAGGCTTTTATTTGGATGAAAGGATGGTTAGATGTTCCTCCTGGACAAGACTGTAGTACCCTGTACTTACCCACACCAGAAGTCATACCATGCATGGCTGGAATTGCCCTTTTATTTGTCTGTCTCTCCTACAGTCTGTAAGCTTCTAAGTATTTAAAAAAGACTGTCCTTGGACTTGCAGCTAAGCCTATGGATACTAAGGAAAATGCTGAGCCTTTTGTGATGGAGCCTTGTCCAGTGATGTTTGCATAAAACAAACATGGAAAGGCAAATAATTATTTCATGGACTCTCATGCTTTTTGCTCTGGCTTTTGCTGCCTCCCCTTGTCTGGCTGGCAATATCACTGTGTGTGCTTTTGGACAGGAATGGGACAAGTGATTCTTTAAAAAAGTCATTGAAACTCAGATCATTTAAACGAAGTGCAAACTTTTATTGTGGCTCTCAAGACCCTCTGTATAGGATTCTAACCTACACCATTTTAGCCTTCTGCTCCATTAAAATTCTAGTACTTGAGTTGGTCGGGTTATTCTGTCTAGAACACTTTTTACTCCACTTTGCTTCAGAATTCCTGCAGAGCCTTCAAGTCTCAGTTGGTGTCACTTCCTCCCTGACCTCTGTATATGGGCTGGAATTTCTTTTAGGTGCTCCTATTACATTACCATAGTTCCTTTTATCCTAAGGTTGATCATACTAACTTTAAATGCCATTTGATAGAGTGTGCCATCTATACTGTAAACCCCTGGAGGGCAGGGTCTGTGTCTTGTACACTATTGTATATTCCATTTCTATTACAGAGCGTGGATTAGAGTAGATTTTGAGTAAAGGATTGTTGAAAGGCTTCATTTACTATTGTTTGTAGAACATTTCTCATGTACTGACTATTATAGGATGTATGATGCAGTAGAAAAAATATTTCATTTCTGCCTTCTTGGAGATGCAACTAAATAGATAAGTTTGGGCATTATACATCAGTACCTTTGTGAATTTTTTTTCTCCTAGAAATCACTTAATCATCACCATTATCATTAGTATTAATAATCACCAACATAATTATCAGTGTCAAACACTTTCCGAATGTTTGCTAAGGACTGGTGCCTTGCAAGGTTTTTCTGCCTTTATTGCAGATAAGTTGTGTCATCTTGCTGCATGTGAGCTCCCCCGTGCCACAGACCATCGCTCTGCTCCGTCCCAGCCCTGCGCCTGCAGTGGTCTCTGAGGTCTGCTTCCGTTGCCTGGTGCCAGTGCATGCATGAAGGTTTAACATTCACACACAGGTTTGAAACTAGCCTCACTTTGGGAGATTCCCAGGAAACTCTCTCCATGTGCTCGTCTCTCTGATATCACCATGCAGTGACTTCCAACCCCTTAGGAAGCAGTGGGATTAGCAGATGACTGCTGTCTATTGCTTTTGACGGAGTTACACTAAGACTTCTGTGCCCTTTGCATAAAGAGAGCCCACATATACATAAAAAGGTAATCATATATTATACATTATTGCCAAATTTTCTATTTTAAAAAATCCATTTGATTAGAGGTTACAGATGCTTGAGATTTTACATTTTTATTAGAGAACAGGAAAGTATTTTCCCGTGTAGGTCAGAAAGCTGAGAGTTACAAGATTAGGGATCCCCCCAGGGCCAAAAATTTCAACCCTGAGGGAATGTATTATAATAAAACAGTTACAAAATGCCCCTTTTTAGTTTTGTTGCCTGGCTATCCACCCAGAACTTAATGGAGTGCTATGTTTATCCTCTGCTTTGCTCAGGCAAGTTTTGCCAACTTGGAGCCCAGGACCCTCTGGATTTTTTCATAATCCATTCCACACATCCCCTTTGGCAAGGGGCCAGTTGCAGTGTGGGGAATAGTACTTTTACCACTAAGTGTTGGAATTAATGGGTTTCCCAGGTGGGAAGCATCTGCCTGCCAGTGCAGAAGACATGGATTCAATCCCTGCATTGGGAAGATCCCCGGGACGAGGGCATGGCAACCCACTCCAGTACTCTTGCCTGGAGAATCTCATGGACAGAGGAGCCTGGTGGGCTACCGTCAACTGGGTGGCAAAAGAGTCGGATACAACTTAGCGACAAACAGCAACAAACTGAAACTAACAGGGATAAAATGATAATGATGGGACTTCTCTGGTGGTCCAGAGGTTAAAACTCTGCCTTGCAGTGCAGGGGAAATGAGTTCAATTCCTGGTCAGGGAACTAAGATCCCACACACCATGGAACAACTGAGCCCACTTGCTGCAAGTAAGACCCAGTACAGCTAAATATAAATAAATGAATATTTTTAAAGAATGACAGTGAAACCTGAGACTAATCTCTGCTTCTAGATATGCAAGTAAAGTCTGGCTGAGTTAGGGGAGTCATTCTGACTTTGGTGAGCACTAGAGTATTTCCTATACCTGCCTGATTGAATGTATCCACGAGACCTTTAGGCCAAATCCAGGAAAACACTGGAACACGTCTCAGCAGGAGATGGACTTGGTCTCCAACTCCTCTGTCATTTGGATCCTGGGGTCACCCTACCTCTTTCACTTTCTTGGCTGTAATGTTACCTCATGTGGAAGTGCAGCAGCCAACTCAAACTCCCCCTGAAGTCCAGCCAGCACGGAGTCCTTCTCCTTCTTTGTTTCCGAGCTCTTGGAAGAACACTTCCATCACGTGCTCAGACTTAGCAAGGAGAACCCATGCGTTATTTTGAGTCACTGGCTTTCAGTTTTGCAGAAACTATGACTGACTCACAGGCTCCATAGAGTTATGTGGTTAGGACTGAATTGTGGCCTTGCATACCACCCACCAGAAAGCCACAGCATCCTCTTTCCTGGAACCCTGGAAACCAGAAACCAGAGACACAATGACTGTGGTCAATGATAGGAAAAAAAAAAAACACTAGGGAGAACCTGAGAGTCTGCTGAACTGCTCCTTTGTTAGAGGTACATATTTTTACTTTAACAAATTTTGTTTTTTTATTTGAAACATAGTAAAATATCTCTTGTCTTCATGCCAGGGAGGCCCATTAAGAGAAATAAAATCACTGCCCATGGTCTAAAGAAATAAATCAAATATAAAGACCAGGGTCTAATTCTCTGGCAGGCAAGCAAGAGTTAGATGAAGAGGTTCATGCATATAAATGGACGTCCTATGGACCATGTATCCACATAGCCTCCTTCAATCACTAACTTGGAATTACTACCTCCCAGAGTCTTCTTTCAATCCTCAAGCTAGAGATGCCCTCTGCCATTGGTGTAATACACAGCACTTTTTGCCTTTTATGGTGGTGAGTGGGTCTAGGCCTTATACATCACCCAGGACCATGAAACTCTGAACTTTTCTGGAACAACTTTGTGGTCTGCACTACACCTTGCATAGTTCCAGACACATAGTGGCCCTTCAGGCATTGCAGATGTATGAATGAACAAATGAGTAAGGGAAGAATGTTCTGATTGTAACAGGATTAGTGGCTTTATGAAAGTGCTGTGTGGATAAAACTCTGAACCGTACAAGCACAGTTGTCTGAATAGACATTGAACACTTTCATCAATGTCATCTGGAATATGAAACATCATAGGGAAACTGGGAAGTAAAAAGCAACTAATTCTATTCCTTTCAGGGATTTGTATGAATAGTAACATTTTGTTCATAAAGAAAATTGGGCTCACCTACTCCATCCTTGGTCCAGTTCTCATCCTCATCAAAGTGAGTGTCTCCACCCAGTCCCAGACCAGGGGGAAAGGCGTGGCCGAGGACTCCCAAGGGGCCGTCGAAGTAACGAGGACACCAACCATGGACTGGGAAACAGTCACAGAGGGGGAAGATCAGCCTTGTCAAAGCTCCCGAGATGAAAATAGTCATATTGCTTTCTCTGCTGAAAACCTTACCTCGGGTCCTAAAGGCAATCATGATGTCAGCGATCCCTTTGGAAATCTTGGTGAATATTAGCGGAGTGACTTTGCTCCACACTTCTAAACCTTTTTGGATAGCCTCATCCACATCAGCTCGAGCCATATCAGGAGTGTAGTTTACAATTCTTACAAATTAACAGATATATATCAATTGGCTGTTATACATGCATGGAAACACACATAGTAGGAAAAGAAAATACTTTCTATCTTATCCATCACATGGTGCAGTAACTTTTGGTACAGTGCTATCGCTACATTTGTACAATTCTTTACCATTTAAATTAGGTACTTTTACATATGCTATATGTTAATAATTCAGGCTTTCATCTGTGCTATTCATCAGGTAGTATTATCGCACTTTGACAAATGAGGCTCTAAGAGGTTAAATGACTTCCCTAAGGTCACATCTTGAGTGGAAGATCATTCATTTTATGCTTGGATTTGCTGTGTATATGACTGTATGATACATATATTCTGAAAAGAACAGATTCATTTTCTCAAACAGCTTATAGAAATCAGTTTTATGCATGTGTCATATATTAAGTCTCACTTGAGAGCCACAAAGAGTTTGTTTCTCAGGAAAAGATCTTCCTTTTGTTTATATTCTCTGTTTTGCTAAACCCACTTTTACCTCAATCCCTAAAGCTCAAGAAGAAGGAAGGACTATTAGACTTTTTAAGGCCAGCCAGGAGAGCTCTAGAGCAGTGGTCAAGGCCGCTGCCTCTATCTCAGGTCACAGGTACCCTTCAACACCTTTCTGCCGATAAGCCAGCTCCTTTGTTTGCGATATCCGAGGTCCACCTGAGATTTGACTATCCAACTCATACATGTCTCCAACAGGAACTGGTTGTACTCCATTTTCTCATTTTCCCTTGAGCACACTTCAAGTGTACCTTTAAGCATCTGCAGTCAGACCATAGTGGTTCTGGTCCTGAGTTTCTATGGAGATGGCAGAGGCTAGAGGTTAGAGCATCTTTGCAGAGCCAGTCTGCTGAGACGAGCTGTGCAAACTGGACTGTGCTAAACAAGCCTTTTCTTTTTCCTTCCAGTTTCTCCTGTGCTTAAAGTGGTAATAACAGGGGTGACTATGTCACAAGTTTTTGAGAGAGTGGGAAAAATAAAACCTATCAAGTACTATGCACACAGGAAGTGCTGGGTAAAATAAGCCATTATTATCTTTGCTTCTTAGAGATAATATTCACATTCATTTAGATTAAGAGTAGGAGCATTACCTGTAGGTGAGGTTGTACTTCTTCCACCCGGGGAGAGTATAGCCATACTGACCCACGTCAGGCACCCCACACCTGGGTGTCTTCATGATCTCCAGAGTGTTCGAGTCCAGTTTTCCAGTCACTGTCAATCCAAAGAATGCTTGCATTTCACGAATTTTGCCATCTATGAGACTTCTGTTACTGCTTTGAGCAAGATGACTCCCTTCTATTTCAAGAGAGTAGAACTGGTTGAGATATGCCTGACCGAAAAGACAAAAAAAGGTACAGACTACAGGAGAGCAGACCTCCATCTCAGGATAACCAAACTTTCCAAGATCCTTTTTCGGCAGTAGGAGGGAAAAGAAATAAATAACAAGAGAAAGGAAGGGGAGAGGAAGAAGACAAAGAGGAAAGAGAAGAGTTACCCTCTCTTTCAGTTTCCAAGAGCTCATTGAGCTGTGTGTGACCAGAACCGGCTAAACCCATAGAGCT
This sequence comes from Muntiacus reevesi, assembly GCF_963930625.1. NCBI lineage: Eukaryota > Metazoa > Chordata > Mammalia > Artiodactyla > Cervidae > Muntiacus > Muntiacus reevesi. The sequence continues at coordinate 84,282,145 of NC_089257.1, forward strand.
ATGGGATCCCAAACTTTAACAGACAAGAAGCAGCCTTCTGTGTGTTGAATGATCTTGTGTCATACACATTTTTACTGTTACTTTCATTTCATGTTTCCTTGAAATAAATTATGGAGAAAATATGATTATTCACATGTAATCACATTTAAGTAATTTCATCAAATATGGCAAAGTAACTGGATTGATTTTTAGAGGGAATCTCCAAAGCAGTGTGGGGTTCGTACATGTAGGATAAGGAGCTCCAAACTACAGTTGGGTCCCCCGGGCTGGTCTTCAGATGCTTTTACGGAGATCTCCATTCTTGCAGAGCTGACCGTTTCTCTGCTCACTCTCTCCTCACTTGTATCCAATGCTTAAATAGCAACTTCTGCCTTTCTCCCAGCCCACGCCACTCTCCACCCCGCACCATTCCTGATGTCTTTAGGGCCAAGCAAAGGAAAATCACCTCCTCACAAAAGAGTTCAGGACTCTTTGGTAAGAATGAGCTGTCTTTTTAGGTCCTCAGACAATCAGTAAAGTGAAATTTTTATGGATAGCCAAGAATGACATTTACTGAGACAGTACCTGAGTCAATTGCAGGTTTTCGTCGCCTTCCATCCTTTGGTCTACAGGAAATGCAGAGGACAGTGTTACAAAGACCAAAAGCAGAAGATGGTTCTTCATTCCTCTCTCTCCAGAGAGAACGAGTTGAAGCCTCGTTCTGTTTTCATAGAATTTAGAAAATAATAGTGAGACGTGGCATGAATCGGCTTGTATTATCCTTTAATTAAAAACAGAAAAGGACTTTTGCCATGGAATGTGTCATGATATGCTTTTTTTTCTTAGGTTGACTTGATTTCACAATCGTGATCTATGATTTGTTTGGTAAATATAGTCACTGTTACTACTGAATTTAAAATAATACGAAGTGAGGCTCCAAGCTACTTTTGTCCTTGCAAAGTTGGAGGCTTTCCTATACATAAATTCTTGTGAGTTGAATAATTTTCATTTGAATGAAAGCCCACAATATTTGTATAACAAGATAATTTTCTTTGCAAAAATTTTTATCTTTTGTTGTAATCACCTGTTATGCTTGCAAAATTGTAATTCTTTGCTCCTTCTGAGGAATATGATTTCACCTGTTGTCTTGCTCTTGATATAGATACTTCCTTAATTCCTGTGTTCTAATAAACAAGGCATGTCTGTTTTTCAAAAAAAGAAAAAGCATGGTATAGTGAAAAGACAATATATTTAGGAATCAAATTATCCTAATTAACTGGGTAAATATCAGATGTTTATTGAGTACTCACGATTTGCCTGTCACTATTAATGCAAGAAAGAATAAGACACTGGTCCAAACTTGTTGGAAAATTCAGACACATACACAGACTAACGCCAGGTAAAATGGAGAAAAGTGGCAAAATGCACAGTAAAGAGTCTGAAGACTGAAATGGCCCAAAAGCTGGAAAGATCACTGCAGACGAGTGTGGTCTACAGGCTTCAAGCAGTTGAACGTGCACTGTCTCTTGAAGAGTGTGTAGGATTGGTTCTCACAGAGGAAAGGAGAAGGCTTATGAGTGGAGGGAGGCCACAGGAAGCAGGGACCACGGCAGAGATGAGCTGTAGGAAGTCTGACCACACTGGAGCAAATGCACGTGTAGGCAGCCATGGGCAATGGGGTGGGGATCTCAGAAAGGGTGCAAGGAAAGTGCATGTTTTGAGTCTTTCCATGTCTAGAATACCCTTTATTCTGTCTTCGCACTCTACAGAGAGTGTGTCTGGTTATGGGATATCAGGCTGAAATCAATCTGCCTTAGAATTTTGAAGTTTCTGTTCCATTTTTTTTCTAGAATATAGAGTTTTTGTTGAAAAGCCTTTTATTCTTGGTATGTTTCTTTTTATTTCTGAACAATTTTGGAAGTCTCTTTACCCAGGTATTCTGAAATGTTATAAAGATACCTCTTAATGTGAGTCTTTTTGCATTAACATTGCTTGGCAATAAGAGAGCTCTTTCATTATGAAAACTTCAAAGAAATTTTCCTCTATTATTTCTTTGGTAATTTCTTTCCACCTAGTTTCCTCTTTTCCTTTCTGGAATATATAGCTATTGGAATTCTTGGGTTGAATCTCTGTGTTTCCAATATATCTTTATTACTTTCCATCACCTTTATTTCCAGCTCACCTATTGAGTTTATCTTAGTTATATTTTTAATGTCCAAGAGCTCTTTCTAGTTCTCTGAGTATCCTTTTATTTTATTTTTTTTTTTTTTTGTATTTTGTTAATTTTTTTTTTTTTTTGGACATAAGCTATGTCTTACTTTTAAAGAATGTTAAGTATTTTTTCATTTATTTTGACATTTTCTTTTGCTTCCAGGATTGTCTTTATTTCTTCAAAATTTCTGTTTTGGTGTCTGTTTTTGATATTAGAAGTTTTTAAAAAATGTCTGGAGATGTGATCTGCAATCTGTTTAATATTGAGAGACAAGAAAGCTGGCTGGAATCTAGTGTGTTTTGGCAGGGCTGCTGGTCAATGACCTATACTGCAGGGTGGTAGGGTGGGTTCCAGACACTTCATATGATCTATTAGTTGGACTATTTGGTTGAAATGTAATAGAAAAAAATCCAAGTACCAAATGATTAAGAAACATTTCTTTCTCCCTCACGTGAGAGAAGTCCAGATTTGGTTGTCCAAGGCTTGTGTGACAATACCACATCATCAGGGATGTAAGCAGCAGACACCTGGCAATACCATCTCTCAGGGCCAGTGCCTCACGGTCCAGGTGGCTTCTCAAGCTTCTGCAGCTGTGTCTGTACTACAGATAGCTGGAGAAGGAAATGGTAACCCACTCCAGGAGAATCCCACGACAGAGGAGCCTGGCAGGCTACAGTCCATGGGGTTGCACAGTGTCGAACACAACTGAAGTGACTTAGCATGTACAGGCAGCAGGAAAGAGGAAGGAAGAGAAAGTAAATGCCCAGTCTCTTTCTAGAAGCCCATACAGTATTCTGCTTACACTTTTTGGCAAGAAATTAAACACATGGCCATATCTAGCCATAAGCGAGGCTACAAAACAGTCTTTTAGCTGGATGCATTGCTACCTCAAATGAAATTTACTGCAGCAAAGGAAGAGGGGATCATGTTAATAGAGGTAACTAGTAAGTCTTCGCCCTGCTGAGATTTCTATAGTTTGGGTATCGGCGAATCCTTTTTCTGGGTGAGTAAGTTTCCCCAGAGAAGACTCGTCCAATTCCCCACTTTGATCTCCCAGCAGCAAAGTTACAGGAGGTGCTTCTTGTGCCTGTGTGACAGTCTCCCAGCACACCTCTGAGCTTAGCTGTGCAGCTGTGGACAGGTCTGCAAAACTCACCTTACTGACACAGGCCACCCTTGACCACACACTGGGTGTCTTTGTGCTTTTTGCTCGGGGCCTTGAGCTGCCATGGTGGCTGACAGGTCAGTTACTTAGAGCTACCTGGTGGTGGGGCGGGGACTGAAGGACGGATGTTTCAGCCTCCCATCCATGGGAGAACAAGTGAACAACTGAAAGGGGTTCTGTAAGTTTCTCAGTAAGTCCTCCTGGAATTAAGCCCCAGCTCCTGTAGCAGAAACCTCAGCGACACATACTTGAATTAATGAACTTTCCCTCTTTCTGTTTCACTCTGCTTGCTCAACCTCACTCTTGCTTCCTGGGAACATGTTCCCAATAAAATGACTGCACCAAGGTCTTGCCTTAGCCTTTGTTTTGGAAGGAACTCAATCTAGGATAAAAGTAATATCATTCTTAAGTTTTAAGTTTAGATTCTCACATCTCTTGTACTCAAAACTTCAGCATAGTATCCAGAAGATACCACATGTTGTCCAGAAGAAAGCCTTAAAAAAGGCTAATGTTTAAAATTCTTTACTTTACTTCATATTGTTGTTCACTTTCTTTGCCTGTGAAATATGGTTAAAGAAATAACATGAATTCAGTTCTTGGGTTGAAAATGCACAGATGAGGCTTGGGCCAAGAATCTGTCATAAATAGTTGGTGCACCTAGCAGGTGTTCTGAGATGAATTTCCCATCTTTGTGCCTGTAAAAACTGATTTCGTAAGAAGTTTTAGAAGATGCCATAGTCTGAAATTGACACTTAAAAATGAAATCTCAAATTCTTACAGGTCCTTTTGCCATTTGACATTGGTGCAATGAATTGCTTATCCATTTCCATCACTTTCCTTAGCACAGTACCTGGAACAGGTAGGTGATTAATTGTAGAATAAGTGAATAAATGAAATTATAGTATATACTAGTTTTTATTTTATCTCATAAAATGAGTTGAGAATAAAGTATTGACATACTCAAGAGACTCTTTGAAGACAATGAATACTGACAAAATATTTCATTAACCTATGAAGCAATATCTAAAAGTGTAAAATCAATAGTATAATATTTCTGATAAGGGAATATACCCACAAATATATTGAAAATTCTCTTTTTATACTTTAGATTAACTATGTGGTAGTATATTAAGAAATCCAGTAGATCACAAGTCAGTCATTTAAAATATTTATTTTGAACTCACTTAATAGATAAATTTTGAACCAAAATTAAGTATCAAATTATACTAAATTAATCATCTGCAGGGCTTAAAAATTTTAACAGAAAAAGAACAAAGTATATGATAGTGTTAAATATATTTTATAGTTCACATATTTATTATGTTATTGCATAACATGCAGCTTATAGCTGCATTCTAACAACTGCCAATTTATTATAATGATTTTTTAATTGGAGGATGATTACCTTACAGTGCTATGGTGGTCTCTGCTGCATGTCAACATGAATCAGCCATAATTATATACACGTCCGCTCCCTCTTGAGTCTCCCTCCCCAGGCCCATTCTACTCCTCCAGGTCATCACAGAGCACCAGCCTGAGCTCCCTGGATATTATAATGATTTTAATGTCTGGACTAACCGTTATGATCCCACGAATCTTAAAGTTCTTAATAGAAAATCAATCCATTAGCAAATTTATGCATCTCATCTCAGTTTAATTCAATTAAATAAGAGTTACTGAATTTTGTGCCCAGCACAGTTCTGTTTGTGTGGCAAACCCTAGTTTTCTGTAGAGGGTGTCCTTTTGAGGAGCTCAGGGAAAACAGAAATAAAGAACAACAGATCTAACTAGCCCATTTGCTCAGACTCTAGAAGCCAAGGAGGAGGCAGGAGAGGAGGTGGTACCCCTCCTTTTTGCTGCTTCCTGGGAAGATACCAGTCATCTTTACTGGGGTTTCAATTCTGTCTTTCTATACTGATTCATTTCTTTAAGTGCAGCTGTACTGTTTCAGCTTCCCAGAGCTGCTGTAACTAAGTATCACAAACTTGGTAGCTTAAAACAAGAGAAAATATTTTTTTTATCACAGTCTGGAAGCTGCAAATCAAAACCAAGGAGTCAGGAGGGTCATGTCCTCCTCTCTGAAGGCTCTAGGACGGATCCTTCCTTGCCTCTTCCCAGCTTCTGGTGGTTGCCGTCAAGCCTTGGCACGTAGATGCATCATTCCCACTCTGCTCCATCTTCACAAGGCCTTCTCAACTGGGTGTCTAGGGTCTGCTCTTCTTATAAATACATCAGTTTTTAGGCCTGCCCTAATCTAGAATAACCTCATATTAACTAATTACATCAACAGAGATGCTAGTTCCATAGGTACTTGGGGTGAGGGCTTCAATATACCATTTTTGGGGGGATACAATTCAATCCACAACAGGTATCAACAATATTTCCTTCCAAGAGTAGAAAATAGCATCACACTTTTGACCAAGGCAATGTGTACTGCTTATGTTGTTCATAACACTTGTTTATTCACTCAAAGAGTTGTGTCCTACTCTTTGCGACCCCATGGACTATAGCTGGCCAGGCTCCTCTGTCCATGGGATTTTCCAGGCAAGGATATTGGAGTGGGTTACTATTTCCTTCTCTGTGGTCATAATCCTTACTTCTAACCAAAACACAGTGCTAAGTTACATGTATCAGGTATACTTAAGACATATTTAAAAGACTTAAGAATAAATGGGCATTTTAAAAGTCAAATAAACAAGCTAAGGAAATAATGAATATTGATTGAGGTGGCAAAGAGGACTTAATCTCCTTCTTGTGATGGATTCACTAATATGAGATGGAATGTATGAGAACCAAATCAACCTCTGCAAACAGTGGATACTCCAAATGTAATTTCACTGAGGACAGGTCCAATGAATACAGTGATAGCAAACAACATTATTTCTTATTCAGAAAATATAAATAGGAGACAGTGTAATAGATGTGCAAATTAAACTTCCCTTCCATATTCAGAAAATGGATACAATCACATTTAATTTTGCTTCAACCGTATCTACAGTTAAGCCATATATTGCTTCTGTCGACTCTAGTAACTCTACGAGCATGAAAATCAAATGCATGATATTCTGGTCCACTGAAGAAAAGGAAGAAGGCTATACAAAAAAAAAGATACAATATATTGAATTAGCTAGTAGAAGATCTTGGATATTTTCAATTAAAAAACCCCACTCTAGTCCTATTATAACTATCAAATGCAAATGAGATATTTTTAAAAAATTAAACAAATTTATTAAGTTCACTTTCTACTTACAATTCTCCTGGAAAACTGCATCAACTCTACTTTTTATTCCTCGAAAAAAACTTTCTATGCTTTGGGGATAGCCTGGTTCCATAGATTGACTTTGGTCATCATATCTGATGAGAAAAAAATCGTTCCATAGTTTAAGACCAACACAATATACAATGATAATGATTTTCTTTAAATTGTATATACTTTAAAAAGTGCCTTCACACATATTTTCTCATTAGTCCTTCACAATATCCTATTTACTGGAACTAATGATGGTTAATTTCTTTACCTAAGGGTACATACCTATTTATAAAATATACCAGTATCACTAATACTAAGGCAGATTTCTGATTGCTGGTGCAGTGTTACTTTCAAAAAAGAGAGCTTATGTTTCTCAGGTTTTTACTTAATTGATTCATCATCTCTATCTGAATAAATATAAGTTCAGTATAGCATTTGCTTGAGTGCAGTAGAATTTCGTGAATAAATGAGACTTAGCCTAACTTTTCCTTTGTATCCCACTTTAGTGCTCTATTAAAGTTAGCTCTTTTTCAGGATATAGCATGCTCAATACCATTGTGCAGGCGTCTTAACTTGATGAAAATTTCAAAAGCCATAGCAACATCAATCATCTTGTGAAGAAGAATGCTCATCAGAAACAATCTAGATATGTTAAACCTTCAGATACCTGATCATTGATGGTTTCTAGACAGGGTGAAAAACACAGATTTCAATCTCTAATGGAAACAAATCTTACCTCCAGAATTGGTCATTTACAAAGAAGTATGTTTTTCTCCTGTAGGAAACAGCTGCATCAATTGCTTGGACACTGCTCGGGAAGCCATAGTTTGATATATGCTTGGGATAACCTTGCTGAGTGTCATAGCCACTCAGAGCCCAGTACTGCGTGCCTGTCAATGATTCAGATTGTATGTCAGATAAAGTTTTTCCATTCCTACAAAATGTGTATCACTTCTTAACCTTTGCGTAAATTCATCATAGGAATAAAAATGGAAAAAATAGTCTTGGGAAGAAAAAGGTGGTCAAGTTAAGATCACTGGGCTATGATAGCCCTCATGGTTCCCCAGCACCTGTAATAAAATATTCCCAACTTCTTAACTTGGCATTCAGGGCCCCACACTTGGATGTCTTATCTCATGTGACAGCTATCCAGAGATTTAACTAGAACCTTGGGGTAATGTTAGAGAATTATACCCGGGATGAGGGTGGAAGAATGCTAAAGCTGGTCTAATGAAGTGTTTTTATTTTGTAAATGAGGAAATTAATGCCTGAAGAGGGTACAACCTGCTGAAGTTCACACAGCAGTTAGTGGTGGACAGGGGACCCAACCCAGGTCTCTCGACAAAAACGCAGTCAGCGTCAACACTCTCTCCTTGACTCACCTCTTTGAACCTGGAAAAGAGCACAAAGGCCTCCTGCCCTTCCCTCCACCAGGAACTAAATGAAGAGGACAACCTCGGGCAGTTACCTTTGAATACGAAAATCAGGTCCCTGTCAAAATCCTCATAAGCGGCCTGTATGCTGTTTGGCAGGGAAGGCCAGTAGAGAGAAATGAAATTGAATTCGATCATTCGCATCCGAGGGTGCTTCCTCCAGACGTACCTAGTGGAACATAAGCAGAGAAGCACGCGTGACCACCCACGTAGGCGGCTTCTCCGGGTCGGGGCCGGGAGTGGCCCTGTACGCCTGCTGACAGGATATGACGCACGGGAGTGGCCCTGTACCCCTGCTGACAGGATATGACGCACGCGAAGGCGATGCTGGCAGCTCGGCGGCCAGCATGTGACCAGTCTTTGTGGTGACCCTGTCCACCTGGTGAGCGCTCTGCAGGTGTCAGAGGAGCGACAGGAGCGGCCTTACTCGGTCACATTTTACGCTACCGCCATTCTCACAAACTGAGAAGTCTTTTGTTGTTAGGCCCTTTCATCCCTGGGGCTATGATATGATGAGGATATTTAGAATACAAACACACTCAGCCTGTGGGTCCACAATCACAAAACAGCCAATGGAAGACTGAAAAATTCAGTCAGATAATTTCTCCGGGATCTTATTAAGGGACAGTTTCCATTCACCTGACGGAATCTGGGTAGAACTGAATACTATTTTGGTCTCGGGGAAACCCAGCCACAGAATTTCCAACAGCTAGAGCCCATGTTTGTTTACATCTTCAGAAACATCTGAATATTTACAAATGTTTAAACTATTTTTTCTTTTCTGGGATGTTTTGAGTTACCCAGAAAACACTACCAATTCCATTGAGATTCACATGCATAGAATTAAAGGAAAAGCTGAGCAATGTGTACCATGTGACTTAATTAGAATCTAGTTTTAAGTTAGTCAATAAAGAAGTCAAAAGAAGGAATATTTCATTCTCATACTTGTCTTTGAAGAAGAGTGTTTCTCCACGGAGTGTGGTGACAGCGTCAAACGTCAGTCTGGGGTCGCAGGCTGTGGGGGTGGTTGGTCCAGTAGGTTGGACAGGGTTGCTTGAGGGTCCTGAAATTTAAAAAAGACTTACTATAAACATAAGCCCAGGGTGTATATTCGATACATCTCAGGTCATTGAAGGGTCTTCGTATGAAAAGAAATGCTACCTGACTATCCTACAAGCTGTTAAAAAGTAATCACATATTAGGCTCTCTTTAAAGTCTTTTTTTTCTTTTATAATTAAAAAATTACACAGGGCTTCCCTGATGGCTCAGTTGGTAAAGAATCCACCTGCCAAGTCAGGAGACATGGGTCTGATTCCTGGTCTGGGAGGGTCTCTCATGCCACGGAGCAGCTAAGCCCGTCTGCCACACTGAAGTGCCTGGGAACTGCCACAAGTGAGCCCACGGACCGTGACCACGGCAGCCTGAGCACCCTGGAGATTGTGCCCCGCGGCAGGAGAAGCCACTGCAGTGAGAAGTCCGTGTACCCCAGCGAAGAGTGACCGCCTCTCGCCGCAACTAGAGAAAACTCGAGACCCAGCACGCCTGAAGGATTGGATAAAAAATAAAGAAAAGAGTAGTGGTGACTTTAGGGACAGTTCCAGGTTGTGAAGCAAAGAAATGTGAGTTCTTCCTCTTCCCCTCTGCCAGTTTAAAATCAGAATCCCATATTTCTTTCCCTTCTTGGCTCCTCTTTCTGCATGTTTAGTCACTCGGTATCTACTTTCTCGTTTTTCCCAAAAATCCACCTTCAGGAAGCTCTTATCTATCAGTCTTCTGCCAAACAGCATAAATCTAAGTCCAATTTTAGACATATTTTTCTTATAAATATTTAAACTGCAATGTATTTTCTCATTGCAGAACAAAAGTTTGCAAGCAGTTAAAATATGGGTGAGCGAGGAAAGGAGGTGTTTTCAGAGGAAAAGGAATTGGGAAGGAGAGGTAGTCATAGACTAGGTCTCCTTGTTCCTGAAAATTCTACTGTCATGAAAAAAATTCATAGTTGTGGGACCCTAGCAAGCTTGGTTTTGATACTGCTGTCTTACCAGAAAGGGAGAATGTTTTACCCAATGTGACTCCACAACACTACTATCCCATCCACACTTTTTTTTTTTTAAGAGAAAGAGCTGCAAACCTTTCTTTGGCTTCTTGTTCCTACAGCTATGAGGGGGCAGGAGGGCAAGAGGAAGGAGAGATGGAACAGTCCAGACCACACTTAGACAGGGCCAAAGGCCTCTATATCCCTCCCTGAAACCTGAAAAGTATGTCTCTGCTTCAAAAAATGTTTCTGTCTCTCCATACTCCATCCCACTTCCTTCTTTCTGTCACAGACAACTATCCTGATATGTTCAACATAAATGTATAAATATATGTTTGGTAGCAGGTTTCTTGAAAATGCTTTGCTTTGTCTATATGCATTCTTAATTTGTGTGGATTCAACACATTGTAAAATTTGTACACTGTGTGATATGTATCATTCTGTTTCTTATCCAGGAATCACAATGTTTTAAGACTCATCTGTGTGTGTGTTAGTTGCTTAGTCATGGCCAACTCTTTGCAACCCCATAGACTGTAGCCCACCAGGCCACTCTGTCCATGAGATTCTCCAGGCAAGAACCCTGGAGTGGGTTGCCATTTCCTCCTCCAAAAGGAACTATAGAAAGAAACAAAGTGAAGTTGCTCAGTCGTGTCCGACTCTGTGCGACCACAGGGACTGTAGTCTATCAGTCTCCTCCATCCATGGAACTCTTCAGGCAAGAGTACTGGAGTGGGCTGCATTTCTTTCTCCAAAAGACTCATCTGTGCCCACCTGAGTCAGAGTTTCTCAGGGCTACACATTACTGTATGGTCTGCATCCACCACATTTTCCCTGTGTGTTCTCCTCCTGATGGGTTCCCAGGTGCCCTCCAACATCTATCATCACAGCAGACTGCAGTGAGCATCCCTGACGTGCCCAGGCATCACCATGTACTTAAGATGACCTTACCGTAGATGGCCTGGATGCCATTGATGTCATCTTGATGCAGTGAGTAGGTGCTGGGGTCACTGAAAGCGTAGTTGGGATACATCAGGGCCCCAGGATCAGAGGAGTGAGCCAGCCCCAAGGAATGGCCAAATTCATGGGCAGCAACGGGAAACAAGTTGTAATCTGAAATGCAAGCGTGTGCGGTGAATGGGTTGAAGTGGATTGAAGGGTGGTGGGAATAGGATCTCGAGGAATGCAGCTTCCAGGCCCAAACTACCTGACTTCTCCCTTTCCTCTTCATTATCTGATGAAATAGAGACTAGAAGGAAACAAGGCAGGAGTCATAGGTTGAGATTAGGAGTAATGAGCGCCTCATCAGGCCTTAGACTGCCTTTCTTCTAGTTCCTATAGTTCAAGGACCTGAGGTTTAGGGAAATGATAATGAGGCCATCATAGGTCTCAAGACTCTCAGAGACCCTCTCCCGCCATGTCCCCACACCTACTCCTCGCCAGCCTCCCAGACCCACAACACCACGAGCAGAGTCGCAGTGAAGAGGCGCATAGAAAAGAAGCCGGTCAGCCCACAAGACGGGCCTCCTGTGCGGGGCTGACTCCCTTTGGCTTCCAACCACCCAGAGCCTAGCGCCGGCTCTTCCTTGATTCTGAGCTCTCCAGGAAGCATCAGGAATTTACCACCAGAAAGAGATAAACCCCTTATTGGTTCCTACTCTTATCTTTTGACTTCCATGAGTACCGTGCCTTTCATAACTAGGAACTGAAAAACTTTCAAGGCTTGCACTTCCTGTCAAATAAAGCCCAAGCTCCTTTGCCAAGTCCAAGACTACTGAATCTGGCTCCAGCAGACGTCTGAGGACTGGATTTCTGATGTGAACCCTTCCCTCCAACTGGTCTACATGTCGTCTCACAAACACGCAGTGCATTTTCTAACACTGCCTACTTTAAAAAAATCATAGTTGCAGAGCACTTTCTTATATGATAGTCACTGTAATAATATTTAATCTTACAACATTCTTAGGAATTATTTCTAATAATACTTCTACAAGAAAGGAACTGAAGCCCAGAGATTTTGGAACCTTGTTATTCGTCTTGCAACTGATAAGTGGTAGAGCTGGGGTTGAACCTGGTTGTGATAGCAAGACCTGTGCCCTTACCACAGTGTTCAACACTTCCTGATGATAATTAGCCTTGAATATTCTACCCATGCTCCAAGAGTCATGCTCTTGATCATCACATCCTATCACCTTTGCATTCATGAATGCTTAAAAAAAGCATCTTTGAGTGCCTGAAATACTGGGCAAGGAACTCGGGGGGATTTTTATTATCTGCATAGACTAGACAGGGAGACACATGCAAACAACTTGAATGCACAGAATAATGAGGAGGAAAGTCAGAGAAGACAAAACAAAAGCTACTAGGATTCTCAGAAGAAGACAAAATGGGGTGTTTCCATACCGTTGACATAGTATGGAAAAAGAGAGCCTTTGAAAGGTGGGGCTTTGGGCGTGGGCAAGTGCATTTCGGGAAGAGGAAGCAGCGTGAGCCAGTGCAGGATGGTCGGAGAGCAGACGCTGTCATCTGGGAACTGTGAATTGCAGTGTGGCTGCTCTGTGTGAAACGCGAAGACAAGCCATGAAAGATGATGTTGGATGATCCCCAAGAGCTTTCAGTGTCAAGTGGACATATCTGGCCTAGAAAATGTAAATACTGGGCTTTCCCAATGTAGACATGGGCTTTCCAAGAACAAAACTTCTTGCAGTGTTGGGGAGAATTAGAGGGACAAAGAATAGAAGCGAACAGTCCAGGTGGGACTCTGGATCAGGTGAGCGGTAATGACCATCTGAACTGGTGGGGAGGGCAACAAGAAGCTGAAGTCATGGGGAGAGTTTATTATCTTTGTGAACACACAGCTCCAAGCACAGGGATTTAGGTAGAATAAATACTTAGATCACTGATGTTGAGGAAATGGTGAGAGGAACAGGTCCCAAGCGAAGATAAATGTTCCTTTCTTATTATTTTCAAAAAAGTGTTCCAAGGCCTTTCGTTACCCTGTAACCTTTTAAAGTACCATATGGTCTGAATATACCTCTTCTTATACTCAGTTCTTTCCTTCAGGTGATCTTATTCTTATCCTGAGTCTTCTCCTGAAAGGGGTAGTTTGCTATATGGGAACATATCTTTGAAAAAATAGTTCTATGAAGATGAAATAACTAGATAAACAAGAATATGTAGATGGCTGCTCTTTCCTAGGTAGGACAGTGTTCTAAATAAACCTAAATATTTCTGAATTTGCAAAAGAAAAAATCTTTTCAAACATCATAAAATTTCACAATATTAAAATAAAGATTTGCCCTAAATAGTAAGTCAGTGGTAAGCAGACTTTTTCTATGAGAGTCCAGATAGTAAATATTTCAGATTTTGTGAGCCATGAGGTCTCTATGACAACTGCTAAACTCTGAGATTGTGGCATGAACGTGGACGTAGATGATACATAAAAGGAAGAGTATGTGGCCCTGTTCCAATAAAACTCCATGTATACAAATAGGAACAGGAAGGACTTAGCCATGATTTGTGTTTTCTGATTCCTGCCTTAGGAAACAAGGTCAGGATTTAGCTTTTAAGATTTTTTCTAAACCGAAATTACCTTAGTATCTTGAGGTAATAAGGATAATGTGTGTGTGTGTGTGTGTGTGTGTGTGTGTGTGTGTGTGTGTGTAGGAGTGCAAATTCTAACCTGAAAAAGTTCAGTTAGAAGCTACATGTGGTCCCTTGGTTAACTTACTTTCAGGGGTTTTGGTCCATGTTTCTTCTGCATCAAAATGAACATCTCCTCCAATACCCGGGCCTGGCTGAAAGGCATGAGCAAGAATTCCATTGGGTCCATCAAATGGGGAATTGTCCCCATGATCTGAAATAAAACAATTTGTATTAGGTATTTGCCAAGTTTCAGGTTAGCCAGGGAAAGCACAATCGTGCCTGGCTTCCTTGAGCCCACCTTTTTGGGCAAAAGAAATCTGGATGTCCGCTTCTTCGTCCAAGGTCCTGTTGAAGGTCAGGGGTGAAACGTCACTCCAGACTTTAAAGGCTTCCTCAATAACTGCTTCTATATCCGTCCTTGTCAAGCTCGGGGTATAGTTCACAATCCTTCAAAACGAGAAGGCTCATTATTGTTCAGAACAGCAGCCCCTCGGTACATTAAATTGCTCTAGCTTGGAGTTTGTTGCTCGTGTGACATGCTACCACTGAACACTGTGTAAGGAGGGGGTGAAGGACTTAGGGTTGAAGACAGACCTGGGTTCTGGACAGGTTACTACATGTCTTTAAACTCAGCTTCCTTATTCATAAAAGGAGGATGGTAAAATAGTACACCTCTCATAAGGTTTTTGTGAGAGTAAATATATATAAAGCATTTAGTTCACTACTTGGCATATAGTAGTCTTCAATAAATACTGGGTATCATTATTAGTTAATATCATCAAAATGGATGAAAGGTGAGGCTAGATTCTCTCCAGCAATGATTAAGTCTTTTGGGGGGTCCCTGGTGGCTCAGTGGTAAAGAATTCACCTGCATGCAATGCAGGAGACTGCCTGTAAAAGCTGGAGGCTCAGATTTGATCCCTGGATGGGGAAGATCCCCTGGAGAAGGAAATGGTACCCCACTCCAGTATTCTTGCCTGGGAAGTCCCGTGGACAGGGGAACCTGGCAGGCTACAGTCCATGGGGTCATAAAGAGTCAGACACAACCAAGTGACTAAACCACGAACCACCGACATGAGTTCTTAGAGAGGCAGCCTAACTTTGCCACAAATCTCTTTACACTGTTAGAGAAAGGAGACCAAAAGTGGTAGGCTTTGGATTGACAAGAACCCATGGGATCTTCACCACTTTATCCTCTCACTCATTCACTAGAATCTAAACTGTGTAAGAACAAGGACATTTGTTTGTCTCTAGTGGATTCCAAGTTCCGTATCAGTGCCCAACCCAGCAAGAATTCAGTGAACAGTGGCCCTGTGAATAAACTCTGAAACTCGAGAAATGTCACCTGTAGGTCAGCTGAGTTTTTTCCCACTTGGGGTTTCCTGGGGTTCTCATAAAGCCCCCCGAGTCAGGCACTCCACAGCGAGGCTTTCTCATCATCTCCAAGGTTTCCTCATTTGGCTTCCCTGTCTCATTCAGCCCGAAGAATCGCTGCATTCTTTTAAGGGTCTCAACAATCACATTAGTTTTGCTCTTCCTTTCAGACTTATATTTGTACCTTGGCAACTGGTAGAACTTCTCTAGGTAATCCTGGAAAAAGACAGACATATAAGGGATTTGCTGTGAAATTACCTTCAGTTCTCTGGGGTTTTGCATTCCTTTTTAAGTTAGTGCAGAGGTCAAACCAGGGAAATGGTTTGACCAGGGAAATTAGCTGACCAGGGTCAGCTAATAACCTGATCGCCACAAAGATAAAAGCACAAATTTGTTGGTCGACTTTGACAGAAAAGTGCCTACTGGAAAGAATAGTTCATCCCTTCAGTGCTACAATTAATATTATTCATAAAAGTAGGTATTTCATTAGGGGTAAGATCGACATCTCAAGCAAAATGCTGGTATACAGTTAGGAGATTGCCTTCTTATTTTTATTAAAAAGCAAAACAAAACAAAACAGCATAAACATTTATTGACTTCTTGAAGTATTAGTTGCAGCATGCAGATTCTCTTTCTTAACCCTCTTTTCACTATTGTAGAGGAGGGTTAATCATTCACACTGACATGAAGATGCAAAAAAATAAGGAACTTGCCAAGATGATAATCAGGTCCCAATTCACCATGTTGCTTCCCAGATGAGAACTGAGAATTTTGAGAAAAACACCAAACATGTTTTGGAGTAATAGCAGCATCACTCTCATTAGCCTCTTATCCACCACAGTAACTCTTCAAGAGGGGCCAGAAACTCATTAAGAAGTAAAGGTTCTGAAAGTTGTTAATGAGCCAATTATGAGGCTTCTTTCTTTCACCTTAAGCATCCTGAAGTGGCACTTTGCAAGTGACGCAGGACACAGCAATTTTGTGCTCACACAGGCTTGGAGATCAGATAGCTTTGGGTTCAAAACTTAGCTCTGCCACGGATTAATTGTGTCCTGGACACATCACTTAGATGATTTAAGATTCACTTTTATCTCTAAAGTGGAATTAATAATCTATCCTCACAGGGTTGCTGTAGGATGAAACGAGACAATATTTGAGAAATGTTGAGCAGGGCACCCTGTGCAGAATAAGTACTTAATCACTTCTGGCTATCATCCCATGGGTTACTGTGTCATGGTAAGAAATATTTTTTTTTAAAGTCAAACAAAAAGAATCAACAAGAAAAAAATGCTTTTCTAAAACTGTAATGCTAAGAAAATTGTGCATGACAAATTTCTGACAACATTCCTTTGTGTTTCTTTAAAACCTTGGCCTGACTTTCATACTGCTAAACAATGGGAAAAAAGCTATCAGTCTTGCTTTTTACAATGCTTCCAAGAGTTTATAAACAGCCCCATAGTCTGATTTTAGGAAATACGACCGCATGATGAACTGATTTCTAGTTTCTTATGGTTTCCCATCCCCATAATTCTCTTGTACACCTGAGATATTTGGTTGCAAAGACAAGTCCATATAGAAAGTACCAGTGATGTATTAACTGCATTGCAGACATTCTAGAAAGGAAATCTTAGGTAAGTGAGAAAGAAAATCACTTTGTAATTAAAACCATTCCTTCTAAAAGGTTTTCCCAGCTGGAGCAGCTTGGCAGGCATGTTTTCCGAGTGTTTGAAGAGTCCAGCGTGTTTGCACGCCCGGCTTTCAGAGAGCCCATTTGGAACTCTCCTAATCATTGAAACAAGATGTTCAGCCTTAAGCAAATCATTCACGTAATTCCTTCAGGCTGTTTCAACTAAAAAGAGAAGATAACTCAAACAATTTTCTCATCACCAGCAAGTCATCCACCCACCTAAATGATAGTTGAGGTACCTGAACAATGTTTCTATTTTTCTCTTCTGGGGATGCAGAAGACACTGGGAAGGCCCTGGAAAGCTGCACGTGGAGGAAGAGCAGAAGTGGGAGCATCTTCAGGCTGAACATGGCCTTGTCTTCAGAGACTGCCTCTCCCAGCCCGCCTTCTGCCCCTTCCCCTGATGGGTACCCCGAAGATCACAGCATCACATGTCACTCACCACTTCATTTGGTCCCTTATAAAGCCGTGTCTTAAACGATTGCCCCATCAGGAATGTGAAGCAACGCAGACTAATTACACTCTGACAGTTCTGCAATGTTATAATGTGATCGAGTACCCTCAAATGGGAGAGACTTTCAATGGAGAAAAGTACAATTTGCTACTCTGCTTTTGGGGCTTTTACATATTTACTTTTGCAAAATTGTCAAAGAGAAGGAATAGGAGACTAATTCTGAAGTTAATAAACAGCATTTCTGGATATGTCAGAAACTGAGGCTGTGTTAACTTAAACAGTAGAATATTGTTTAATTAGTGGTAGGTGTCTTGGGACTAAGGAGTCTGACTGGAGAAACTCTGCACTTACCCCCATTGTTGTAGGTCAGAAGCATGTGTGCCTGTGGGTGCTGTGACCAAGTTGGATGCATCAGGGCGTCCTACAGTAGTTTCTGGAAGATGTGGTTTTGACATCAATGCAATAGAAAACCCCAGTCCACCAGCTGGATTTTCTTTGGAAAGACACAGAACACAATACTGATGGTAATGATAATAACGATTGTTTGCTAAATATTTTTTATGTTCCAGACTTACGTGCTATATGTATATGACCTTGGCCCATGCTCACAAGGCCTTGGAGGGTGGATGCTACTATTATCTGCATTTTGCAGATAAAAATCAAATCCAGAGACGTGAGATGGCTAATATAACTCACATGCTAACCTTGTGGAGGAGCCAGGATTCAATCGTAGGGAGAGGCTGAACTGGCAGCTACAACTGATTCATCAGGGCTTATTTTTCAGTCTCCCACTCTAGCACTTGGCTGGCCCGTGATGGAGCTGTAGGTCCAGGCCTGCAGCAGCTGGGAGACCCGGGCTTGTGTGGATGGAGAAGACAGCAAGATGGGGCACAGGATGCCTTGTGTACGCCCAAAGGAAAAGAACAGAGAGGACTCCCAGACAACGTGGCTGTGTAGCAGCTGTGCTGGGCAGGGGCCCTTGGACCTGCTTTTAAAACAATGGCCCTCGGTCCCAATTATTCTGACTGCATGTGCATGTCCACTGCTACCACACAGGGGCTCTGAATAGATTCATTCACACATGTTTATACACACAGTTGGGGCTTCTCTGGTAGCTCAGCTGGTAAAGAATCCACCTGCAATGTAGGAGACCCTGGTTTGATTCCTGGGTCAGGAAGATCCCCTGGCAAAGGGTTAGGCTACCCACTCCAGGATTCTTGGGCTTCCCTGGTGGCTCAGATGGTAAAGAATCTGCCTGCAATGCGGGAGACCTGGGTTCGATCCCTTGATTGGGAAGGTCCTCTGGAGGAGGGCATGGCAACCCACTCCAGTATTCTTGCCTGGAGGATCCCATGGACAGAGGAGCCTGGTGGGTTACAGTCCATGAGGTCACAAAGAATCAGATATGACTGAGTGACTAAGCACATACATGTATACAGTTGACCCTTACCAAGCGGGCGGGTTGGGGTGCTGACCTTCCATGCAACTGAAAATTTGCACATAATTTATACTGAGCCCACTGTATACTCAGTTCCTCTGTATCTTTATTTCCGTGTTGGCAGATTCAACCAATGCTCAAGCCTATCATACTCTAGTATTTATTATTGAGAAAATCCAGTGGGATGAACTGGGAGACTAGGATCAGCATACATACACTCCCATGTATCAGACAGATGCCTGGTGGGCGCCTGCTGTCTGGCTCAGGAGCTCAGCTCAGTGCTCTGATGACCTAGAGGGGTGGGGATGGGCGTGTGGGTGGGAGGGAGCTCCCAGAGGGAGTGGATATGTGTGTACATACAGTCGATTCATTTCATTGTGCAACAGAATCTAACACACCATGGGAAAATGATTATATTCCAATAAATAAAATGAGAGATAAAGAAGGAAACAATCCAAGTGTGAGTGGGCATACAGTTTAAATCTATGTTGGTCAAGGGTCAAGTGTATTCTGTAACGGCAGGCTGTTCTTGTGCATGAATGTATATGTCAACATGTACAGAACATGTTAATATGTCAATAGTATCTCTATTTGAGAGGCTTTGGTAAGTGCTTCAGTTCCCTCCTGAAGTCTTTTAACAGCTTTTAAAACAAGCCGAAGAAACAAGGCTTGGGTTTGAACCTATCTATAGAGCAGATAAATGTTTATGATGTAGATTCTTACATTCATTCAAGGAGTATTTCCTGACACTTCCTGTGTGCCAGATGCTGTGCTGAGTACTAGGTTATTGGAGCTAAGTTAAAGGGGTTCAAGTGAAATACTGTGGAAGTCTGGCAGAAAGTGCAGGGTGGGTAGAATCAGGGAAGGCTTCCTGAGGGAGGTAGAATTTGAGCTTGTCCTCAGAGGAAAGCAGAATGTGGATGTGCAGAGATGTGGGATCCAATCCTTGTCCCCATGTTCTAACTCTTTCCAAGTGATTCAAGCTGTTCTCCATGTTAACACTCCCTGGGCACACAGCTTAGTCATGATGTGGCTTTCTATGTGTTAGGTCTTTAGTGGAAAAACCTTTTCTGCCTAAATGAGAATGCCCTGTGTTGAGTTATTTTGATTCACTGTCTTGTTTACAAGGTTTGTCAATATACTTTCTCCTGAACATAATGGGAAATGATTTAGACAAGAATCCCAAACTTTAGTGAACTCGGTTCTCTAGTGTTTCCGTAAATGTTGTATTGTATACCTGTGGCTGACTTATGTTGAGGTTTGACAGAAAACAACAAAATTCTGTAAAGCAATTATCCTTCAATAAAAAAAATAAAAAGAAAAAATATATACATATAAGGAAAAAAAAAGAAACAAAATTTTGGACTTGGATCCCAGATGACAGGTCCAGCCCCAGTACAGTGGTGGAGAAGGCCACGCTTGTTGTCAGGGTCTCTGGCTTCTGTTTTCTGAATCCTTTGTCTACATTTGACTGACATACACCTCCATGGTGTCTGCGACTCCCTTCTGCTGGTGCCTAGGACACAGAGTTCTCTCAGGCCCTCCCTTCTCGGAAAATCTGCTTCTGGGCAAAGACCAGTTATCAGTCATTTCCACTTTAGTGTGAACTTGGGAACCATTTGCCTTTTAAGGCAATTTCTTACTAGAAAAAAAAAAAAAGCTGACTTTTTTTAAATGAAGGTTTGTTAGAGCAAGTAAAGGAGATGGTGGGAATTTAGTTTTGGACAAAGACAGTGAAAGGCAGCAAGGGCCATCCTGTCTCCATCCTGACACCCCCTGGAGGCAGCAACCTCGTCTCACCATCCAAGGTGCCACTCCACTAAATAGGTAGCAAGTCAACATTTTATAGCTGCTCTGCTTTCTAGGTCCAAGAAGAAACTGATTGCATAGATACAGCTTGTTTTCCCTTGAGCTTTAAAGAAAAGAAAAAAGGAGAAGAATATGTCTGGCTAGCTGGGTGACATAGGTATCAGGGAAAGCTACCTGAAGGTGCTCAGGGAGGCCTGAGTCTTCAAAGCTGAGTAGGACTTTGCCAACGCAAATGTGAGCTGGTAGAGGCAAGAGTACACGCCGAGTGCAGTTCACCCAGTGAAGTGGATGCGTCTTTGAATCATTTGTGAACAGGCAAACTTGTTCCTTGCATCACGCATTTTTGAACTGTGATGATCAGCATGGATGTCTCCACCCTCTGACCAAATGATCAGATGATTGTCGGGATCATTTGTGGTGAAGGTAAAAAGCATCAGACGTGAAATCATACTAATACTAACTGGGTTCGATTTGCAGTTCTGCCACTTCTACTTATGTAACTTTTAGCAAATCGTCTAAGTTCTTCGGGGCCTCAACTTCCACATCTATGTAACTGGGACACTAACATCTCCCTTGCACGGCTTCAGGGAGATTGGATGAGACAGTGCATGTGAAAGTCGCATGTAAACCCTCCTGTGCACTCTTCTCTGCACTGTAAATGGGATGAAGTAATGCTTCTTCTTGTGCTCTTTCTGTAAACTGAGTCAACAGTGGTGAAAAGCTCCACGTTTCCAGAAAGAGAAGTACTTCAACATTAAGCCACTGAGTGATGAAGTAATTTCCATACAGCTTTCTTCAGCATCCAGAGCTCAGGGCAGTCAGGGTGTAACTTACACACCCTTCACATAGAGTATAAGCAGTTAAGTTAAAAATCACAGAAACCAGCTTCATTAAACACTACATGAAGCTGGCAGCCTTTACTATTAAGTGAGTGGGATGTGTGTATTAAGTGTCTTCACTCTGTAGGACTCAGTCTTAGATGTTTACTACATATTGCCTCCCTTAAGCTTCATAATAAACCAAGGAAGAAGGGGTTATTATCCTCCTTTTAAAGGTAACCAAACTGAGGTTCAGAAATCTGATTCAAACTTTCCTTTCCATTTATCTTTGCTGGTAATCCCCCCTTTGTTCTCCCGGTGAGGAAAAATTCAAAATAAGACAATAGTTCTCAGTCTCAGGTCTATATCAGAGTCTGTATTAAAAACACAGGTAAGTGGAGGACTTCCCTAGTGCTCCAGCAGTTAAGACTCCATGCTTCCACTGCAGAGGGCATAGGTTTGATCCTTCCTGGTCACAACATTAAAAGACGTTTGTTCCTTGTAAGGAAAACTATAACAAACCCAGCGTAGTAAAAAGCAGAGACATCACTTTGCCGACAAAGGTCCATATAGTTAAAGCTATGGTTTTCCCAGTAGTCATGTACTAATGTGAGACCATAAAGAAGGCTGAGCAACAAAGAAACAATGCTTTCAAACTGTGGTGCTAGAGAAGACTCTTGAGAGTTCCTTGGACTGCAAGGAGATCAAACCAATCAATCCTAAAGGAAATCAACCCTGAATATTCATCAGAAGGACTGATGCTGAAGCTGAAGCTCTAAAACTTTGGCCACCTGATTCAAAGAGGTGACATTGGAAAACACCTAGATGCTAGGAAAGATTGAGGGCAGGAGGAGAAAGGAACAACAGGGGTTAGATGGCATCACTGACTCTATGGACATGAGTTTGAGCAAGCTCCAGGAGATGGTGAAGGATGGGGAAGCCTGGCGTGCTGCAGTCCATGGGGCCACAAAGAGTCGGACATGACTTAGTGTCTGAACAACCATCACCAATGGGCTCTGCTCCAGACCCTGAATCTAAATCTAGGGGGCGGAGCAGAGGCATATATAATTTTAGGGAGCATCCCAAGTGACTCTGAGAATGAGTTAAGAACCCCTTTGTCCAAGAGGATAGAGAACATGAATATTCACACGTTAAGGGCTCAAGAGAAAGAGCAATGCAACCCATTTGAAGAGACCAGCAGAGCCTTCACGGAGGGAGTGACCTTGTAGTAAGTTTCAAACAATGGACTGCATTTCGGCCTCGATGGTGAGGTGAACGGGGGTGGGATTAGAAGAAACAAAGAGCAAAGGCAGAGACCAGAGAGTCTTTAGCATTCTGAGATGCAGTTTCAGTGTGTATGTCTGTGTGTAGTAGGGGTGGAAAGTGAAAGTGAAGTCGCTCAGTCGTGTCCGACTCTTAGCGACCCCATGAACTGCAGCCTACCAGGCTCCTCCATCCGTGGGATTTTCCAGGCAAGAGTACTGGAGTGGGTTGCCATTGCCTTCTCCAGCTCCAAATGATCAAATATTAAAAGGTATTTCTTATAAATCACAGCATCACAGAAACCTTGGATTATAGCTGGAGACTAACAAGGTTGTGGGGTTGGAAGGATAGAATTTATAAGGAGAAGCAGGTTGACAAGGTAGGCTGGAACCAGATGGGGGAAGGACAGGAGCTGAATATTGAAAAGGTCAGCCACAAGCAGCCTCTGTTGGTGGCAGGGCCTAGAGATGATCTGGGCTGAGCGGGTCACAGTGCCCAGGACAGCCGGGGTGGGGAGGAGCGCGTGGAAAGGGTGGGAGGAGAGCTGTGGCCACAGGCCCTGACGCTGGGTGGCCACAGGCCCTCCTACATGCGGAGGAGAGATCGCTCTGTGTGAGGATGGGTGGTGGAGATACGAGGTTAAGGGAGCCTGGGCCATCACAGCTCTCATCTCCAGGACGACCGTTCACGTGGCAGATGTGCGCTGGGGGATCCGCAGGGGAGAATACCAGGTGTCTGCATGAAGGAAGAGCCGTTGTTTCGAGGATGGCAGGTGAGAGCCAGGTTAGAGCTTGAGCCTGCAGGAGGTGAGGGTAACTAAACAGAAGCTGGGGCAGTGAGCGCAGCAGGCAGCTGAGGCCACTAGAGCCCGGCTGAGAGCAGAGACGCCCAGGCTCACGAGAGGGCGGTTACAGCGGGCAGCTAGGGTCCAGTCTCCGTCTTGTGCTTTAATTGCAAACATTCCCATTTAGCTCCCTGACTCTGCCACCACTTCACATCCCCTCCCAACTTGAGCGTGTTGAGGATAAGACAAGATGGAGAAAAAATGACCCGATGATACTCAATAACTGCACAAAACCATTCGACAGAGACCCATGTTGGACTTCCCTTGTGGCTCAGCTGGTTAAAGAATCTTCCTGCGATACGGGAGACCTGGGTTCAGTCCCTTGGTTGGGAAGATCCCCTGGAGAAGGGAAAGGCTACCCACTCCAGGAGAATCCCAGGGATTGTATGTCCATGGGGTCGCAAAGAGTGGGACATGACTGAGCGACTTTCACTTTCACTTTCCTGAGGACAGACCTTGACGGGAGACAGGCATTTGCGATCCAAGTGGCTCTTTCTGGAGGGAGGAAACTGCTGACTGAAGGTTCTGGTTTTCGGCCGCACCGTGTGGTATGTGGGGTCTCAGCTCCCTGACCAGGGATCGACTGTAACCGCCTGTCCTGGGACCACAGTCTTCACCGCTCTGCCGCCAGAGGAATCCCTGCTGACTGCATTTGCCCAAATTCTCTTCCCTTCTCAAGGGGTTCAGCTCTGTGATCGGGTGTCTGGGTTTGTGTTTCTCTTGAGCTATGTGATTTCCACATCTTCTCCACTCTCGGAGGTCTGACCTCACATCCCATCTTGCTACATCAAGAGACATGACTTCTTACCACAGGGAAGTTACTTCAATTTCTGTGCAAAAAAAAAAACCCAAAGCAAGCTGATCTCACTCATCCCAGACTCCTGATAACGGCCCTTCCTCGTGTCCACGGATCTCTCTTGTTTCCACCCCGGAGCCTGTTCTCTTTCCACCTTCTCCCCGCTCTTCCTGTCCCTGCCTTGACTCCTTCCCCTCTGTCTGCAGACGCTTCCTGATGGAAAGAGACAGAGCAAACCAGCTGCCTTCCCCCATCTCTTCCCCACGCAGACTCCGGGCCCTTGGAGTCGAGGCCGCCCCTGAATGAACCTCTCTTTCTTTAGGGCCCCACTCGGTCCTGATCCCCCCGCCTTGGCCCGGGGGTCTCCCCATTTAACGCCTCAGAAGCACGCGCGCGCCCGCTGGGGACCCGCTCCCCGCCTCTGGCCACGTGTGAGCCTCCTGCCGCCGCTGGAACCGACCACCGCCAGCCCACAGCGTAAGACGAGAGTGCGTTCTCTGACGGTTGTGCCTGGAGTCTGGTTGTCTGGAGTCTGACACGGGTCTCCCCGGCTAAAATCCAGCAGTCAGCGCGGCTCTGTCTCCTGCCGGGGGCTCCCCGGGGCATCAGCTTCCTCGCTGCTTTCAGCTTCCCAAGGCGGCCTGGACGCCACTTCCTCCGTCTTCAAACCCTTCAGCCCTCTCTAACCCTTCTGTTCTCAACGTCTTCCCTGACGGCAGCTGGGAGTTCTCTGCAGCAGCAAGTCCCCTCGTGTGGACGCGCTCTGTTCCGAGAGTGCATTCCCAAGTCCATTTTGTTCATAAGTCCACAAGTTAGCCGAGGTCCCCAACTCACACAACTAGCTATATAGTACTGTAGTAGGCTTGTAACACTTTCCACACAAATAGTACACAAAAAACAACAAACACATAAACGTTTTTGGACTCTTACACTACAGTACCTTGAGACGGACAGTAGGACCAGCTGCACCACTGCTGCTGTTAGGCTCGCCTCCAGACATCCTAGGCTTGAAATAAAGACGGCGTAATCTGTATTCTCCTCACTACTGTGCAGTAAAGTGCACAAAAGCACAGCCACGTGTAGAGGATGCCTGCGTGTGAAAATGTGCACCACACACGTGAACTAACTTACATGATTGAACACGTGAACCTATGTTTGTCTTCTTGAGAGCTCGCAGCTTGAACGTATGTGTGTAGGGGACTTACTGTAATTAGACTGGGCCCACACAGATAACCCTTGATACTCTCCCCAGCTCGAAGCCTTTAACCTTCTTCACACGTGTAAAACCTCGTTTGCCGTGTAGATACACATATTCACTGGTGTCCAGGGATTCAGGTGTGGACATCTCTGGGGCTGTCACCATGCTCACCACAGGCAGCAAATCTCAGTGGGAAGAGACAGGAGTGGCCAGTTAGTGTGGGGAGGGTGATTGCACAGAGGACGGTAGCTGAGAACCTGTGGGTCTGCGTGTGGTTTTAAAGTCCTTTAGGAGATCGTGCCTTATGACCCCAGGATGACCTGCACCCACCTTGGTCCCTGTTTTGACTTCCAGGACCAAGAATATATCATGTGAGTACTTACTGAACACCCATTCTAAATCAGGGGCTATAGCAGTTCCTTTTGCAAGATCACTTTCATGTGAATCTATTTATATGGGTTTTTAAAGCAATACAGAAATTGAAGATCAGAGAGGTTAAGTGAATTACCCAAGGTCACATAGCTAGCAGGCTTGTAATGTAAGTGGATTTGGAAATTCTGTTTTGGTTTCATAACAGTTTGGTTTCAAACTGTTTCCAGTAAAGCTCAATAAAGTCAGAGCCTAAGGTCACCTTTCACCTTAGCTTCTTTAATTTAAACGTACACTAAGGTCCCCATAGGAATATTTTGATCCTTCTTTCCTTTAAATTATGCGAGCGTGGTTGCCTAGCATGTGAAGACAGAACTTCAGAGGAAGCTTAAGTGAAGCACCAAGGCCCCACAGGCAGCCAGTTTATCTTGTGATTTGGAGGGGAAGTCTGGAGACCCGGGTTTGATCCCTTTCTTCCATTTGCTTGAACTTGACAGGTTCCTTCATCTCTGTGCTTCTATTTCATGTCTCTGGACACTTACAGCTGTGAACCTTGAACAACTCATTTCACATCCCTAAGCCTTGATTTCCTCCTATGTAAAATGGTGGCAATAACACCTACATGGTAGGAACATTGTGAAGATTAAACATAGATTTGCGTGGCAAGTGCCTGCACATGGCGCACAATAAGAGTTCTCTGACAACTAAATAGGATAGCACTTCGCAGGATAGCCATGGTTCTAAGGAGATAACAGACCAAAAGCAGACTATAAACCATAAAGCGCTATTCCAAAGACTTATTTTAAAGGTCGTTTACTTAAAAGTAATACAGGAATATGTGCTCACTTGTTTAAACAAGCAAACAAACAACATAAAACACACTCAGAAGTATGAAACGCAAATGTGAATTCCCCAAGCCCCTCACTCGTTCAACTTCCCTCCTCAGGCCACTGTTAACATTTTTATATGTCTCCATCCAGATAATTTTCTACGTCCTAATGCTAAAGATGAATTGTCATTACTAGATACAGAAGAAGTTTCCCGAGTGTAAAGTATCGAATGCTTCAAGGCTATGTGGTGTAGTGTGTGTGTGAATCGCTCAGTCCTGTCTGCCTCTTTGGTACCCCGTGGGACTGTAACCCGTCAGGTTCCTCTGTCCATGGACTTCTCCAGACAAGAACACTGGAGTGGGTATCCGCTCTCTTACCCAGGTCATCTTACCAAACCCAGGGATTGAACCTGGGTGTCTCTCATTGCAGGTGGATTCTTTACAGCCTGAGCCATCAAGGAAGCCCGTGTAGAGTAGCAAACAAGGCCTAATAAAGATGGAAGACAGATCTGTCCTTCTTAACCAAGCCAGTGGTGGTCATGTGCGTATGAAACCACTAGAGGGCATGCAGAGTCCATCTGGGCACTGAGCTGCTTGATCAGGTCAGTGAAAAGTGAAAGTGAAAGCCGCTCAGTCGTTTCCAACTCTTTGTGATCCCATGGACTAAACTGTCCATGCAATTCTCCAGGCCAGAATACTGCAGTGGGTAGCCTTTCCCTTCTCCAGGGGATCTTCCCAATCCAGGGATTGAACCCAGGTCCCCACACTGCAGGTGGATTCTTTACCAGCCGAGCCACAAGGGAAGCCCAAGAATACTGGAGTGCGTGACCTACCCCTTCTCCAGGGGATCTTCTGACTCAGGGATTGAACCAGGGGTCTCCTACGTTGCGGGTGGATTCTTTACCGACTGAGCTATCAGGTCAATAGTCTGAAACAAATGTGAACACAGGTGGCCGTTATCTCCTTTAGTGAAGGTTTGGATAAGGTGGGTTGATTGGTAGACTGAGCATTGGAGACTCACCAAGGCTCAGTAGAGTGTAATTTCTGAAGGTGAGCATAGAGAATGGGAAACTCCACAGACTCCCTGAGCACAGAGTGTTGTCGTCCATTAACAGAGGAACATCTTAATGTGATGTTGTGGGGAGCAACTTTAGAAGGCCACGGATAGGGTCATCTATGGACACACTGGTGGTCACACATGTCACAATTTGCTTTGGACAGTTTGCACAATTTGCTAGTAAAAGGAAAATTTTTAAGTCTGCTAAGTGACAGTTGAATACTTTATGACTACTTACCATCAACAGGAACGAGGTTCAGAAGAACCTGCAAGAAAACTGAGATTCCTAAATCCATTCGAAGTTTGACTTTATACATGGTTCATACCAAAGAGGATAGGTTAAATTATTCTGTGATTGTAAGCCCAGAATCCTTTAATGTCTCTTAAAGCAACAAAGGTTTACTTCTTGCTCATGCTATGCAACCATCATGGTTGGACAGAGGGACTCTGCTTGTGGCAGTAATCCCGTTTCCCAAATTTCCAGAGGAGCCATAGTTTTGAGTTCCATCATTTCCTATGTTGGATGGAAAAAGAGACCCGAAGGATTTTGTGCAGCCCAGAAGAGCCACATGTCACCACCACTCACAGTTCATTGTCTGAGCTAGTGATGTGGCTCCACCTACTGCAAGTAGACTGCTGCTGCTCTGCTGCTGCTAAGTCACTTCAGTCGTGTCCAACTGTGCGACCCTACAGACAGCAGCCCACCAGGCTCCGCCACCCCTGGGATTCTCCAGGCAAGAACACTAGAGTGGGTTGCCATTTTCTTCTCCAATGCATGAAGGTGAAAAGTGAAAGTGAAGTCGCTCGGTCGTGTCTGACTCTTAGCGACCCCATGGACTGCAGCCCACCAGTCTCCTCTGTCCATGGGATTTTCCAGGCAAGAGTACTGGAGTGGGGTGCCATTGCCTTCTCCGGCAAGTAGACTAGGAAGTATCAATATCATCCTTCCTTGCGGCCAGCAGGTGGAGAGCTGGAAATATTAGTTGCCCAAAAAGTGTTTGGGTTTTTTGTAAATCTTACAAAAACCAGAAGGAACATTTTGGCCAAGCCAATACGTGGTAAAGAGCATTAATCATGAACACTGAATGGGAGAGAGAATCCACCTTTATCTTCTCCATATAGTATACCAGTTTTCTTCAACCATTATTTACAACCATTATTTACTACTCTTTGTTTTCCTTCTAAATTGTGATGCCTCCTCTATCATATCAAGGATATGTTTCTTGACTCATATTTGGCTCCATAAGCTCCTATTTCTGCTCCTATGTTAGTTTTATAATGGTTTTGTGAGCTGTCTTAATGTCTGGTACAACTCTATGCTTTGTTAAAATTCATAGCTATTTGTTTGTATCTATTCCTTCACAAAAGCTTCAAAATCAGTTTTTGTTTTCCAAATAATACTGTTTGGATTTAATTGAAGTTTCATTACATTTATAAGCTAATTTTGGGAAAGGATTATCTTTAGAGTATCAAGTCATTCATTCATGAATATGGTGTTTGGGCTTCTAGTGTATCTCTAACAACTCTTAAAATTTTATTTAAAAGGTTAAGGTCTGTTTTTTTCTAGATTATTTATATAGGTTGTAGATTTTACTGTAACCATTAGTATTTTACTTTCTATATTTTACCTACTTTTTTATTGTGAGTATATAGGAATATAAATAATTTTGATATGTTTATGTTATATTTGAAAATGTTGAAATTTCTGTCTAAACAGTTTTGGTTCTTTTGTATTTTTCTATGCAAATGATCTAATTATCTGAAAATAATGGTAATTTGGACTCTTCCGTTTTAATCTTTATATCCATCACTGCTTTTCTTGTCTTAATTTTTGGACAGAGTTCTAGGACTATGTTGAATAAATATCAGTGATAGTAGGCATCCTTCTGTTACTCTCAGAATTAGCAGGAAAGTGACCGAATTTTCCCCACGTGCTATATGGTGATAATAGAATAAAGCTGCTTTGCTTTCTTGTCATTTGTGTGTTCATGGAGTAGCACTTTTATTTTCCTTCAAGAGCTTTTCTTTTGCATTCACAGTTTGGCTGTTTGGTACAAAAAGCCTACCTTTTGATCTAAGTCAGCTTTTGATGTGCTTTCCTCACTAAGCTGAATCATTTCTAGCTTTTTATTTGAAGTGAGGGCCATGCAAGTTGAACACTTAGGATTGAACATTGTAGGAAACATGAAACTGTAGGAACATTGAAACTGGCCTAGTTTCAATATTGTTGTTCTCAGGAAATAGAGAGGCCTGAGTAGAGGGGGAGGTGGGGAACAGCTGGTTATTGGGGCAGTCAGAACACGCACAGCATTTATCAATGAAGTTTGCCATCTTATATAGGTATGGTTCATGGTGCCCCCAATTACAATAGTAACATCAAAGATCACAGATCACCATAACACATATAGTAATACCTTGAAAGTCTGAAATATTTTGAGAGTTACCAAAATGTTACATAGCAGCACAAAGTAAGCAAATTCTGTTGGAAAACAGACTTGTTTGATTCAGGATTGTAATGAATGTTCTGTTTGTAAAAAAAAAAAAAATAACCACAGGATCTGCAAAGTGCAGTAAAAGGAGGTGTGCCAGTAGTAGCAGTGGGTCATTCATTTACATTTTTATATAATATTCTATTGTATGACTCAGACTTGGGCTATCATGAATAAAAATGTCATGGACCTTCTTGAAAGAGCTTTTTGCATATTATGTGCTCATTGAGCTTGGGAAAATATGTGCAAAAGATCATAGGTTCAGTAAATTAACTTTGTGAGCAGTTTCTATGTTGTATGAGAGTTGTAGATATTTTGGCTTTTCATCAACATTTGGTGTTGTCAGTCTTACTAATATTAGTTGTTTTAGTGGCTTTATCCTGGAGGAGGGCATGGCAACCCACTGCAGTGTTCTCGCCTTGGAGAATCCCATGGACCGAGGAGCTACAGGCTAGAGAGCAGGTTACAGCTGGCTATCCTCTCCAGTGTTCTTGGGCTTCCTTGGTGGCTGAAACAGTAAAGAATCCGTCTGCAATGTGGCAGACCTGGGTTAGGAATATCCCCTGGAGAAGGGAATGGCTTTCCACTCCAATATTCTGCCCTGAAAAATCCCATGGACAGAGGAGCCTGGCGGGCTAGAGTCCATGGGGTCACAGAGAGTCAGGCATGACTGAACGACTTTCACTTATATAGCACCTTATGAGAATTTTTTTTTCTTGATAACTGATGATAAGTACATTTTTAATGTGTTTATTGATCATTTATATGTGCTTTTTTGCAACAAAAATCTAATTTAAGACCTCTGTATATTTTTAAGTGAATTATTTGTCATTTTATTAACAGTTGGTAGGGCCCTTTTACATATTCTAGATGAAAATCCTTTGTCATACATATGCATTCCAAGTACATATTTCTCCGGTGGTTTCATGTTTCCATGAACTGTAGTTTCCCTGGCCTCTTCAGATGAGTTAGACCTGGGTCCTGGCTCATTCTCTTTGCTGGTTTAGGGCCTGGGATGGAATTGAAGCAGCTCGGAACGTGGTGCTTGGTAATGAAGGCTTCTCCCAGCGGCTCTCATTTCTCATTCTCATCAGTGGATCCTCCCATGAGGGACCACTCAGAAATTTTCTCTCAGCTCCTAAGCATTTTTGGGGTTACTGCCATGTCTGTAACTTTCTAGTATCTCGGCAGGAAGGGCAGAGAAAGGAGTCCTTTCATAGTTCGTCACACTGACTACACACTTTGTTGTTGGCTTCCCAGTTTTGCTGGCATCCAGCATCAATTCTGCATACATTTAGTAAAATGTTTCGTTGAGCACCTACTTGGTTCTTAGGTTTCCCGGTAGCTTAGCAGTAAAGAATCCTCCTGTAGCATAGGAGACACAGGAGATGCGGGTTCAATCCCTGTGTCAGAAAGATCCCTTGGAGGAGGGTACAGTAACCCACTCCAGTATTACTGCCTGGAGAATCCCATGGAAGAGAATCCCTGGTGGGCTACAGTCCATGGGGTTGCAAGGAGCTGGACATGACTGAAGCGACCACAGAGATATAATATTTGAAAATGTAGTTACTATGAGAAATGTAATTACTGAACTATCATAGAATATTGGTAAAGAGTTTTTCTCTATGAAAACCTAAAGATGAACTATGACCTTGACATGCTCAGCACTCAATTAAAACCAAGTTGTGTAAGTTCACAAACCAGTACAATCTAGACAACATGGAATATGTCCAGACTGAGGTTAAACAAGGTTGTGTTTATATGTCTGTGCCTCGTTATTACCTAGAGATTCAAATACAGTACTGAAATATCTCGTTTCTCAGAAAACACACCTTCCTTGGGTGACGTAGAAATAGTTTTTCCATCTCCTTTGTGAGAATCAATCAATCAACTGAGATATCAATCAGTTATTTCTGCAGTTGAACCAGCTGTTAGTATTCAGGAAGACCAAAACTTGCTTAGTTTTAGGATCAGGTTTGTACTTCTCTTTTCCATGAAGGAAGTAGAAAAATCTTGGAAATAAAATGAAAGATAATGATCACATTAGATGAATAATGATTTTCCACATGAACTCTTAAAAAAATACAAGTTTTCATGAATGGAATTTACTTTCATATCTAAGTAGTAGCACATATGTTATTTCTACAGTAAAAAATGGAGAAAACAGTATGAACTTTTTTGCCAATCCCAGAGATATGAATTATCTTGAGCTATCTCTTTGGGATAATCTGCATCCATGAACTAGTAGAAAATAGATTAAAAATATCAGAGAGTGTGATTAATATAATAACAAATAGCACTTAGCCTTCACAAAGAACTTTCCAGGTGCCAATCCCTGTTCTAAGTGCTTTGAACACTTAATTCATTTCATCTTCACAACAAATCTGAGAGGAAGGTGCTAGCTTTATGTCCACTGTACGGAAATCCAATGGCTGGTTAAAGCAACTGTGGGTGGGTTCATCATTGGTATAAAATAGGGAATTTTAACTGGAAAGTGTCCTGGTTTAACAGGATTATAGGAGACTGAGACAGCCTAGACCGTACTTAAAGAGGCATCGGTTCTAAAAAAAATCTGATTCAAATTTTATCTCAGGCTCCAACCCTTTAAAAATTCTCTGGAACTCAATCCTGAAAGTCCCTTGCCTTCCAAGGACAGGTGTGGCATGATGACAACAGCCAGGGAACTAAATGACACTCAGCTTGGCTCTGTCCATTCACAGAAGAGGATGGAGCTTTATCCCAATTTGGGAGTAATTTTAAAAGGCAACTTTCCCTCCACTAAGGAGGGATCTGATGTGCTAAGATCTCCAAGGGTCTGTCTTTACCTCCAATTCTCATTGTCAACAAAGAAGTACATCTTTCCAATTTCCTCCTCTTGAACGGCAGCATTGATTTACCTCACCCTTCCAGGGAAGTCAAAGGAACTGTGGATGTCCTTGGGGTAACTTGGGAAGCATCTGATCTCCCTTAAAGAGTCAGAATTTACTGCCTATTCGTTTAAAAATTGGCTATGAAAGCAACTTGCCTGGGATTCTGGAAGACAGATTAGGCTCAGTCGTAAAGAATCCGCCTGCAAATGCAAGAAATGTGGGTTCCATCCCTGGGTTGGGAAGATCCCCTGGGGTAGGAAATAACAACCCACTCCAGTATTCTTGCCTGGAAAATTACATGACAGTGGATCCTGGTGGGCTGTAGTCCATGGGGTCACAAAGAGTCAGACACAACGGAGCATGCATGCTAGAAGACAGTGGCCAGGGTTTCCCCCTGATGTTCACCTAAGAAATCGACGGAGGACTTTATGCAAAGTGAGGTGCACATGAGTGGAGCATTTATTGCTAGTGTGACCGGCTTACTTCTCCAGCTGCAAGGGGAGTGTCAGACGTGGGCAGGTAATGTACATACACTTCTACATCTGGTTGGAAGGCAGCTCAGCTCTTGACTCAGCTGGGTCTTGGCGAAACACTCAGTATTTGTTCATTTAGTTACCCCAGAATAGTAATTAATCTTAATTCATGGAGACAGATTATCCCTGCACAAATACACATTACCACCTTAGAAAAACTTCATCTATATAAATCCTGATTTTCAAGATAAATAATTTTTTTCCATTTATTTTTATTAGTTGGAGACTAATTACTTTACAATATTGTAGTGGTTTTTGTCATACATTGACATGAATCAGCCATGGATTTACATGTATTACCCATCCCAATCCCCCCTCCCACCTCCCTCTCCACCCGATTCCTCTGGGCCTTCCCAGTGCACCAGGCCCGAGCACTTGTCTCATGCTTCTAGCTTGGGCTGGTGATCTGTTTCACCCTAGATAATATACATGTTTTGATGATGTTCTCTTGAAACATCCCACCCTTGCCTTCTCCCACAGAGTCCAAAAGTCTGTTCTGTACATCTGTGTCTCTTTTTCTGTTTTGCATATAGGGTTATCATTACCATCTTTTTAAATTCCATATATATGCGTTAGTATACTGTATTGGTCTTTATCTTTCTGGCTTACTTCACTCTGTATGATGGGCTCCAGTTTCATCCATCTCATTAGAACTGATTCAAATGAATTCTTTTTAATGGCTGAGTAATATTCCATGGTGTACCATAGCTTCCGTATCCATTCTTCTGCTGATGGGCATCTAGGTTGCTTCCATGTCCTAATTTAAGCCAATATTTTCCAAGATTCTTTACTATTTAAATCATTCATGTTAAAGTGTCTTTATATTTTGTACATGTAAAAGCCAAACTCCCGAATGCTTTTAAAGATCTTAACATTATTATAATGAACACAAAGTAAGAGGTGGTCATTAGAATGACTGGATATGGCAAAATCCAAGCATTTAGTCCATCATTTCACTGTAGCTCATCTATCATGTGGGCAGTGGGTGGGGGAGTCACTCTACAGTGACTCCCTTAAGATGTGATGCATATTTATGGACTTGCTTAAGATGATGATGCATATTTATGGACTCACTCAGAGCACCAAAGAACAAGTATTTGTGTTCCATTTCTTATAAATGTGACATCTATATCTATATAGAGAAATTTGCATACAGATCTATAGATATAGATATGTATACTGATCCAGACCAAATTTCCACATATACATGTATATGTATATACACCACTTCCTGTGTGGCCTGAGTTGGTATATTAATAGATATGGTAGTATATAGATATTCCTATAGATATGGAAACTTGACATAGATAAATATAGAATTAGAGATATTGACACATATATCTGTATATACTGACCCACTGACCTAGGCCAAGTGTTCATCTAGGTATATGTTTTATTAATATTTCTTGTAAACATGTCCTGAATTGGTTTCACTCTCTCTCACTCTTTTCCTCTCTCATTCTCTCTATATTTTTATTGTTTGTTTTTTCACACAAATAGATAAAAATATCTAAATACATATACTTACTCAAGACAAGTCTCCATGCTTATATATAAAGATATATATTGACTCAGGTTACATTTGCAAGGAACGGAATACATATAATAAATTATAGATACATGTATAAATTTTATCTGAGTCAGTATCTACATCTATGTCTGTATCTATGTCTATATACTGATATAGAGATCTTTATCTAGCTATACATATAGATATATAGATACTGACCCAGCCAAGTTTTCATTTTATATATTATTAACATAATCAATATTTATATCAATATATTTGTATATACCGACCCAGACCAAGTCAACTTATATATATATACTATATATAATTGAATACACCCAATAATGTGAAATGTATTTAAAATACATTTTTAGTTTGCATTGAGAGCAAAGTATCCTCATTCTAGTATCACAATTAGTAGGTAAGGAAAGTTATGATTGCAGTCATTTAATACGTAACTAAAATTTTTGAGAAACAGTCTCCATAAATTTTAATCACCATCCCAGAGTCACAGACTTGGTAGGTGAAACTGTTAGCTTTCAAGGGAAATCCATGGCTTAAAAAGTATCCTGTACCCCCTTAATTTTCAATTAAAAAACTAATGAAAAATCTAACTCATAAAAATATTGACAGAAAAAAAGTCAGAAGCTTTACCTTTAAAAAAATGTATCTCTTTTAACAACTTTGTAAGCAATCTCAACTCCATTTGATAGCACTGTCTAGAAGTCAGGAATGAAATTTAGATCAACTATTTTGTGGAAGACATCTGTGTGTGTGTTAAAAAAAGATAACAGATTCTATCTGACTGCCCTCAATCTGGCTGACTTACAGATGTTCTTATGTTTGGAACACAAGCCTAACGTTCACAAAAGTAACCGCTACCAACATAAGTCCTTTACCTGCCTTACATCTCATTTCACAAAAGTCCTACGTGGACGTGGATGAGAAGTTGAGGGGAGGTTGACCCCAGGAGGCTAGAGATGTCTAAAGCTAGTAAGAGATCACAGCTGCTCAGACTAAACTCTTCTTTATTATGATCTTTCAGCTGGGAGTTTGGTTGTGTTCATTTCACAGTCATGGAAACTGGAGTAACAGCACAGCAGAGACTTCCACATGGGCTGAAACATGTGTCCCCAAAACTACAGAAACAGAACAGAAGCCCCACAGCCAGCCAGCCTTGGGGAATGACAGAGGATCCTACAAAGGCTGATGCGTGGAAAGCACCCTCCTTGTCAGTCTCTGGAGCAGACCCTCCTGATGCCAAATCCCTGGGCCACCACCAGATGTGCAGCTCTGACAGATGGTCCCCATCATCCCCCACAGCCTCGAGCTCTCCCCCACCCAGGGGCAGGCTGGGCCAGTGCGGTGCCCACCAAGGCACTGCTAATGACATCTTCATTTCAGTTCAGTCACTCAGTCGTGTCCAACTCTTTCCGACCCCATGAATCGCAGCACGCTAGGCCTCCCTGTCCATCACCAACTCCTGGAGTTTACCCAAACTCACGTCCATTGAGTGGGTGGTGCCATCCAACCATCTCATCCTCTGTCATCCCCTTCTCCTCCTGCCCTCAATCTTTCCCATCATCAGGGTCTTATCAAATGAGTCAGCTCTTCACATCGAGTGGCCAGAGTACTGGAGTTTCAGCTTCAACATCAGTCCTTCCAATGAACACCCAGGACTGGTTGGATTTCCTTGCAGTCCAAGGGACTCTCAAGATTTTTCTCCAACACCACAGTTCAAAAGCATCAATTCTTCGATGCTCAGCTTTCTTTATAGTTGAATTCACATGCATACATGGCCACTGGAAAAACCATAGTCTTGACTAGATGGACCATCGTTGACAAAGTAATGTCTCTGTGTTTTAATATGCTGTCTAGGTTGGTCATAACTTTCCTTCCAAGGAGTAAGCACCTTTTAATTTCATGGCTGCAATTACCATATGCAGTGATTTTGGAGCCCAGAAAAATAAAGTCTGTCACTGTTTCCACTGTTTCCTCATCTATTTGCCATGAAATGATGGGACCAGATCTTAATTTTCTGAATGTTGAGCTTTAAGCCAACTTTTTTACTCTCTTCTTTAACTTTCATCAAGAGGCTCTTTAGTTCCTCTTCACTTTCTGCCACATGGGTGGTGTCATCTGCATATATGAGGTTATTGATATTTCTCCTGGCAACCTTGATTTCAGCTTGTGATTCATCCAGCCCAGCATTTCACATGATGTACTCTTCATATAAGTTAAATAAGCAGGGTGACAATATACATTCTTAACATACTCCTTTCCTAATTTGGAACCAGTCTATGATTCCATATCCAGTTCTAACTGTTGCTTCTTGACCTGCATACAGATTTCTCATGAGGGCAGGTCAGATGGTCTGGTATTTCCATCTCTTGAAGAATTTTCCACAGTTTGTTGTGATCCACACAGTCAAAGGCTTTGGCATAGTCAATAAAGCAGAAGTAGATGTTTTTCTGGAACTCTCTTGCTTTTTTGATGATCCAGTGGATGTTGGCAATTTGATCTCTGGTTCCTCTGCCTTTTCTAAAACCAGCTTGAACATCTGGAAGTTCATGGTTCATGTATTGCTGAAGCCAGGCTTGGAGAATTTTGAGCATTACTTTACTAGTGTGTGAGATGAGTGCAATTGTGCAGTAATTTGAGCATTCTTTGGCATTGCCTTTCTTTGGGATTAGAATGAAAACTGACCTTTTCCAGTCCTGTGGCCACTGCTGAGTTTTCCAAATTTGCTGGCATATTGAATGCAGCACTTTCACAGCATCATCTTTTAGGATTTGAAATAGCTCAACTGGAATTCCATCACCTCCACTAGCTTTGTTCATAGTGATGCTTCCTAAGGCCCACTTGACTTCACATTCCAGGATGTCTGGCTCTAGGTGAATGATCACACCATTGTGATTATCTGGGTCATAAAGATCTTTTTTGTGCAGTTATTCTGTGTATTCTTGCCACCTCTTCTTAATATCTTCTGCTCCTGTTAGGTCCCTACCATTTCTGTCCTTTATCGAGCCCATCTTTGCATGAAATGTTCCCTTGATATCTCTAATTTTCTTGAAGAGATCTCTAGTCTTTCCCATTCTATTGTTTTCCTCTATTTCTTTGCAATGGTCACTGAGGAAGGCTTTCTTATCTCTCCTTGCTATTCATTGGAACTCCGCATTCAAATGGGTATATCTTTCCTTTTCTCCTTTGCTTTTCATTTCCCTTCTTTCCATAGCTATTTGTAAGGCCTCCTCAGACAGTCATTTTGTTTTTTTGCATTTCTTTTTCTTGCAGATGGTCTTGATTTCTGTCTCCTGTACAATGTCAGGAACCTCCATCCATAGTTCATCAGGCACTCTGTCTATCAGATCTAGTGCCTTAAATCTATTTCTCACTTCCACTGTATAGTCATAAGGGATTTTATTTAGGTCATATCTGAATGATCTAAGGGTTTTCTCCACTTTCTTCAGTTTCAGTCTGAATTTGGCAGTAAGGAGTTCATGATCCAAGCCACAGTCAGCTCCTGGTCTTGTTTTTGCTGACTGTATAGAGCTTCTCCATCTTTGGCTACAAAGAATATAATCAGTCTGATTTCGGTGTCGACCATCTGGTGATGTCCAACTCTCTTAGAGTTGCAAGAGAGCTTTTAAAATAAGTCATCTAATTAAACCCTCTCACATGAAAGATGGGAAAATCAAGAAATGCTAAGTTGTTTTATTTCTTAGAAATGAAACAACTGGGAAATGATCCAAGAAATAGAGTAAGAAAATTCAAAGTGGATTTCAGCTTCCTGAAGGGATGTAAGTCTTGAGGCAGTTGTTTCTGGGCAATGAGGAAAAAACTGAAAAACTATCTTCAACTGAATTTACATTTTAAACTATACAGTGAAGCATGTCCTTTATAAATGTAGGAATCTTGCCTAAAAGACAACCATGTGATCAGATGTTCCAGCACAATCATCATTGCTACAAGTTAAATGTGATTCTGTTGATAAGAATAATTGATAAAAAGGCATGTTTCCAAGAGAGATAAACTGCCCTAAATTCAAGTATCTTGTATACCCAAACGTTCGGTTTAACTAATGATGGTGCAATACCACCCGGTTAATCTTGTTGGGAAAGCTTTACAGATATGATCACTTAGAAGTCAGCTTCTGGGTATCAGCAGATTCACCGCTGCCATGTTGATGGTCCAGGAAATACTCTTCCCAAAGAGCTGTGCTTCCAACCTCTCAGTTGAGGGGATCAAGTTTGTACAGATCCTTAAATATCTCTGTGACAGATTTTTTTTTTTTTTGAGTAGCCTCAAGTTTTTAGCATTTTGTTCCCCCAGCTTTTAAAAGTTTATGTCTGTGTCCTTTCCTTTTGAATCTGGGTGAATTTTATGACTGCTCTGATAATAAGAATAAAGCCAAAATGACATAGTGCCTTAGGAGATTGGCCACCTTCACTTTCTGTCTCAAATCACTTGCTTTTGGAGCCCTGAGCTGCCATGGGGAAAAATCTATCTTTGCAGAGGCTACATGCTGTTAGGAAGACCAAGTCAGCCAGATGCAGAGGCTGCATGGAGTGGGGTCAGCCTGTTTCTGCCCTTCCAGCCAGGTGCCAGACAAGTGAGTGAAGGAGCCGGCAATGACTTCAGCCCCGGAAGTCCTCTGTCTACAACCACACAAAAGCCTGAGCAAGAACTGCACAGATATAAACAGTCAACGTAAAGAGTCACGAAAGAGTGTCAGTTTAAGCCACTAAATTTGGGAATTTTTTTGTTATATAACAATAAATAACCAGAAAATCTTCCTTGATTAACTCTTTGGGGGGCCAAGTCATTCCTTCCACTGCTCATGTACTGAAATAATGTTTGTCTGCTGAGTTGCTGAAGAAATGTATTGTGTGGTACAGGGTAATTTGGTGTTTTTAGCTGACTTGAGTACATTTTTAAAAAATTTATATCCTGCTTGCTTCAAAACTAGATTTGATGCCATGATTGAATGAGTATTAAATTAATAAATGTGTAAATGAACCATGAAAACATGGTTAATTAGTTTACCATGAAAACAAGTTAAAGTTAAACATGAACTCTGTGGAGGCATTTAACTCAGTTGTCATATATATTAACTAAAATCTCATGATCCTAATTGTAAATTGAATGCTTCATAGTCCTCTCTCCAAACTATACATCAAAAGTGCTTTACATTTTCTTGACTCTAACCAAACATCTTGGGAGTCCCCAGTCAAGCCACTCCATTTAATATCTCCACACCATTGCTTGTCTGGTTCTCTGCATTTAGAACATCCTTCCTCTCCAAACTGGTGGCCTGACGACTCCTACCCTTTCTTTATTTTAGCATCAAACACGACTTCCTTCTAAGACTTAGTGACCCATTTATTTATCCATTCAACATTCATTTGCTGAGCACCTACTTCATGTCAACTATTGTGCCCTTGAGCAATTTAGTGTGAGCGTGTGTTCAGTCGCTTCAGTAGTCCCTGACTCTTGGCAAGCCCATGGATTACACAACCTGCCAGGCTCCTCTGTTGGTATTTCCTACTCCAGGGATCTTCCCCACCCAGGGATCGAACCCGCTTCCCTTGTGTCTCTTGCATTGGCAGGCGGATTCTTTACCACTGAGCCGCCTGGGAAGCCCCTTGAGCAATTTAGAGTGGAAAATAATTCAAGGAGGTTGTAGCCTGCTGCGGGACAAATCTGAGGCATTACTTATAACAGAGAGTGAAAGCGTTCTGTGAGCACCCAGGATGGCGTAGCACATCTGGGGGAACAAAGCGAGCATCTCAGAGACTCAGCTCTGAGCTGAGTCCTGAGTGCAAGGAGGTAGCTGTGAAGCGAGGGGGGGGAGTGTGGGAAGAGTTTCGTGGTGTGTTTCACTTCCGCTTTGTGTTTTTAACCAAGTCAATCAAACTGAACTAAAGTTTATTGTACGAAGACATTCACAGCAACAAGTAAGTTGCCTTGAAGAACAGACCGAAAGGGAAGTTTTCCCCATCTCCTCTCCCAGGTTTTCCCTATTATCCCTATTCTGGTTCCTGGAAGCTCCACCAGAATATTAGCCTTGGTGTTAACAATTAGGAGTGTTGAGAATTCAACTGTTACACTACAGTCAGGTGCATTTTAGACCTGACCTTCAGTAGTCTGAATGCCAGCATCACCCAGAAAGTGCTTCAGGCAGCAGAGTTCCTTGATGTTTACTCCTCTCTCTAATGCAAGACTTTGCTTGTATAGTATGTTATATGCCAGTGCTTGTCAGTGTCCTCTCTGCTGGCCCAGGGATGATTTGTTATTATTCTACAATATTGCTATTGTTTATTGTTGTTGTTCAGTCGCTAAGTCATGTCTGACTCTTTGAGACCCCACGGACCCCATGTAGTTATCTGCATTATGTCAGATAAGTACAAAAATAGGGAATAAATGCTTTGAGCCTCTTTTCTAGCAGCTTGACAGAGAGATTTATGTCTGTCAAATCTAAAAATCGGGCACTCAAAATCTTTGTCATTCCATTTTCCTAGTAATTCCTTTTTATTGTATTTTACAAAGTATCAGACCATAATTTATTGGCAATTTAAGAAACTGGTCCTTCACTACCGGTGGTTTGAGAAACACTGCTTTAGACCACAAGGTCTAAACACCTTTCAATACTGTCGTCTCTCTCTACCTTGACCACCTCCTGCCCACTTGCTTCCTAAATTCTTGCTCTTTGATTTTTCACTTAGGGGGTTGCTCCTAGGCGAAAACCCTAGGAGGCTGCTCATGGCTTGTGGTTTCCCATGACTTGTCAGTGTTATGGTCGTGACGGAGCTTCTTCTGGGTGATCCTACAGCCCCGTGTGCTTCCCTGCTATGGCCAAAGCACTTGGGACCGTATCACACAGACTGTTCACTCCTCCGCCTCCCTCTGGAGGATATAAGCTCCGGAAGAGTGGAGCCGCGTCTGTAAAGCTCTGTGTCCACGACCTTTGTACTGTAGACCTCACACTCGCCTGTTAAATGAGGAGTGGAGGCCGTGCAGCCAGTCTCCAGGAGACTGTTTCGGGCAAGCACCTCTTTTTACACTTAGCAGTCAGGGCTTGCTTCTTAGGTCACCAACTCTAACTCTCTGCTTGCGGTCTTCAAGGCATAAAGTTGCTCCCAGCAGGTTCTCAGCCTCACCTCAGGGTTTGGGATAACACTGCTTTCCAGGCTACTCTCCCCTCCCTGATTTCCAGGTTGCTTCACGGGTGGCCTGCCCCAGTGTAACTTCCTAATGTAGTCCTAATCATGTCATCTTCGCCTTTTTCTTCTTCACTTTGCCCTTCATCAATGCACACACCTCTCCTCCTTAGGTCTGCTCATGCCCGGGTCATCTTCCTGCATCTCAGTGTGGTTCGCACCTTCTTGCCCACACCTGTACTTACTGCCACCAGCTCACCTTTCATCTCCTGTCGCCCCTTTTGTCTCTGTCCCTCTGTCTCTCTGCTTTCTTTTCTCTCTGTGTGTTCTGCTCTGATTCTACCACTTTTCTGTCTCTTTCAAGCGTATTTAACATTTGAACCCTAATAATTGCAGATAACAAAAAAAACATTTTGTAACTCAAACACATCAGACTTGCTATCATTTATAATTTCATTAATGGCTACAAATGCTATGTAACAGTGCTACTTTATGACCGGATGAAAAGGTAAGGTACAGAAAAAGAAAGAGAAAGATTCCCCAAATAAAGTGAGGGCATCAATGGCCAATTTTTTCTACTATAAAATTTTGCCCTTGAACTCTCCCTTGACACAGTCACACATCTCTCTATGTCCTGAGTGTCTCTGCCAGATTTGGAACTCCAAACAGTGGTGAGATATTTCTGCCTTCAGGGCTTCTTGAGCATGATTTTTGACCTGAATTATCTGGATAATTGTTATGTATCTGTGACTGCACATAAGATCACTTACTGTATTAGGTTTGTGTTACTGATTTTAAAGTTACTACAAACTTAGTGGGTTAACACAGCACACCTTGCTATTTCAGTTTCTGTGGGATGCGGGTCTTTGTTGGTGGTCAGTTGCTAAGTCATGTCTGACTCTTTATGACCCCATGGACTGCAGCACCCAGGCCTCCCTGTCCTTCATGATCTCCCAGAGTTTGCTCAGATTCCTGATCATTGGTCATGCTCATGACCAGTGAGTGATGCTATCTAACCATCTCATCCTCTGCTGCCCTCTTCTTTTGCCTTCAATGACTTATACGGCTTTCCTGCATAGGATCCCAAGGCATCACCTAGTTCTGCCTCGTTATCACCATCCTATTGACAAGTGCCAGTCTATTCACAATCCCAACGTCCCGTCATCTCCCCAACACTAACATTACTTGATCCCTTCCTGAAGACGCAGTTACAGCTTTTCCAGTTTACAGGACCA
This sequence comes from Muntiacus reevesi, assembly GCF_963930625.1. Classification (NCBI taxonomy): domain Eukaryota; kingdom Metazoa; phylum Chordata; class Mammalia; order Artiodactyla; family Cervidae; genus Muntiacus; species Muntiacus reevesi. Next base: position 84,325,594 of record NC_089257.1, read on the forward strand.
ATATTGACCAGAGGTGGGAATCACTAAAACCTCTGCTGCACCTCTTCTTGAGCGTTCTTCTCAATTCACTGTTAGTGCTGGTCTTGTCCTACCATGGGAGTCCAAATCTGTTCAATAGTCTTTAACTACAGATTGGGTAACTTATAGTTTAACTTCAGATCTGTCTTAGTTCCTTCTCAGAAATTCTTGTTCTAAGACTAGGCCAGCTATGATTGGTCTCTTCAGATTTAAGCTACCTTACTCATCCCCTAGCCTCATAATTTGGGACTTTGTTCTTTTCTTTTTGTTGTTGTTGTTCTTTTTTTAAAAGAAATTTTTGGCTGTGTCATGTGGCATGGATATTAGTTCCCTGACCAGGGATTGAACCTGCAGCCCCTGCACTGGAGTGCAGAGTCCTAACTACTGAACCATCAAGGAAGTGGAGCTTTGCTCTCGAACTAAAAGTTGGGACCCAGGTACCTAGTTGTATACAACCTTCCAAGTTCCTGCTGCATGCCTCCTTTCTGAATTTCCCAGTATTTCTTGCCTCACAGTGTTTTCCATGAATAATCTTCAAACTTCATTTGCTCAACTAAATTACAACCAGTCTTGGCTTTTTTACCCCTCTTGAATCTGTGTTTTGTGCCCTGGACTGAATCTCATCAGCGCCTGCATCTGGAAGAGTTTCTTGCTCTAAGACATTGGTTGTGCCAAAATTAATTTCAAGAATTTCCAAATTCACGCCAGAAGTTAATTTTATGTAAAAGAATATTTCATGGATGAGGCAGGAAATGATCCAGATGAAGACTGGTGAGTGTAGGGGCCTCGTGGGCACAGACACGTAGCTGGAAAATTGCAAAGACTGAGTAACATCTTTCTGTGCGCCTCTTCCTGTCCACTCTGCCGCTCTCCTGCTGAAACCCTTTCTGTCTCCCTAGACATGGCTCAGACAGAACACACAGGATATGGCAACTGAGGGGATGCGGCCTGTGAGTCAAATAAGAAATCAAAGTAGACTGCTCCAAGAGGAAAATATAAGAAGGTGGTGCTATATCTGAACCGGGAACGCTGAAGACAGAACAAGTTTGAAAGGGTCACATAATGCTGAGGGAATGACAGAACCATGGAAGTCAGAGTTCTGTCTTCAGGAATCTAAAGGATTCCACCTAATCATGCTGAGTCTAACATCTCCTAACGTGCAAGAAATGCCATGAAGCCAATCCTTCCCCATCAGTTCTTAGGGGAAATCCTGAATCAGTGTCAAGATTCTAAGGGAGAATCTCTTTTAGTTTTAGTGCTTACTGTTTTCAGTTGTTTTCATGTATGTATTCTGTAGAATCAGAATCACCTTGGTGGAGATTATATAGCAATCTCAGAGAACCAGTCTCAATAAACCTTTTTGTCCTTAAAAGCAAAGGCATTAACTAGAGTATAATGAAGACAAAGTTATACTAGATTAGATTGATTTATGATCTGTTAACCTAATGTCAAGAAGAGCAAGATCTTCAAAGCTAAAGAATTCTGAAGTAGGATCTTGGTGTGACTGTTCACCAGTTGCGGATTGTGGGAAGATTTATCCTTCCGAGTCAAAATTATAAAATGGAAAGACATTACTATTTATTATTATGAAGACTAAATGAATTGCATGCATAAAGCACTTCGAACAAAGTTAACAAATTGAAGTTCTTTTTCTTCTTTACCCACCCTCCCCAACGAAATAAATACAATCATTAGAACCACTCATGGAGAAGGAAATGACAGCCCACTCCAGTGTTCTTGCCTGGAGAATCCCAGAGAGGGTGGAGCCTGGTGGGCTGCTGTCTATGGGGTCTCACAGAGTCGGACACGACTGAAGCGACTTAGCAGCAGCAGCAGCAGCAGAATCACTCATTTAGCCCACAAATGTAAGAGAAACATTTTTATGATTGCTTTCTTTCCCAAGATTGACAGTGCACATTTTCCACTTTCTCATCTCACAGTCACTCTTGGTGGAAAATGTTGATGTTGCTACTTCTGTATCAATTCTCTCCTCCTCCACTGAATATGGATTCAAGCAATGCGATTTCAGTGGGATTAAGCATATCCCCACCTTCCAAGGTCTAAGCCAGTGGTGGTAGTCTCGTTCGCTCTTCCTCAGTGGTTGATTTTGTGTGGCATGTGGACAAAGATATTTCAATCAGAGGAGAGCAAGAAATCTTATTCGGTGGATAGAGATCATATACCACAGAAATGTAATGCTCCAGTCATTGCGCCACCACAGGGAAATTCAGCCTAAAAGATAAAGCTGTCATTCAAAATGTAGAGCCAAAAGAACAGCAGAAGAAACCGGGTAAACTGCAACTGAAAACTGCCCAGACTTTTCTTGTTAGTTGGTGAGTCAATGAGTTCCCTTTGCTAAGGCAATGGTACGATGTGATACATAAAATTGGCATCGATAGACCTGTCATACATTGGCATGTCTACACAAACTCTTATCCTCAGAAACTGCCAGATACAAACTGATAAGAGAATATTTTAATGAGACAATGAGAAGGTTATGAGAAATCTGGTCTCTAGGGCAATCAGGGAGCACTGCTGAAGAAACATTCGGCTTAAAAATGAGGGGGCTAGATTCCAAAATAGTTTTGTTTCCCTACCTGTAAATGATGAGGTGGACAAGGTGATTTGCTAGGTCCCTAAGCTCCAGCACTCTAGAATTCTACTTCCCAATTTTGTCCAGAACCAGTCCAATAGGACAACTACTGATTAAACTTTTTCTTCCATAGGTATATATGGAACACTTGAAATATCTGGGAGGTGAAAATAAAGGTCCTCTTGGAGGAGAGGTTGGGAGACAGTATATGGCAGAATATGCCCCATCCAGGGAGTATGTTTCTACCACCCTTACCAGCAATGTGTGTGTTAGTGACTGTCATGTCCAACTCTTTGCAACCCCATGGACTGTAGCCTGCCAGGCTCCTCTGTCCATGGAATTCTCCAGGCAAGAATACTAGAGTGAGTAGCCATTTCCTTCTTCAGGGGATCTTCCTGACCCAACGATTGACCCTGGATCTCCTGCATTGTAGGTAGATTCTTTACCTTTCGAGCCACTAAGATAGCCCATCTTTACCAGCAGAACATCTATTAAATGCTCAGTCCACAGTGTGATCATTGTATTGAAAATTAATTATCCTAGAAAGTAAGGAACAGGTCCAAAATCAAAATTTTTATTAAACAGTAAACAAAACACCCATGGATGTAGATTCTCTTGTTGATTGCACATGAGTATCTGACTCCAAGGCCAGTGATCTAAAATCATTAGATTATACTACCTTCAAATAAATAAAAATTCCAGGATTATTTTTAAAACATTAATCTATTTTTGATAGCTTACCATGAACAGTGTCGGATTTGTGATCCCTGAAGAAGAAGATTTAGCTTTGGGACCAGGAGCCAGGGACCAGGCTTGATCACTCAAGAACTTTTGTGTAGCGGAGTTTTATTAAAGTGAAAAAGGACAGAGAATGCTGCTGACATAGGCATCAGAAGGGGGATGGAGAGTGCCCCCCTCACTCGTCTTAGAAAAGGGAATTATATACTTTTTCAATTGGTTATTTCAATAAATCAAAAGAATGTCTGAAGGTTGTAAAAGTCTTACCAGATCCACTCCCACAATATACATTTTAAGATAATGGGATTAGAATTAACTATAGAAAGGTTTTACCAGACCCACTCCCACAATATACATTTTCAAATGATAGGATTAGCCAGAAGGTTTTCTGGAAGGAGAAACTGTCCTCAAGCAGGAAACATTGTTGTTATATAATCCTTAATACAGAGTTTAAATTGACTTGTTTGCTGTGTAATCATCAGTTCTGGGCTTAAATAAAAAAGACAAAAACGTTTATGTGACTAAGACTAAGGAATGTAAACAACAACAAAAAGACATTTGTCCTTTCCTCCCTTGAGAATTCCAGACCCCTCTCTCCTCCCTGGGGACCCTGGACTTCTTATCAGCCTGCTTAGGAACTGCCTCTCTCATTTTCCTCTTTCTATCCAATCCCATTTTTGCCCATCAGGTACTAATCACAGTTTGGGAAGCAACTGGATGCAAGAGAAACAGGCCATCAATAAAATGCGCTGGAGGTCCATTTATTGCTTTGCAAACATTAAGGCCAAGTTACCTTGTAAAAAGATCTATAGCCCTATGGGCTGAGCATGTCAAACCCTGGCAGCTCCCTCCAGATTCCCTAAAAGCAAGCATGCTTTTTGCTTTCTCATCTGTTCATTACCAGGAGTCAACTTTTGTCTCTTTTGAGCATATGGAAGGACTACAATATATTTACAAATAATATGTAATGTAGACAATGACAGCCTGCAGCAGAAAGCCAGACAGACTCTTCTAATCTCTCCTTGGGATAGAAGAGCATGGACAAGGAGGCGCTGGAGGAGAAAGACAAGCAGACACTAGCAGACCTGCCTCACACTTGGTTGCATTTTTATTCCAAAACAGTGACTTGAAGTGGCTATGATGTGAGGAAGTATCCCTTGATTTTATGTGCAAGTGTGAAACAGTGGAGGCTTCCCAGGTGGCACAGCGGTAAAGAATTCACCTGCCAATGCAGGAGATGCAAGTGATGCCAGTCTGATCACTGTGTCGGAAAGATCCCCTGGAGTAGGAAATGGTAACCCACTCTAGTATTCTTGCCTGGAAAATTCCATGGTCAGAGGAGACTGGTGGGCTACAGTCATGAGGTCACAAAGAGTCAGACACGACTGAGCATGCATGCAGGGCTCAGGATGAAACAGCGACTTAGCAATTATTCAAGAAAAAAGTTTAAGCCCAATTTGCATAAATTAGAAAGTGAAATTTTTCAAGAGTTTAGAATAAAAAGATGTAAACTTGAATTATTTGAAAATTGTTTTGTGTTTCCTCTTCAGTTTGACACCATAAAATTCCCTGAAGTGTCCCTATTGGCAATGAAATGAGTGTCCTCCTACCAAATGCATGTTACACAGCATCAATCTTCAGGCCAACTCCAGGGAAGTCATCAGCTATTAGTCTGGGAAAACTTTGCTCCATGGACTAGCTATTTTCATCAAATCTGTACCAATGGAAGAAACACAGTTCAACATTATGCAGAGGCCCCATTGCAACAGGATGATGTCATGTTAATGTCCCAGTGTGAAGTCCTGGGTAAAATTCTAAAATCGTGTAAGGAAGTGTTACATTTTTTTTTTTTTACTATAAAAATATGTGACTTTCTTGGGCTTAAAAGCTTAGTACATAAAACAATAAAAATAAAAATAAAAAAAAAATAAAACTTTGTCCAGATACAAGAACATCATGCTCCTCTACAGAGGGACCATACACTGTGTCTGGGGTCAATTTTCTAAGTCTAAACACACAGAGCCTAAGTGTCTTTCCACCTCAGATGCTTGAGGACTGTGTATACATATGATGCAAAGTGAATTAAATCATTGGCTAAAGTAAACTTTCAATTCTTTATCATGCTTGCTGTTCGGCCTGATACACCTGGGCTTCCTACGGTGGTGCATTGTCTGGGCCTCAGTTGGTCTCTGCTGATGTCATTAGGTGTCTGGATATATGATCCAATGATCAGCCATTCTGAGATTCTTTGGTTATATCTGGGAAGTTGAATGATTATAAGTTGTCTTCATAATCAGGAAACTTGAAATTAGAGAAGCTTTGATTGTGGGAGTAGGGGATATCCTTAAAGAAAAATTAATAATTTTCCCAATTAGGTTTCATATGAAGTCATTCCTATTGCTACTTACCTCTGGTGTTTGTCCTCTACCAAGAAGCATGTTTTCTTCTTTTCCTTATCAGAAATAGCTACATAAGTTTTCTTTATGGTTGGAGGAAAACCCAGGGTGTGGATGTCTCTTAGATAACCTGCTTGTATCTCAACTCTTCTGACAGCCCAGAATTCATTTCCTATTGAAAAGAGAAGCCCAAGAAAATTTGAGTGAAGATTTTTGATTTTAGAAATGCTTTTAGAACATTGTTGTGGAAAACAGAAGTCTTGGTTTTATCTCAACCATTTCATAGGTGGTATTTAGTCCCTGAATGAATGCATGAGTGAATGAGTGAAAAAATAAATGAGTAGATAACTCTGGTCCACTCCCTTTCTGGGTCTTATATTTACTACCAATAAATTACAGTGACCAGTACTAGTTATTTTGTCTAATTGGTGGTGACTTCTTAATCTAAATTTCTATCCTAGAAGTCTCTCTCAAGCTTCACATCAGTAAGTCAGTCAGTTACTGGACACTTTGTTGCTCCTGCAACAAATTCTGTGCAGATGCCCAGGGACCATTGTAATCACAGTTAATCTTGGTCATAGTGTTAAAATTTAGTAAAGTTGTTTAGAAACAATTTGAGGTGAGGAGAAGCTCCTAAACTAGAGCCACTGGCATGTTTATTTGAACAGGTGAACTAGAAATTTATTTTCTGGCATTTTTTTCTGATCTTTATTTTTAAGAGAAAAGAAGCCAGATGGTAAGAAAAGAAATCCCAGGGCACATTTTAGGGTCAAACCTGATTCAATGTAATTGATTTTTCTTTAATCATCTGTAGTAAAAGGAAAGAGAAGAATTGTTAACATGCTCATTCTAAAACCTCCACAAATTCCTAAGCTGTGAAAATAAGATTAAATGATGCTTCAATATTGTGCTTGCTGACAGCAAAGAAGAAAATGCAGCTTCTTTTCTGTCAGCATTTCTGAAATGCTGACAGCAGAGAACTTTATTTCCTAAAGTTCTTGAACAATGATTGAAACAAAGAGTGCTCCTGGTGGTTATCATCAAATACTCAGAAATTTCACTTCTTAGGATGTTCCATTTACTGCTCATTCTAGATAATCAGGTTACTCTTGGATAGTTTTGGACATTATTCCTGAAATCATCCAGAGATGTTTATGACTTGCCTACTGCGTCCTCAGCCCATGGTTCATCATCATCAAAGTGAACATCTCCATAAAAATCAGGCCTTGGTGGAGAGGTGTGACCCAAAACTTTTCCAGGTACATAAAAATGATCAAAGTCTCCCAGTTCTAGGAGAGGGAAAATACTGATGGAAATATAGGCAATCAGAATTTCTTTATGCCCTTTTTCAATAAGACAACACCAGATCAACAAACACATTTTATTTTATTTATTACCTTTGAGTGCAAAGTCATTATGTCAACTTCTCCTTCATAGATCCTGGAGAACGTAAGTGTCTCACCTCCTGCCAGAACTGTCAGAGCTTTCTCAGTGGCAGAATCAACACGTCTCTTGGCAAATCCAGTGTATAATTCACAATTCTGTATGAAAAAAAACAATTGAAAGTACTATTTCTCCTGTGATAGCAATTTATAAAATCTCAGTATTATGTCTAAAATCTCTTTGGACCCATTACTTGTGAGATGAGTTTTCCTCCATCTCTTTGGGCTTACCAGGAAAGACACAGAAGTGACCGATGCCAGGAACCCCATCTCGGGGCTTGCGTGTCACCTCCAGGGTGTCAGAATCCAGCCTCTCTGTCACCTCCAACCCCAGGAGACTCTGGATTTCTTGTATTTTTTTTTTAAACCACAAGACCACTGTCCTTTCCTCTAATAAATTCTTTCACATAATTTTAAGGATTGTAGTATTTTTCCAGATATTGTTGATGGAAGAAGTATAGTTTTAAGGTCATTTTTGTGATATTTAGTCATTTCCCCAAATTTCACAATTTATTTTAGTGTTTATCTAGTTTATTGAAACAAAAGTTAGTATGAAACAATGTTATTTTTGATGAAGACCCCTCATTAATATTTTATTGTTGTGCTATTTTTTACATTTTATTGCAATTTAGTTTGTTCAGTTCAGTTCAGTCACTCAGTTGTGTCCAACTCTTTTGCGATCCCATGGACGGCAGCACACCAGGCTTCCCTGTCCATCACCATCTCCTGGAGTTTGCTCAAACTCCTGTCCATTGAGTCAGTGATGCCATCAAATCATCTCATTCTCTGTCATCCCCTGCTCTTGCCCTCAATCTTTCCCAGCATCAGGGTCGTTCCAAGTGAGTCAACTCTTGGCATCAGGTGGCCAAAGTATTGGAGTTTCAGCTTCAACATCAGTCCTTCCAATCAGTATTCAGGACTGATTTCCTTTAGGATGGACTGGTTGGATCTCCTTGCAGTCCAAGGGACTCTCAAGAGTCTTCTCCAACACCACAGTTCAAAAGCATCAATTTTTCAGTGCTCAGCTTTCTTTATAGTCCAACACTCACATCCATACATGACCACTGGAAAAACCATAGCTTTGACTAGATGGACCTCTGTCAGTAAAGTAATGTCTCTGCTTTTTAATATGCTGTCTAGGTTGGTCATAGTTTTTCATCCAAGGAACAAGCGTCTTTTAATTTCATGGCTGCAGTCACCATCTGTACTGATTTTGGAGCCCAAGAAAATAGAGTCTGTCACTGTTTCCATTGTTTCCCCATCTATTTTCCATGAAGTAATAGGTCTGGAAACTTGAATTTAAATATTCATGTCCAGCCTGTTTAAAGAAAAAGAAACTATCCTCTTGCTTTAAAAAAATCTTTTCATCTTTTCTTCCTCCCCAAGTACAAAAGGGGAAATTGGATTGAGATTTGTAATGGGGAACTATTTAAAATCTTCTCCACCTAACCTCTCACTTTTGCCAGGAGTAGCATTTCTCTCTTTTTTTCTCAGCCAAGTATAGTGTTTTTCACATACCAAGTCCATCTAACTGTCTTATCAAACTAACTTATTAATACAGAGGATCCTAAAATTATTATAGTATAGAATTATACTTTTCTCTCACTAAATATGAATTAACTCTACTTTATCTGAAATATATAACTTCAAAGTGACAGCAGACTAAATTGAGTGTGCAGGAATGATCTGGGTACCACATGCCACTTCTACCCTATTTGAAGTAGATTGGACAAGGTGTGATTTCTAGAAACTGGAGGCTCTGAGAGCCCCATGCCAGAGCTGGAGAGAAGCTTGGGTACTCACTGAACCAGTGAGGTCAACCTGTGTCTTAATGCAGCCAAGGAGTTTGCTCCACACAATGGAGCAAAATGGACGCTAGCTGAAAATCAGAGGTAGGGGGAGCTGACATCCAGACTTAGAGAAAGTCAAATGAACTATGAACAAATTTATCATTTCTGTGGGCCATTGTTTTGCCATCTGTATAAAAGGCAGCGAATATAACATCATTCACCTGGTTATCATATGTGTTTTATGCTGGTGTATATTACTCACTCCAATATATTTACTAGAAGAAGCTTACTGGCCTGAAATATATGTGACAATGCTCTTGGGTACTTATTTGGCAAGCTCTGAGGGGCTTCATCTCTGTTTGAGTCATAATTTTATTGGTGTTTACATATCCTGTCGGTGGGTCTTATTATGTGGTAATGATGCAATGAAAGTTAAAGTTATATTAAGAGCTATTATTATTACTGGTATATATCTTGGGTATAATGTTAGTGTGCAAACTTAAAACATCACTTCTGAAGAAACTAATGCCTTGGGGCAAGAAGACTCCTGTGTTTAAGTTATTTATTGCTTACTAAACTTACTGGAGTGTATATACATTCAGCCAAGTATACAATTGTTTCTCAAAAAAAGGTGAAACTTTTCTAAGTCTAGAGCTGTTACTGTATGCCAGGCCCTAAACATATGCTATTTCTAATCTGTAGAACAACCTTACAGAGTAGAGATTAGGATCAAAAAATTAAGTAATAAACTCAAGCTCAGGGGTAAGGGATTACACAAAATTAAGTGGTTAAGTGATTACCCAAAATTCTAACCATTGCAACTTAGATGTTTATCAAAAGCTTCTTGGTTTGAAACTTGGCTCTCCGCCAACTTTTTTGTTTCATCTTTTGACATTGTTTATTTTTCTCATTTTTGAAAATGACCCCAATTTTGCCTTTGATTTACTTCTTTAGTTTTGTTCTTTTTCTCCTGACTGTCTGATTATGTGGGCTTCCCTTGTGGCTCAGCTGGTAAAGAATCCGCCTGCAATGTGGGAGACCTGGGTTTGATTCTGAGTTGGGAAGATCCCCTGGAGAAGGGAAAGGCTACCCACTCCAGTGTTCTGGCCTGGAGAATACCATGGACTACAAGGGTTGCAAAGAGTTGGACACGACTGGGCAACTTTCTGCTCATGTTACTTCATCTGGTCATTACGGCTCATTCAGCTTCCGCTGATCCGTGCGTACTTGCTTTGTCACCTGAAGCTCCAGCCTGTGCTGCAGAGATGTTGTAAAGCCATACAGACAGAAATATCGTCCATCACAACCTGTAACTAAGATTGAGAAATGTATCACAGATTCTCACTTATAGATGTCCAATTATTGGGTAAGCTATCAATTTCAACATCCAACAACCTAAGATTATAGATATGATCACTTGACCCTGGGTATGGTATGATATTAACTACAATATTTTGCAACTTCTTTCATTGGAAATTCTTGATATTATTTTAGGTTGAGTAATTGTGCTAAGTCACAGAATGAAAACAGATGAGAAGTTCACCTCCGTTTTATGACTTTAATACCAATTTGACTGCTTAGAATGGAAGCAGTTTATAGCTGAATTTTTACCTATTTTTTTTCTCTCCTACTTCTCTAAATATTTAGGTAACCAGTCCTTGCCATAAAAAAGACTATCAGCTGAAGCAGGCAAACATGTCGATGTAGAGGTTAGACATATCTCAGAATTATGGCTTCAGTGCTCATTTTAAATACAAGAAATTATGATTATATATTGTAACCTAAATCATTCACTATTATTATTAGTAGATGAATACATAAGTAATGTTACTATATTTTCAATTTGATTTAGGGTTCATTTGAGGTTGGTTCATTGTTGCAGTGGGCTTTTTTGCTGGGGAGAAGTTTGTTAGGGAGGAGAGTAATACTGATGAAGAATTATGGCCTGAGGAGAATGTGGCAAAGAAAAGCCAGTTATCGATTATTCAACATTTTGTATACATGAGAAGCTCTAAGCTAAGTGATTTAGGTTTGCCCATCCTCATGAAACTCTTAAGAGTTTGTATTATTTTCTCTTTATCACAGATAGAAAGCTAAAATCCAGAAAGGCCAAATCCACTGTATTTACAGAGCAACTCTGTGGGAATGGCCAGAAAACTAGCAGAAGATTTTCCACAACTAAAGACATAGGAAGAAATGAAAACGGGATGGGTGGGAGAGGGAGAGAGGGAGCATAGTCAGGACCCACACCTCTGGGCTGGTAACAGAAGGAATATCTAAATTGTAGAGCTCCTCCTCAAAGAATGAAGGGTCCAGGACCCATATTGGGCTTCTCAGCCCAGAAGCCCCTGACTGAGCAGACAAGCCTCCCAAACATCTGGCTGTGAACACTAGTGGGGACTCTGCTTCTAAAGGGCATGTGCAAAATCTCGCATACTCCAAGTCCCAGTTCAGTTTGAAAGGAGCCTGAGTCAGATCTACTTGCTGGTATTGGAGAGTCTCCTGGAGAAGTGAGAGGCAACAGGGACCCTGCTGGAAATAGAGATGCTACAATCATTCATTTTGGAGGGCCCATTCTGCTTTGAAGCACTGTCACTAGCATGTGCAGTTTTGGAGTACTCTCTCCTGTCCATTAGCACTAGGGAACCATTCCTGCCTACCAGTGGGCTGGGCCCCAGTCACACAGACAGTTGCAGAGGAAGCTGGCTTAACCCTCTAGTTGCCCATAGGCACTTTATGAGGCATCACTTCAAAGCCAACCAGGCCTGGGGCAGCCCAGCCTGCCAGCATGACCACCATGGTTGACCCTACCACAACAGAAGGGCATGCGGAGTCCACGTGGGAGGGATCCCTAGAATACACAGCTCTAATACCAGAGGGGAACATGCTCCTCAGATGGATAGGACTTCTCCCATACAAGCCAAGTCTCCAAGGGCCAGATATGTCACTGACCTACCTCATTCACAGAAATAAACACAGCTAATTGGGCAAAGAGAGACATTAAATGTTATAAATGATAGGACAAGACAAAACCTCAGGGAAAAGAATTAAAAGAAGTGGAAATAAGTAATGTACCTGATAAAGAGTTCAAAGTAGTGACTGTAAAGAAGCTCCTCAAACTTGGAAGAAAATGGATGAAATCAGCAGTGTTAGAAAATACTAAGAAGAACCAAACAGAAATGAAGACTCCAATAACGGAAATAAAAAATACTCTGGAAAAAAATCAACAGTAGTTTAGATGATATAGAGGAACAAATCAGCAATCTGAAAGACATAGCAGTAGCAATCAACTAAATTGAATAGAAAAAGGTAAAGACAGAATTTTTTAAAATTAAGATAGTTTAATAGGCCCCTGGGACAGCAAGCATATTCAATTTGCTTTAAAGAGATTCCAGAAGAAGAAAAAGAGAAAGGGGCAGAGAACTTATTTGAAGAAAAAAATAGCTAAAAGCATCCCTAACCAGGGGAAGAATATATACATTCAAGGTAAGGAAGCACAAAGATTACCAAATAAGATTAACTAAATGATGGGGGGAAAAGCCTACAACTAAGAACACTCTACCCAGTAAAGTTATCATTTAGATTTGAAAAAAAGATAAATACTATTATAGACAAGGATAAGTTAAAAGAGTTCAATACTACTAAACTGGCTTTACAAGAAATATTAAAATGACTTCTCTAAGTAGAAAAGTAAAGGCAACAGCTAGAAATCTAGAAATTATAAAAGGAAAAATCTCACTGGTAAAGTCAAACATCAGTAAAGTTGGTAGATTAATCATTTAAAAACTAGTATGAAGGTCAAAAGACAAAAGTACTAAAATGATTTATATCCACAAACAGTAGTTAAAGGACACACCAAAAATACATAAAATATAATGACAAAAACATTAAACACAAGTTTGGGGGTAAGAATGTAGGATGGTTAGAATGTATTTCATCTTGTGAAATCACCAATATATATATATGTATATATATATAGTATGAGCCTTATGGTAACCACAATCTGATGACCTATAATAAACACACACATAAAAGAGGGACAGAAATCCGAATATAACACCAAAGATAGTTATTAAATCATAGGGAAGAAAGAAAAAAAAAAGAATAAACAACCTAAAAACAATTAACAAAATAACAATAGGTACATACATATCAATAATTACTTTAAATGTAAATGAATGGAATGCCCCAGACAAAAGACAAAGAATGGCTGAATGAATAAAAAAAATAAAACCCACACATATGCTGTCTACAAGAGACTCATTTCAGATCTGAAAACACACACAGCCTAAACATGAGAGAATGAAAAGGTATTCCATGCAAACAGAAACAAAAAGAAAGCTGAGGTAGCAATACTTATATCAGACAAAATAGATTTCAAAATAAAGACTATAACTAGAGCGAATGACATTACATAACAATCAAGGGATCAATCCAAGAAAAAGAACAATTGTAAATATATAGGCAACCAATAAAGAAACACCGAAATACATAAAGGAAATTTTAACAAACATAAAGGAAGAAATAGTAGGAGATTTTAGCACCACACTTACAACAATGGACAGATCATTCAGACACAAAATCAATAAAGAAACACTCACCTTAAACAGCATATTATACTACATTGACAACAAATATATAAAGAAGCTTCCTCCAAAACTTCTTTGTTGGTGGCTCAGATGGTAAAGAATCTGCCTGCAGTGCAGGAGACCTGGGTTTGATCTCTGGGTTGGGAAGATCTCCTGGAGAAGGGGACAGCTATGCACTCCAGTATTCTGGCCTGGAGAATTCAATGGTCCAAGGGGTGGCAAAGATCAGATGTGACTGAACGACTTTCACTTTCACTTTTGGGCTTCTCTGATAGCTCAGTTGGTAAAGAATCCACCTGCAGTGCAGGAGACCCCGGGTCAATTCCTGGCTTGGGAAGATCTACTGGAGAGTGATAGGCTACCGTTCCAGTATTCTTGGGCTTCCCTTGTGGCTCAGCTGGCAAAAGAATCCATCTGCAATGCAGGAGACCTGAGTTCAATCCCTGGCTTGGGAAGATCCCCTGGAGAAGGGAAAAGCTACTCACTCCAATATTCTGGCCTGGAGAATTCCATGGATTGTCTAGTCCATGGGGTTGCAAAGAATTGGACATGACTGAGCAACTAGGCCAGGCCATGTGGGGTCACCCAAGACGGACGGGTCATGGTGGAGAGGTATGAAAGAATGTGGTCCACTGGAGAAGGGAATGGCAAACCACTTCAGTATTCTTGCCTTGAGAACCCCATGAACAGTATGAAAAGGTAAAAAGATAGGATATTGAAAGATGAACTCCCCAGGTCGGTAGGTGCCCAATATGATACTGGAGATCAGTGGAGAATTAACTCCAGAAAGAATGAAGGGATGGTGGCAAAACAAAAACAACACCCGGTTGTGGATAGGACTGGTGATAGAAGCAAGGTCCGATGCTGTAAAGAGCAATATTGCACAGGAACCTGGAATGTTAGATCCATGAATCAAGGCAAATTGGAAGTGGTCAAACAGAAGATGGTAAGAATGAACATCGACATTCTAGGAATCAGTGAGCTAAAATGGACTGGAATAGGTGAATTTAACTCAGATGAGCATTTTATCTACTACTGTGGGTAGGAATCCCTTAGAAGAAATGGAGTAGCCATCATGGTCAACAAAACAGTTCAAAATTCAGTACTTGGATGCAACCTCAAAAATGGCAGAATGATCTCTGTTTGCTTCCAAGGCAAACCATTCAATATCAGGGTAATCCAAGTCTATACCCCTACCAGTAATACTGAAGAAGCTGAAGTTGAACAGTTCTATGAAGATCTACAAGACCTTTTAGAACTGACACCCAAAAAAGATGTCCTTTTCATTATAGGGGACTGGAATGCAAAAGTGGGAAGTCAAGAAACACCAGGAGTAACAGGCAAATTTGGCCTTGGGGTATGGAATGAAGCAGGGCAAAGTCTAATAGAGTTTTGCCAAGAGAATGCACTGGTCATAGCAAACACCCTCTTCCAACAACACAAGAGAAGACTCTACACATGGACATCACCAGATGGTTAACACCAAAATCAGATTGATTATATTCTTTGCAGCCAAAGATGGAGAAGCTCTATACAGTCCGCAAATGCAAAACCAGGGGCTGACTGTGGCTCAGATCATGAAGGTCTTATTGCCAAATTCAGACTTAAATTGAAGAAAATGGGGGAAACCACTAAACCATTCAGGTATGACCTAAATGAAATCCCTTATGATTATATGGTGGAAGTAACAAATAGATTTAAGGGACTAGATCTGATAGACAGAATGCCTGATGAACTATGGACAGAGATTCATGGCACTGTACAGGAGACAGGGATCAAGAACATCCCCAGGAAAAAGAAATGCAAAAAAGCAAAATGGCTGTCTGAGGAGGCCTTATAAATAGCTGTGAAAAGAAGAGAAGCAAAAAGCAAAGGAGAAAAGGAAAGATATTCCAATTTGAATGTAGAGTTCCAAAGAATAACAAGAAGAGATAAGAAAGCCTTTCTCAGCGATCACTGCAAATAAATAAAGGAAAACAATAGAATGGGAAAGACTAGAGAGCTCTTCAAGAAAAGTAGAGATACCAAGGGAACATTTCATGCAAAGATGGGCTCAATAAAGGAAAGAAATGTTATGGACCTAAGAGAAGCAGAAGATATTAAGAAGAGGTGGCAAGAATACACAGAAGAACTGTAAAAAGAAAAAGATCTTCATGACCCAGATAATCACGATGGTGTGATCACTCACCTAGAGCCAGACATCCTGGAATATGAAGTCAAGTGGGCCTTAGGAAGCATCACTACAAACAAAGCTAGTGGAGGTGATGGAATTCCAGTTGAGCTATTTCAAATCCTAAAAGATGATGTTGTTAAAGTGCTTCATTCAATATGCCAGCAAATTTGGAAAACTCAGCAGTGGCCACAGGACTGGAAAATGTCAGTTTTCATTCCAATCCCAAAGAAAGGCAATGCCAAAGAATGCTCAAACTACTGCACAATTGCACTCATCTCACACGCTAATAAAGTAATGCTCAAGATTCTCCAAGCCAGGCTTCAGCAATACGTGAACCATGAACTTCCAGATGTTCAAGCTGGTTTTAGAAAAGGCAGAGGAACCAGAGATCCAATTGCCAACATCCGCTGGATCGTCGAAAAAGGAATAAAATTCCAGAAAGACATCTATTTCTGCTTTATTGACTACGCTAAAGCCTTTGACTTTGGATCACAATAAACTGTGGAAATTCTGAAAGAGAGGGGCATATCAGACCACCTAACCTGCCTCCTGAGAAACCTGTATGCAGGTCAGGAAGCAACAGTTAGAACTGGACATGGAACAACAGACTGGTTCCAAATAGGAAAAGGAGCACGTCAAGGCTGTATATTGTCACCCTGCTTATTTAACTTATATCCAGAGTACATCATGAGAAATTCTGGGATGGAGGAGGAAGCACAAGCTGGAATCAAGATTGCCAGGAGAAATATCAATAACCTCAGATATGCAGATGACACCACCCTTATGGCAGAGAGTGAAGAGAAACTAGAGAGCCTCTTGATGAAAATGAAAGAGGAGAGTGAAAAAGTTGGCTTAAAACTCGACATTCAGAAAACTAAGATCATGGCATCTTGTCCCATCACTTCATGGGAAATAGATGGGGAAACAGTGGAAACAGTGAGAGACTTTATTTTTGGGTGCTCCAAATTCACTGCAGATGGTGACTGCAGCCATGAAATTAAAAGACACTTAGTCCTTGGAAGGAAAGCTAAGACCAACCTAGACAGCATATTAAAAAGTGGAGACGTCACTTTGCCGACAAAGGTCCATCTAGTCAAGGTTATGGTTTTTACAGTAGTCATGTATGGATATCAGAGTTGGACTGTGAAGAAAGCTGAGCACCGAAGAATTGATGCTTTTGAACTGTGGTGTTGGAGAAGACTCTTGAGCATTCCTTGAACTGCAAGGAGATCCACCCAGTCCATCCTAAAGGAAATCGGTCCTGAATATTCACTGGAAGGACAGATGTTGAAGCTGAAACTCCAATACTTTGGCCACCTGATGTGAAGAGCTGACTCTTTGGAAAAGACCCCATTGCTGGGTAAGATTGAGGGCAGAAGGAGAAGAGGACGACAGAGGATGAGATGGTTGGATGGCATCACCAACTCAGTGGCCTGAGTTTGGGTGGGCTCTGGGAGCTGGTGTTGGACAGGGAGGCCTGATGTGCTGCAGCTCATGGGGTCGCAAAGAGTCAGAGACAACTGAGTGTCTGAATTGAACTGAACTGAGCAACTTTCACTTCACTTTCCTTCAAAAGCAAAATACATATTTTTTTCAAGTGCTCATGGAATATTTTCCAGGATGGATCACATGCTAGGGCAGAAAACAAGTCTCAATAAGTTTACAACGACTATGAAAGAAAGTGAAAGTGAAGTCACTCAGTCATGTCCGAACCTTTATGGCCCCGTGAACTGTAGCCCACCAGGTTCCTTTATCCATGGGATTCTCCAGGCAAGAATACTCGAGTAGGTTGCCATTTCCTTCTCCAGGGGATCTTCCCAACCCAGAGATTGAACCCAGGTCTCCTGCTTTGCAGGCAGATGCTTTTAACCCCTGATCCACCAGGAAAACTATAGCTTTGATAAAGCATCTTTTCCAATCACAATGTCATGAAACTAGAAAGCAACCAATGAGAAAAAATTGTAATAAAAAAAATGTCTAAACAATCTGCTACTAAATAACCAATCAGTTCCTGAAAGAATCAAAAAATACTTAGAGACAAATGAAAATGGAAATGTAATGATTCAAAATATATGAGCTGCAGATAAAGCAGATCTAAGAGGGAAGTTTAGAATAATACATACCTAGAAAATTTCCTGGTGGTCCAGTGGTTAAGAACCTGCCTTGCAATGCAGAGGATTTGATCCCTGGTTGGGAAACTAAGATCCTACATACGGCAGTGCAACTAAGCCTACACACCGCAACTACTGAGCCACCTGCTCTGGAGCTTGTGTGCCACAACTAGAGAGCCCATTTGTTGCGACTACTAACGCCCGTGCACCCTGGAGCCTGTGCACTGTAACTACGAAGCCTGCATGCCGGAACTAGAGAATCTATGCACCACAATGAAAAGACCCCGAAGATCCTGTGTGCTGCAAGTAAGACGTGAATCAGCCAAATAAATAAATGCTTTTTTAAGCTAAAAGGTGAAAAAAGAATGATGCAAGCCTACATCAAGAAACAAGAAAAATCTCAAATAAACGATTTACTCTTACACTGAAAATAACTCCAAAAAGAACAAACAAAATCCCGTCAGTAGGAAATAAAAAGAGCAGAGCATAAATAAATGAGAGACTAAAAATAATAAATAAAGAAGAAAGATCAATGAAACCAAGAGCTGGGTCTTCGAAAAGATAAAATTGATAAAAAGAAACTTAAGCCAGTCTTATCAAAAAAAATTTTGTTCAATCACCAAGTTGTGACCGATTCTTTGTGACCCCTTGGGACTCTAGGCTTCCCTGTCCCTCACTATCTTCCAGAGTTTGTCCAAGTTCATGTCCATTGAGTCAGTGATGCTATCCAACCATCTCATCCTCTGTCAGCTTCTTCTCCTTCTGCCTTCAATCTTTCCCAGCATCAGGATCTTTTCCAATGAGTCAGCTGTTCACATCAGGTGGCCAAAGTGTTGGAGCTTCAGAATCAGTCCTTCCAAAGAGTACTCAGGGTTTTCTTTTAAGATTGATTGATTTGATCTTGCTCTCCAAGGCTCTCCCAATCAAGAAAAATAGAGAGAGCTCAATAAGTAAAATCAGACATGAAAGAGGAGAACGTACAACTGACACTACAGAAATTCAAAGATTCATAAGAGATTAAAATGAGTAATTAT
The DNA here is from genome assembly GCF_963930625.1 of Muntiacus reevesi. Taxonomy (NCBI): domain Eukaryota; kingdom Metazoa; phylum Chordata; class Mammalia; order Artiodactyla; family Cervidae; genus Muntiacus; species Muntiacus reevesi. The sequence continues at coordinate 84,344,478 of NC_089257.1, forward strand.
ACACTGATGAAATGAATGACCTAAAAAAGTGAACAAATTCCAAAAACATACAATCTTCTAAAACTGAATCAGGAAGAAAAAGAAAATATGAAGAGACCAATTACCAGTAATGGAATTGAGTCCGTAGTACAAAGAAAATTCACAAAAAAGCCAAAGTCCTGGACCAGAAGGCTTTACAGGTGAACATTTAAAGAAGTAATACCAATCCTTTTAAAACTATTCCACAAAATTAAAGAGGAAGGAACACTTTCAAGCTCATTCTACAAGGCCAGCATCATCCTGATACTAAAATCACACAAAAAACCCACACAAAGACATGAGGGCAATATCACCAATGAACATAGAAGCAAAAATTCTCAAAAAAATATTAGCAAACCAAATTCAAAAATACACTAAAGGGCTCATATACAGTGACCAACTAGGATTTATCCCAGGGATAGCTCGTTATCCACAAATACATCAATGTGCTGTGCTGGTAGTTTACAGTGAATGGTGTCAGATTCGTGGCCTCCAAAGGAGAAGAATTCACTCTGGGACCAAAGATGCAGCCTCAGTCGTTCAGAGTTTTGTGTAGAAGAGATTCTATTAAAGTGAAGAGACAGAGAAAAGCTTCCAGCAAAAGACACTTGGAAGAGGGTAGAAGAGTACCCATTCTTGCTGGTTTAGGTGCGGCATTATATACTGTTTTAGTGGACTGCTAAACACAGATAAAAGAAATATCTCTCTATATAAAAGAAATAAGGCTGTGAAAGTTTTACCAGTCTCTTCTCCCACAATGTACATCTTGAGACAACATCAAAATAAGGTTAACCAAGGGGAATGGTCTCCGGACAAGATGTCTCTGGTCAGGATATATTATATCCATATAATCAAGAGTGTAGTTTTTGAAGCAAAACAGGTTCCCACATAAGATATATTGTTTTGTTGTGTAATCATTAGCTCTGGACTTAAAGAAAGTGAGTGTTAGGTGAAACAGTTTGTTGACATAGAAACTCAGAGCTTAGGAAAAAAAGTCTTACATGACTAAGGTGAAGGAATGTAAAAAAATGTTTGCCTCCTTCTCCCTGAGGGCCCAGGGCCCCCTATCAACCTACCTAAGAATTAACTCTCAATACCATATCAGGGCTTCCCTTATAGCTCAGCAGGTAAAGAATCTGCCTGCAATGCAGGTTCAAAACTGCCTGGTTCAATTCCTGCATTGGGAAGACCCCCTGGAGAAGGGAAAGGCTACCCACTCCAGTATTCTGGCCTGGAGAATTCCATGCACTGTGTAGTCCATGGGATCACAAAGAATCGGTCACAACTGAGGGACTTTCACTTTCACCGTATTAACAGTTGAAGAATAAAAACTATATGATCATCTCAATAGATTCAGAAAATGCTTTTGACTGAATTTAAAATTCACTTATGATTAAAAAAAAAAAAAAAAAGCTCTCCACAAAATCAATATAGCTGGAACACACCTCAACATAATAAAGGCCATATATGACAAACCCATAACCAACATAATCCTCAATGGTGAAATGCTGAAAGCATTGCCTTTTAAGATCAGGAATAAGTAAAAAACACCCACTCTTTCCATTTTTATTTAGCACAAAGTCCTAGCCACTATAATCAGACAGAAAAAGAAATAAAAAGAATTCAAATTAGAAAGGATGAAATAAAACTATCATTGTTTGCAGACTACATGATATTATATGTAGAATATCTTAAATAAGCTATTAAATGAATTCAGTAAATTTTAGGACACAAAATTAACACATAAAAATCTATTGTATTTTTATACACTAATAATGAACTATCAGGGAAATTAAGAACATAATCCCATTTACAATTGCATCAAAAGGAATAAAATTCCTATGAATAAATGTAACCAAAGAAGGTAAATAGCTAGTACTCTGCAAGCTATAGCTATAAGACACTGATAAAAGAAGCTGAAAATGACACAAACAAATGGGAAAACATACTGTGTTCATGAATTGAAAGGGTCAATATTGTTAACATGACCATACTGTCCAAGGCAATCTACAGTTTCAATGCAATCTCTATCAAACTATTAAAGGCATTTTTCATAGAACTAAAGAAAATCTTTTAAAAATTTTGTGGAACCACAGAAGACTCTAAATAGTCAAAGCAACCTGAAGAAAGTGAAACAAAGCTGGAGGTATAATATTCCCCCAATTTCAAGCTGTACTACAAAACTACAGTCATCAAACAATATAGTGCTAGCAGAAAAACAGATACATACACCAATGGAGCAGAGCAGAAAGCCCAGAAATAAACTGACACTTATATATTCAGTTAGTCTACAGCAAAGGAGGCAAAGATATTCAATGAGGAAAACAGAGTCTTTTCAATAAACTGATACTGGAAAAACTGGTCAGTTACATGCAAAAGAATCACACCATATACAAAAATAAGCTCAAAATGGGTTAAAATCTTAAATGATTTTAAGACCATAAAACTTCTAGAATAGAACATACACAGTATGCTCTTTGACAGTGGTCTTAGCAATACTTTTTTTTGAATCTGTCTTCTTAGCAAGGAAAATAATAGCAAAAATAAGCAAATGGGACTAAATCAAAATAAAAAGCTTTTGAATAAGGAAGAAACTATGAAATGACATGAAAAGACAGCCTATTTAAATGAAATGAAATGAAACGAAAGACAGCCTATTGAATGGGAGAAGGTATTTGCAAATGATATATCCAATAATGAATTAATATCCCAAAACTACAAAGAATTCTTACAACTCAGCATTAAAACAAACAAACAACCTGATATAAAAATTGGCAGAGGAACTGAATAGACATTTTTCCAGAGAAGACAGGCAGATGGCCCACAGACACATGAAAAGGTGCTCAGCGTCCCTAATCTTTAGGGTAATGTAACTCGAAACCACACTTAGGCACTGCCTGATCCCTGTCAGAGCGGCTATCAACCAGAAGGCTACACGGAGAAAGTAGCGCTTCTGCCCTGTTGGTTGAATTGCAAACTGATGCAGCCATTATGGAAAACAGCATGGAGTTTCCTTGAAAACTAAAAAGTGAACTGCCATATGTGATCATGAGGTAGAACAGCAACCTCACTCCTAGGTATTTTCCTGAAGAAAGAAGAAACACTAATTCAAAAAGATGTATGCACACCAATGTTTATTGCAGCATTGTGTACAATAGGCAAGTAACCTAGGTGTCCACTGATGGAGAAATTGATAAAGAAGATGAGGCATACATACACATAATGAAATATATTATTCCATCATAAAGAAAAAAACTTACCATTTGGCACAACATGGATGCATCTAAAGGACATTATTGCTTAGTGAAATAAATCAGACAGAGACAGATAAATACCATGTGGATAAATAAATAACAGATAAATAATAGATAATAATAAATAACAGATAAATAATATGTGGAATCTAAAAATAAAAAATAAAAAAAAACAAGCAAGCATAACAAAATAAAAACAAACTGAGAGATACAGGGTCCAGACAGCTGGTTGTCAGAGGGGAGAGGGGTGGGAAGGGGTAAGATAGGTTAAGGAGATTAACAGGTAGAAATTTTCAGGAGTTAAATGAATAAGCTACAGAGATGTACTAGGCAGCAGAAGGAATAGGGTCAGTAATATTGTAATGACTTTACAAGAGGACAGATGGCTAGACTTATGATGATCACTTCAAAATGTATGTAAATGTGAAATCACTGTATAGCACATTTGAAAGTAACATAATATTTTACATCAACTATATTTAGTAAAAAAAAACATTTTTCAGTGTATCTGGGTTTATAGATAGCAAGGGAAATCTCCAAACTCTCCTCTCAATCACTCCCACACAAGTCTGATGTGTAAGTAACTTCCTGCGATAGCTGGGATCTGAGCTACACTGAGCCCTGACTTCAGTCTTTACTTGAAAACAATGAGGGGTGAAGGAGACAATTTTGGAGGAGGACAAGAATTATCTCATGAGACACTGAGTCAGATACAGTCTTTGTGTATTCTCTACGCGAGGGTAGATTGTCCTTCTCTGGAAGGAAGGAGATACTACTTCTACACATGTGGGCTTACAGAGAAATTTAGGTGTTCAAGGTTTTCAGGTTTGTCTGCCCATTATTGCCAGCTAGAAAATGTCCAATTTTGCAGATAGGTCTGGGAATTATTTTCAGCACGGTCTACAATAGATGAGGAGTTTTTAAAATGTTGCCATTGATATCTGTTAGCTTTCACAAAGTGTCTTGAGATATTTGGCTTCTCCAAGCCTATTACTTTCTTTACTAAATTCCTAGGGCAGTTAATCAATGCACTCTACACTTCTTACCTTCCTTCTCATACTGTTGAAATGTCGCAGGCACCTGATAATCCAGCATCTCACCATTCATCTTCATCTTTTCATAGTGAGCTCCAGATGAAAATCTTAGTAACTGTAATGCCACTACATACCAAGCCCAAGTTATCTTAATTTAGTGTTCCTAGAAAGCAGAGCCTGAGACAAAGTTTAAGGGAAACCCAGCAGAGCTGGATTGAGAGACAAGGAGACCCAAGCAGGAAAAGCAGGAGGGACAATACACAGATGAATTCCCAACTGGACAAAGATATGAGAAATGTGTTGCTTAATGTGGGACTGTCTGAGGGGTACTGGAAATATTTCTCTGAAACATCCTTCTGAAGAAAGAAAGGGGGATGTGTTCATTCATCCATTCGTCTCACATTGGTAAAATATTTGCCGCACAAACAATTAATCTTCTCAATTCTAGGTTGTATGTGCATGAATTCTAAGTGAGTTCCATAGCAGAGATGGATGCAGCAGCAACAGAAAAGGGGAGAAAACCCTAGAGAAGGAAGCTAGAAACACCCTGCACAGGCCCAGCAGGAACCACTGTTAGAAGCTGGTTTAGCAACTGGACAGAGCCAGCCACCGCCATTGTAGTGGAATGGCAAAGATGCAGTCAGGGAAGAATCTGGAGAGTTTCTGACAGTCTCTGTGACTCAGCGGTTGTAGCCTTTGGTATCCAGTCAGCAGAAATGCCTACATGTGTGCCACATTATTTATAAAAGTCCCCAAATGGTAACAGGCCTTCCCTGGTGGTTCAGCGGTAAAGAATCCACCTGCCAATGCAGGAGACATGGGTTGGGCAGATCCCCTGGAGAAGTAATGGCTACACACTCCGGTGTTTTTGCCTGGGAAATCTCACGGACAGAGGAGCCTGGTGAGCTACAGTCCACGGGGTCGCGAAGAGTCGGACACAACTTAGTGACTGAACAACAACAAATGGTAACAACCCAAAGTCAGTGAATAAAGTTCAGAGCGATAATGTTCAACACAGTAAGGCAGATAGAAAATAATATACGCTTGGATCAATGCAGTTAAAAGGAGATGAGTTTAATCTGTCTTAGCAGCTGGGGGCACAGTGGTTTCTTGGGGGACAGAGAGTGCTGTTGGCGCTGTCCCCGCTCCCCATCGGCGCCCTGTGGATACTGCAAGGGTCAGCTGCTACAGCTCCCAGCTGTCCCGTTACTTTGCTGAATGACTGCGTCTTACCTGGGGGCTACACCTGTCTCCCCAAACCAGGCCTCAGCTGAGAACGGTTGACACAGGGATGCAAAAGGCTGGTTTGTTTGCCTCAAGGTAGGACTAACAGTAACTCAGTTTTTGCTCCAGAGCTCCTTGCCCACGAGACCAAAGGAAGCTCTGTCTGAGACCGTGTTCTTCAGCATTGTGTGGCTTTTCTCTGCTCTAAACTGTTTCTTCCTCTCCTCCTGAGAGCACTCCTCCCCCGCTGAAGGCACCTGGAATCCCCGTTTCAGGCTCTTATGCCGGGAACGAGCTAAGAGAGAACTGAGCCGTGATAGGATTGTGTGAGGGGTACATACTGTCTTGTGAGATGCCTCCTGCATCTTTAGTTAGGACTTAAAAGACACTTATTGGTTTGACTCACTATTTGAAATTAATATGAGGTCCTACTGATCAATGGCAAGACGATGAATCCTTTAAATTGGGACTATTTGAAAGGAAGATTTCCTTGAGTCCTCATCATAAACAGCTGTCATAATGGCACTTAGGGAGGGTCCAACTGAAAGCAGGTGGCAGCCCTGCAGCTGAAGGTGGAGGGACATCCTCATCACCAGACGCAGGACGTGCAGGACTCAGTCGCCTGTATAAACAAACCTCACGACTTCAGTTCACTGCTCCGAACCAAACTCTCCTTAGAGTCTTCAGTAAATTTCTTTGTCTTCTCAATTCCTCACATATTTATTGCTTCTTTATCTAAAAAAGCTGTCTGCTTGAGGTCTCATTTCTATGACACCGCCTTGTGCGTGCATTAAGTTAAATTTCTTTTTCTTTTGTTTATCTGTCATGTGTCAACTTTATTATTAGTGCTGCCACAAGGGCTCAATAGGGGTAAGAGAGACATTTCCCCCGCCTTGACACAGGTAATGTTTTGTTTCTTGATCTGGGTGAGGGTTCCATGGAGTTATTAACTTTGTGATAACTAACATTGATGGGAATATTTACACATGCACTTTTCTGCAATTATGCTATATTTTATTTTATTTTATTTTATTTTTTTGATGGAGCAAAGGTGTTTTAATCAACATGACTTGGGCATATATACTGTAGTTATTCTCAGCAAAGATAAAGATTAAAATTCCAAACCCAGAGGAATCGGGTGGAGAGGGAGGTGGGAAGGGGGATTGGGATGGGGAATACATGTAAATCCATGGCTGATTCATGTCAATGTATGACAAAAACCACTACAATATTGTAAAGTAATTAGCCTCCAACTAATAAAAATAAATGAAAAAAAAAATTCCAGACTTATGTTTTAAGATGATCCCTATTAAAGAGAGAGTTGCAAACAATCACCTTTTACCATATGGCTCATAAAAAGGAAGAGGGTACTTATCGCTGTAATGAGAAATGCCTGGATTCCTTAGCCCCGGGAAAGGCGTGCCTCTCCTCTTAATTCCTGAATATTCAGGAATCAATAAAGGCCAGAGGGTTCCTGATAGATCCAAAACAGCACACAGGAAGCCTCTTGTTAAATGCTTCCTGACAATTCCTCCTATTTTATTATATTTGTAAAAAAAAAAATGTCCTGACCAAATGAGTTTGGTTAGTATTAACCAACCATATAGAAAGGTGGCGATAAACAACAAATACAATTATCAAGACAATCACCAAAGTTACAGTTCTAGACCCAATAATACTTTGAAACCATCCTTGTGGGTCTAGCCCGGATAATTTGTTCAGCTAAAGTTTCTAAATTAGTGGAAGAGGGCAGACGTTTAGAAAAAGTTTCAAAGATTTCCTTTTGCAGTAATTGTACATTCAGAGAGGCATTATCAAGTAAATGAAATTTGATTTGTTCCCAGTAGTAGGTACTATGATTGAATTAAACAGGAGTAACACAAAATTGGCAATTAATGCAAGTTACAGACCAAGTTGTAAATTCCTTATGGCTATAACAAAAGGAAGTGGGACACAGGCCTGTATAATATGACTTATTATAGCGAAAGAAATGGTTACTATGACCACGACTGGTCTCTGTGAAATGTCCGGTCCGAGTCCCAAGTTCTTTGGTGCTGGCAGCAAGTTCCCATATGTTTTATATGTCTATAGTTCAGGCCCAATTTTTTTATTGAGGATGATTCAAGGAGGAGGAGGAGGGTGTCAGCCAAGAAGTCCTTTGTCATGGTAATGTTTCAACGTTGTGTTAGTAACCTTTTACATAATGCTTTTTGTTCTTTCCCTCTTTCCCTAAAGTTTCAGTAGTAAACATGGTTCACAGACAGAAAAAGGGCAGCAATGTCCACAAGTCTTCTTTTGGAGGCAGGATGAAAGCCCAAGTTTGTCGGCCGACGTTTATGCATAATTTTGCTGGGCCCATACACAAAGGAAGGACTGCATAACCTAAAGAAATGTTAATTAGTTTTCCCTCCTCCCCAGGGTGTGAGGGTTCCAGAGAGGGGGCATGTGGGTGGAGTCATTGGTTGATAGGATCGATAGGTCTTTTCTCCATCTATTTTATGACCCAGATGAAGTTCAAGGGAATCTGTGATGCTCATTGCCCTTGAAGGAGTCCACATGGGATGAAGAAGTACTGTGGGAAGTCTATTAGTAACCACCATGTCTTGAGCCCTCTGGATGACGAGCTACCAGTCACGAGGATTCTGGAGAGGTCAAAAAGGGATGGGAGACTCCAGTCCAGAGGTCCTACCAACTTCCCAGGATCCTCCTCGCTGGAATCCATCTCGGCTGAGCGATGTGTGTGCCCCCAGGAAGGATGCCAATTCAGAATGACTGGCAAGAGACAAGCCAGAAAGGAACCCAATGACCATAAACCCTGAGACTGTGAGGTTCTCTCCGTTTCCCTCACCCTCCTGCCCCGCGACGCGCTCCCACTCCCAGGTCTATGCTATATTTTAATATGAGAGGGACTTGGCCAAAGGGAAGGTTATACTGCTGTCCAACTTGTTGACTTAGCTGCCTGCCTCAGAATCATGAATACCTCAAAATATTCCTAAGACTCTCTGCATACTTGGAAGTCTGTAAACATTCTGGAAGTCCTCTGTGTCTCAGCACTAAAGAATCCACCTGCAATGCAGAGATGCAGCAGGCATGGGTTCAATCATTGTCTTGGGAAGATCCCCTAAAGGAGAAAATGACAACCCACTCCAGAATTCTTGTCTGGAAAACCCCCTGGACAGAGAAGTCTGGTGGGTTACAGTCCACAGGGTTGCCAAGGGTGGGACACGGCTGAAGGAGTGAGTATGCAAACATGAGCACCCTCTGAGGTGTGCCTGAAGCTCACAGGGCTCAGAGGCTACCTACAGGACTCCTATCTCCATTAACACTCTCCCAACTCAGGCATGAGGAATGAGACAGTCTTCATCTGGGAGAACTAGGTTGTGGAGCTTTAACAAAATCTAAAATCTTGGTAGCTTAGCACAATGAACGTTTATTTCTTAAGCAAAATCTACTGAGGTTTTGGGTGACTGTTCAGAGCTTGGCCCAGGAATTCAGGCTTCTTCCACCTTGTGGAAATTCTCTCAAACTATGCTTCTACAGGGGGCTTCCCCAGTGGCTCAGCAATAAAGAATCCTCCTGCAATGCATGAGATGCAGGAGAAATGGGTTCGACCCCTGGGACAGGAAGATCCCCTAGAGGAGGGAATAGCAACCTGCTCCAGTATTCTTGCCTGGAGAATCCCATGGACAGAGGAGCCTGGTGGGTCCCATGGACAGGAGAATCCCATGGACAGAGAAGTCCATGGGGTCTCAAAGAGTCAGACACAACTGAGCGACTGAGCATGCACGTGTTTCTGCAGTCCCCACAGTGCTAGAGAAGTTTGCACCAGCATCCAGGATTTCCATCCGGAAGTGACAATGGTCACTTCTGGGCACAGTCCGCTGGCCAAGACTATCCAGATGCCACTTGCCACCCCTCCCGTCCACATCTGCAGGGAACTGAACTGTGGAAAATACAACTCTTCCATGTACTCAGAAGGAGAGATGAGGATAGGCCCTTAGAAAGTGCTGCATGCCGTCACTGAGCTTACCTAAAGCCAGTTTTGGAATCCTTATAAGGGCGTGGAAAATAGATTCTCCCCGCTTCAGTATGATGTAAATTCCATGAGAATGGACAATATCTGAACTTTGCATCTATTCTCATTTCACACATGAATATATTGCATAGTTCTCTAATTCTTATTTCAAATTTGAAAATCTCTGTGTGACTTTAAAATCAGAAATAATAGCATAACAAATATAATAGAAATTTTAAGAAACAGTAAAGACAAGGATGGCTTTATTTCAAATGTAAAACACTTTATAACAAAGTTGTCCTCTGCATATCAGGATGGTAGTAGTGATTGCTCATACGTTCTTGAATTGTTTTTCTTCTGGTGAAGGCTCGTATCTCGTCTCTTTCTCTCTTGAGAGAAGACATCACTGAGAGTGTTTTCCAGTATCAGTGTCAGAGTCTTATATTTTGCGGAAGAGTTTCTCTCATTGCAAAATTGGCCCATATGAATCCATAAGCTATAAACCTGACCTTACTTAGGCCTCATTTGTGAAACTAAATTACAGTAGTATATAAAAATTACATTCTAAATCTAAAAAGAAATGCTGAATGAGGTATAAATAAGATTACACTTAAAAATAAGATTATACTTAATAACTTTATTTTATTTAAATATATGGCTCTTCATGGAGAAGGAAATGGCAACCCACTCCAGTATTCTTGCCTGGAGAATCCCATGGACAAAGGAGCCCGGTAAGCTACAGTCCATAGGGTCACAAAGAGTCGGACACGACTGAGCGACTAACACAACACATGGCTCTTCAAGAAACACCTTCCCTAGACTTGTAAAACATATTTTTCTGTTTAACCTTGTAAACACTGGTCAATTTTTTCTGCAGTTGAACCAGCTATTAGCTTTTAGGAGAGTCAAAATTCTCTTAGTTTTGGGATCAAATTTGTATTGCCTTGTTCCACGGAAGAAATAGAAAAATCCTAGAAGTAAAACAAAGGAGACATTATATTATACAAATAATTTCTAGGTTTAACCTGAAAAAAATCTAAGTCATTTGTAAGAATAAATATTTTTTGTATTTTCTGTTCTAAATAACAATACTGATGCTATTCTGTGGCAACAAAATCAGTTCAGTTCAGTTCAGTCACTCAGTCGTGTCCAACTCTTTTCGACCCCATGAATCGCAGCACGCCAGGCCTCCCTGTCCATCATAAACCCCTGGAGTTTATTCAAACTCATGCCCATTGAGTCGGTGATGCCATCCAACCATCTCATCCTCTGTCGTCCCCTTCTCCTCCTGCCCCCAATCCCTCCCAGCATCAGGGTCTTTTCCAATGAGTCAACTCTTCGCTTGAGGTGGCCAAATATAGAGGAGTATATAAACTCACTTACCACCTTTCTGGAAAACAGCATCAACCTTGTCTCCAATTCCAGGAAATTCTTCTGCTATCATTTTGGGGTAGCCTGCATCCATGGATTGTTTATATTCATCATACCTGGTCAAAAAATAATTGGAATATCAGAACTACTTGTTAAAGATGTAGCCTTCTCAAAACCGTTATAAGGAATTCATCAGCAAAAACGTAATAAAATCTCTTTCACAGATTATGTATAAAATAGGAGGTGAGCAGGATGCTGGGTGGACTAGAAAATTTATAAGGTCCCTCTGAACTATAACATCTAATTCTAATTTCTCCAGTAGGTGCCATTAATGTCAAATGCAGTGAAAGGTATGTTCCTGGTGGCTGCAGCAGTTCTGTGAAGGTGAATGCCCTTCTCTTCACATTATCTTTCTCAGTTCAGGCCCACGTTCTTCCTGGATTTCTAGGACAGATATGATCATTATTGGTCAATAGACTTTGCAACTAGACAAGCTACTGCCATTCACAGCAAAGGCAGTCAGCCAAGGCAATGTGAGACTCATGTCTTAAATGATTCAGTCTAGTAACTTCTATGTAGATAGGACAGGTATCCTCCCATTTTCTGCACCCAGTCTTTACCTCCAGCATTTGTTGGCAACAAAGAAGTATGTTTTCCTAGTATCTTCCTCTGAAACAGCAGCATCGATGCTCTTCACCGTTCTCGGAAAGCCAAAGGACCTGTAGATGTCCCTGGGGTATCCGTAGAGAACATCCTGCCCCTTAACAGCCCAGTACTTGTTACCTGCCAATCAAGAAACCGGGATGAAAACCCTTGCCAAGGGCACCAGTAGGCAGGGGGCAGATCTCCAGCTAAACGCTCACTCTCACGTGCGACAGCAGTGTCCCCGCGGCACATCAGAATCATTGAGGGAGGTTTTTGTGCCTTTTCTGAATACTGATGCTTTTCTGAATACTTTTCTGAATACTTTTCTGAATACTGATGCTGATAGCCTACCCCAGACCAATTAAATTAGTATATTTAAGGTTTTTTTCCTAGATGATTCTAATCTGTAGCGAGCTTTGGGAATGACTGGTTTATGGAGCTGGTGGCCTCTTTCCAAAGCCAGAGGTTCAAATGACTAAAGAGTTCATCATGCCACCACAGGGATAGAAATGTTCACTTCTCCAGGTTGCCCGCAGGCTGCAGAAGTTCACCCCAAGGTATCCTAAAGTCCAGAGGGTTGTAATGACTCACGATCTGTAATGACTTGTGACCTTGGGTAGAAATCATTACATCTAACTAGAAGACAGTTCCAAATCCTTAAATTTAAGCTGTGTCCAGATTCTGCACGTTTATACTCAGTAAGTGAGGTGAAAGCCGTTCAGTTGTGTCTGACTCTTTGTGACCCCACGGACTATACAGTCCATGGAATTCTCCAGGCCAGAATACTGGAGTGAGTAGCCTTTTCCTTCTCCAATACTTAGTAAATCGCAAGTCAAATAAAACTGGTCTTCTTACATCTTGAAGCCAGCATTGTTCTTATTGCACAAGTATTCTTGTTTATCCCTCGGGGAAAAAAGCAGTTTGAAACTTTGTGTATCTAAAATCCTATTTATTTTCTTTACGAAAGAGCGAGAAAGCCCATTTCAAAGTTTATTGCCCATCTGAACTGTTTTCATTTCTTTGCCTTGAGAGTACTACTGGGTGAGGTGTCTTAATGTTCATCTATACTCTGCCAAACATATATTTTCAGAAAAACTGGTATTTAGCATAGTGTTGTCAAAGTAAGGAGCTGACCATTGGATTGGGGTTTATTCTGATAGAATCAAAAAGTTTGCCTCATGCAATTCATGGTAATTAAGGACTTATCACACTTTAATATACATATGAATTGCCTGGGAATCTTGGTAACATTCAAGAAGGTCTGGAGTAGGATCTGACTACATAGATGGACTTTGTGGACCTTATGCTAAGTGAGGCTCTGTGATTCTCACAGAGGGGACAGTGTCAGCGCAGCTGGTCTGCGAGGCATGCTCTGATGGCAAGGCTGCAGCGCCCCCATCTGGCTGTCGTGGGCCAGCTTCTCCTTTCAGGAAAGCAACTTTTGTAAAACAGGCTCTAGGGAACCAAGGGACTCCAATGTTCCTCTCAGTTTTATTCCTGGACACCCCAGGGAGGTGAAGAGGATTTAAAATACATAGTTTGCACAGAAAATCCTTTCATAAGTCCAGATTCACAAACAGGCCAGAAAATCTGTGTCTCAAATTTTTTCCGTTAGAAATGCACTCTGCGATTCTTAGCTAAGGAGATGGACTCCCACTGATACTGCTCCGTTTGTCAAAGTTCATGGAAAGAAAGTTGATAGTAATCTCACACATGAGCCCAAAGCAGAAGAAAACTTAATTGATAAAAATTGAAAGTGAAGTCCCTCAGTCATGTCCGACTCTGTGACCTCATGGACTGTAGCCCACCAGGCTCCTCTGTCTCTGGGATTCCCCGGGCCAGAGTACTGGAGTGGGCTGCCATTCCCTTCTCCAGGGGATCTTCCCACCCAGGGATCGAACCTGGGTCTCCCGCATTGCAGGCAAACGCTTTACCCTCTGAGCCACCAGGGAAGCCCCAATTGGTAAAAACTGAAAGCTAATTGGACAGAGAAGCCTGGCAGACTACAACCCATGGGGTCACAAAAGAGTCAGACATAACTTAGTTACTAAAGAACAGCAAAAATTGGAAGTATTACCTTTGAAAAACCGGACCTCGTCCCTGTCGGCAACCTCATAAGCAGCGTGAAGTCCATTTGGGAGATGTGGCCAGAAAACAGAAATGAAATTGAGCTCCACTTCTGGGTAGAAGGGATTTGTGCGCATGTAGAACCTAATTTGAAAAAAAAAAAGGTTTTGATCAAATCCATAGCAAGTTCTGGTGTCATCCAGGCCCTTCTATGGCTGGCACTGGTGGCTTGTGGGTTAGTGTTTATCATGTGGCTCTCCAAAGTGGAGGTGGAGAGGAGTTCTGGTCTGTAGCCGTTGCTTTCTTTCTTGGTGAACATACTCCAACCACTGCAGATTTCAAGAGATTTGAAATGGTACCTCACTGTATAGTATTTCCCCCATACAGGCAGAAGCCATCTCAGGAATATAAATAAATAGAAAAATACAGCAAAATAATTGCAAAGGGATACAGAGGGATGGGACCTTCCCTGGTGGCTCAGATGGTAAAGAATCTATCTGTAGTGGAGAAGACCCGAGTTTGATCCCTAGGCTGGAAAGATCCCCTGGAGAAGGGAATGGCCACCCACTCCAGTATTCTTCCCTGGAGAATCCCATGTACAGAGGAGCCTTGGCAGGCTAGGGCTACAGTCCACGGGGTCACAGAGTTGGACATGACTGAGTGACTAACACACACGCACACACATACACACGCACACACAAACGGATGAGTTATGATTATTTTTAGTACCTTTGGTTTAGATATAATTTTAAATTGATATAATTAAACTTTTAATAATGCTGTTTAATAGCAAGCTTGCAAAATTCTCCAATGGCACTGGCTAGAACACGATACTAGCATTCTGCATTTCGTACACACTCTACCTACTTCATGCCTTACCTCACAGAAATCCTGTGAGAGATTACTTTCATCTCACAGATTAGAAATTGAGGTGGGGGGGGCGGCAAAGGGAGGTGTCCAAGGCCATGCAACTGATAAGATGCATGATAAGACGCTAAGTTTTACTTAGCCATTCCCTATGTGCTCCTTTGACCGGCAGTTCACAAAGGAGGTTCTGCAGGCCCATGTGTGCTAAGTCACTTAAGTGACTCTGCCTATTATTTGTTAACAACAAAGTTGACTCTACAGTCCACAGGGACTGGGGTAAAGAGGAAGCATAAACCATCATGTGGATCCACAGAAAAGTTTTCCTGATTCCAAGCCGCAGGGCAGACTCTGGCCTTCTTGATCCAGTGGCCTCTGCCTGACTGTGAGAACTGGGGCAAGTCTGTCACCGTCACTGTTTCTAGCCTTCATGTTTCCACGACTTGGTGACATCCAAATGACCTCAGAGTCCTCTCGGGTCTTGCGGACCTTAGACCCGGCCCTGTTCTTTGGGGTCATCCCTCAAGTACTTGCTTTGATGAGATGTCCTGCCATACTGAGAGCTTTCCTTGAAAGCCGTATCTTTCCTAGCACCCCCCAGCATTGAGCCGCCCCCTGCATGCATCCATCCTTATCTCTTAAATTCAGCACAGGCTGGGAAGCCAGAGGAGCTGACTCCCTGCCTTCTGGGGTAGCTATGACTGTGACTCAGTAGAAGAGCACTCCAAGAGGAGAGCGAGGAGAAGCCAGCCTTTTAAAGTACCCCTGCTTTCCATGCGTGCTGGGCTGTGCCGTTCAGAAAAAGGGTATTACTATTTTCCTAGTCCTTTAGGAATCAGAACTGTACACAGAGTGGCCTTACTCCTTGCACGCAAGGAGACCCTAGACTTCTCGAGGTCTCATGCTGCCTCGGGAACTCTGGGACCCTCCTCTGAGCACGGAAGCTCACTCTCACCATCCATTCCCACCCCCGGCCGGGACCTCGTGAGCTTCTGGGGGTTCTCCCTGCAATGGCGCCTACTGTTCTTTGCCCCGTCCCAGGGTTGGGGCACAGAGACCTGTTATGACCATAGGCTTTGGAAGGGGTGTCTTTACCAAGATGATACTTAAAAGGGGTCTACACAACTCTCATCAGCATGATACTGCCGTGAAAAGGACTGATTTCTCCTAACAAAATACTGATGTACTTAACCATCCCAAAGAGGGACAAAAACGGGAAGAGGCCCGAAGCAGAGGTCGGAAGACCGATTACTGCTCTGCTGCCGGTGAACTCGCTACCCTGAGGATCTCTTTCCTTCTCTCTGCTTTACTTTACAGATCTGTAAAATGGAATTATATTCACTGATTTGCTGCTTCAGTGGTAATTTTTCTGAGAATCAAATGACAGAATACATGCTGGGGGAAAAGTTGTTAAAATTCACTATGTTGTGCAAGAGCAAGCTATTGTTTACACTTAATTATAACTATAATCATGTATATAAACAAATGTAAGAAATAATGTGTGAAGCCCAAATAGCCCCATAATAGTGAGTCCTATTATTATTACAAATATAAAACGCAAAGAAGAACTGTTGTCTTACCGGTCTTTGAAGAACATCATTTCTCCCCGAATTGTAGTTATAGCATCAAAAGTTAGCTTGCTATCACACACTTCTGGGGTTTGTGGGCCAGTTGGCTGAATGGGATTTTGGGAAGGTCCTAAAGGAACAAGAAATCTGAAGTTAGTTCTGCCTGGCTTTGGAAAACTACATAACCAAGGAAAGTTTCTTAAAAGATACAGACAAAAGATACAAAAGATGTTTTAAGGACCCCTTGTCTATACTATTTTTCTTTATACCCACCATAGATGGCCTGGATCCCATCAATGTCATCCTGAGAAAGCTGAACATCACCACTGAAGATGTAACTGGGGTACATCAGAGCCCCAATGTCAGTAGAATGAGAAAGTCCAAGGGAATGGCCAAATTCATGAGCTGCCACGCGATATAAGTTATAATCTAAAAGGGACAATAAACCCATTTGCAATTATTTGAAATGTTTTCAGTTTTGAGACATTTAATTAAGTAGTAGTCTACAACTATAAAAGGATTAATGTTCTTATTTTATCAGTAGCTTTTTGAAATATATAAATTCTTTTCTGAAAGGTGAGAAGGATGCATTCATTACTAGTGAAGAGAGTACATGCTCAGGCATGTCTGACTCTTGCATCCCCATGGACTGCAGCTTGCTAGGCTCCCCTGTCCATGGGATTTCCCAGGCAAGAATACTGGAGTGGGTTGCCATTTCCTTCTCCAGGGATCTCTGTGACCCAAGGATCGAACTCAAGTCTCCTGTATTTGGCAGGCAGGTTCTTTACCACTGAGCTATCTGGGAAGCCAGTGAAGAGATTGGTTAAAACTTGAATTCTATGATTACAATTAAAAGCAAATTCAGCCGACAAGACTCTAGCCCATTATACAGAGTGAAGTAAGCCAGAAAGATAAACACCAATACAGCATACTAACGCGTATATACGGAATTTAGAAAGATGCTAACGATAACCCTATATGCAAGACAGAAAAAGAGACACAGATGTATAGAACAGACTTTTGGACTCTATGGGAGAAAGCAAGGGTGGGATGATCTGAGAGAACAGCATTGAAACATGTATATTATCAAGTGTGAACCAGACCTCCAGTCCAGGTTGGATGCATGAGGCAAGTGCTCGGAGCTGGTGCACTGGGATGACCCAGAGGGATGGGATGGGGAGTGAGGTGGGAGTGGGGTTCAGGATGGGGAACACATGTAGATCCATGGCTGATTCATGTCAATGTATGGCAAAAACCACTACAATACTGTAAAGTAATTAGCCTCCAACTAATAAAAATAAATGGAAAAAAAAAGGCTCTAGCACAGATTAGTCAATCTTGTCAGTGGTTATATGGCATATATTATTTCACTGAGAAGCAATATTCTTCTATTAACACAATTTTTTTTTTCTATTTATAGATTGATAGATGCTTAATGCTGGAAATTTTAGAATATATATATAGCATCTTCTCCCTTAATTTCTACATATCTTACTAACATTGTTACACTTTGGTGTGTTTCCAGGAAAAAAGATTCTGTGTAGATGCCCACAAGGAAAACATTAAGATATTCAACACTTTCTCAATAGAGATTTCAGAGTAGCCCATTTGTAACCAGTAAGATGGTCTTACTAACAGAAGTAATTGTCTTACATTTTCTAAATGTATTGTAAATTTTCTAAGTGGTAGCAGAAAAGTACATATTTCTATTAACACGTTCTTTCAGTTAAATCAACCAATATTACAATGAACCAAGAAGGTGGGAGGAGGGGGGAGGGTTGAGAGAGGCAGGACAAGCTGACTTACTTTGGAAATCGGTGGTCCACCTTTCATCATCATCAAAATGAGCGTCTCCTCCGATACCTGCACCTGGTTGAAAAGCATGAGCAAGGTTTCCACCAGGTCCATCAAAGGGAGAATTGTCACGATGATCTACAAGAAACAGAATTCATCAGATGTTTCTCTAGATTCTTATTTAGTCTAACCCAGGAGAGTAAGCATTAACATTGCTAAGAGGCCAACAGATTTGCAGGAAATGAGATCTAGTCTCCTTCTTAAGTCCATAAAATCAACACTCTTTTTTAAACAAGGAAATCTATCTGCAAAGCTGAAGAGATTCAAAGGCAAGGGGAAGTTAAGGTAAGAATACTTTCATGCTACAAAAAGAGCTTACCTCCCCTGACAAAGGATATCATTATGTCCGCGTGACCCTCAGAGACCTTGGTGAAGGTCAAGGGTGTGACATTTTCCCAGAGCTGAAAGGCTTTCTCAATGGCTTGGTCCACAGCTGCTCTTGACAGGTCTGGGGTGTAATTTTCAATCCTTCAAGTGAAATAAAACACAGACAAGTCAGATTTCATTTCTCACGGCTCTGATGGAAAGAGTGTTCCCACTCTGGTGCTCAATCTAACTACCTGTAGGTCAGGTTTGTGTTCTCCCAACGAGGATTTCCTGGGGTGAGAACAAACTGGGCCACATCGGGCACCCCACATCTGGGCTGCTTCATCACATTCAGAGTTTCAGCATCTGGTTTCCCAGTCACTCTCAGCCCAAAGAATTTTTGCATTTGCTTTAGCTTTTCAGTTATGAGGCCACCGTTTCTCTGCCTTTCAACTTTCTTCCCATTACTGTTCAGATTGTAGTAGTTTTCCAGGTATTTCTGATGAAAGATAAAATTATCAAAACACTGAATGGGAAATCCTCTAATTTTACTAAATACTGATGGTTTATACTGTCATAGCTGAAACAAAGAACTACTTTTAAAGGTTGCATTTAGGTTCCATGGTCCTTATTATGCTTTTTGTTGGTGGAAACTCATTTTGGAGTAGAACTCTTCCTGCCACTATTTACTGTGAAGTCAGAATTATAATTTTATAGAGACATATTTGTATATTATTCCTTTAGTTCCCTATCACTTTTAACTGGAAAATGAGAGTCTATGCACAGCTAGATACATTTTGGGGGAGAATACCCTTTCTGACAAAAATCTCTCTTTGTAGGAAACCCATCGTTAAATAAACTCTATTGTACTATTGCTGGGGGCTTCCCTCATAGCTCAGACAGTAAAGAATCCACCTGCAATGCAGGAATCTGCCCACAATGCAGGAGTCCACCTTCAATGCAGGACACATGGGTTCGATTCCTGGGTCAGGAATATCCCCTGGGGAAGAGAATGGCAAACCATGTCAGTATGCTCGCTGGGGGAAGCCCATGGACAGAGGAGCCTGGTAGGCTCCAGCCCATGGGGTCACAAAGACTTGGACATGACTTAGTTACTAAATCACCACCAGAACTGCACACTGATACTATTCTGCTATATTTTGGAAAAACACAAATAAGGCTTTGCATCTTGGGCATGTGAAAGTCAGCATTTACCTGCACCATCTCCACATCTTGTTCTCGTGTTTCTGAAGTCGCTGCTGGAAAGCCGTGAGACCCCGCGCCCCAGAGGAGCAGCAGCAGTAGAGGCAGTCTGGGCATGCTGGTCTCTGTCTTCCGTCTCAGCTTAAGGAATCGGAGAGCTCCTACCTCTCTGCTGCTCTAGTGTCTCAACCAGGAAGCTCCCTCTTTATATACAGGTTCTGGAACTTCCAGGAAGCCGGCAGCTGTGTGACTCACATTTCACAACATCCTTTGATTATCTATGAGCAATCATCACAAATGGTGACTCCAAGCAGAATATCTGGGGTCGTTTGGTGTTGCAATCTTCATTATTATCAAACAGGACATGGGCAAAGGAGACATATCCACCATGTAAACAATTGTTTTCTCCAATTCATTTCTATCCTGTTTGAGAAAGACCTCCTTATATACACAGATCACAGAGTACTCTACAGACTTAAAAATAAATAAATAAATAGCAGGCTTTGCTGCTTGATTGTGCTGGTCATAAAGTGCTCTGGATACACACACACCTTGCTTCCCAAGCAAAGGGCAAAACTGCTGACACCTATGCCCTAGGGCTGCTCAGTACCTGCAAAGACAGGCACTCACTTGTGGGTGGCCCTCCCAGGTTCCCTGGTGGCCCAGATGGTAAAGAATCTGCCTGTGATGCAGGAGACCCGGATTCCATCTCTGGGTCAGGAGATTCCTTGGAGAAGAGAATGGCTACTCACTCCAGTATTCTTGCCTGGAGAATCTCATACATGAGATTGGGGTCCATGGGGTCACAAAGAGTCAGACATGAATTAACACTCACTTTTTCTTCTAGGTTCAGCGGGGTTTCTTTCCACCTTTGCTAAACTGCCTTGTATGCTATTTTCATAGCACCATAGTTTCCCTTAATCTTCATTCAGGCCCAGAATTTGAGAATCTGGGCTGAGAAGACCCCCATCCACAGGTGGGGTATGTGGTAACTCCCTGCCCAGCAGGATCACGGGATGAGTCGGTTCCTTCTCTGAAGCCTGTCGGGGTGCATCGGGTGAGCCAGAGGCTAGCAGAAGATCAAGTGTGAGTCTGATATCTTATTTTTAATCATCCTCCTTCTCCTCAGTGTGAGCACATGTCTGCTCCTTGGGGCTAGGAAGCAATTATTTCTTCTTTACGCATGCACTCATTCAAGTATTTATGTATTCATCCATTTCAAAGACCTTATTTAGCATCTTTTGTGCACCAGTTATGGTGGGATGAGGGTAATTAACAAAGAAACAGGGCCTTCCATAGTGGCCCAGTGGTTTGGAATCTGCCTTACAACACAGGGACACAGGCTGAGTCCTTGGCGGGGGAACCAAGATCCCACAAGCCTTGGAACAACTAAGCCCACGTGCCACGCTAGAGAGTCCCTGAAGTGAAAGGATTCGTCACGCAGTCGTGTCTGACGCTACGGGACTGTAGCCCACCAGCCTCCTCTGTCCTTGGGATTCTCCAGACAAGAACACTGGAGTGGGTTGCCATGCCCTGCTCCAGGGGATCTTCCCAAACGACAACAAAAGATTTCACCTGCATGCCACAACTAAGAACTGATGCAGCAAAATAAATAAGTAAATAAACATTTTAAAAAGAAGCCCATTTCAAAAAATAAAAACAAACAAGCAAACACCTTATGGGACACCTTAACATGACTTTAAGAGAAGTTTGTACACAGTTTCACAGATTAGCTTTACCAGAAATACTGGGATAGGAGAGAATCTGGACCTGGTCTAACCCTGTTTTCTGATCTCCATCAATCCTTCTATCTCTGTCATGAGTTTTGCCAAATATTAGTGCCAACTCTTATATTATTTTTGTACTTTTCTTTAAATTTACTCTAAAAGTTTTGCCTCAGTAGAGTCGGTCATATCCATAAAATCATAGCTTAATGGGTTGTAATTTCTGTGTGCAAATTAAAATAAATAACTGGGTATATAATGAAAAACGTATGCTCATTAATCATGTTCCACAGAAGTGTCCTGGGGCCATAGTAATACCCGTTACACACTCTGTGAGGCAAGCTGGCCTGAATTTGCAGCTTCCTTTCCTCAGCGCCCCACCCCTCTGCCCTGAAAGACGTTAAGTACAGTGTAAAGTTGAGAAACCCTGGTCCGCGCTCCGCGTGAGCGCCTGATGGGGTCGCCCGCCTTCCCCACCAAGTCAGGCTTGCTGTCTCAGGACTTTTCTCACGGTACCAATTTGCTTTTCTTGTCATGCTAAGAAACACGCCTCACGCGTAAATCTTGCTTCAGTATTTGCTGAATTGATTTGAAAGAGCTTGTTTCCTCTCTAATCCTTTAACCACAAGTCCCTCAGCCAAGCGAAGGAGCGTGTGAGTTAGCGGCGGTGAGAGGAATTGGAAGGCGCCCTCACGGAGATGGGCTCCTCTCCTCGCAGCGCGAGGCGGAGGCTGAGGACCGCAGAACGCCGACCCCCGAGGCGCTGCAGCGAGGCAGCGAGCGGGCCGGAGGGGCGCGGACTGAGCGTCCCCTTGGGGAGTCTGGTCAGGTGACGTGGTCCCCGCCTCTGCCCCGGCCTGGGGACAGGGGTCGCTAGGTTGACTCAAGAGAGCAGCGTTGTAACCCCCTGGGACCGGGCAAGGCATTACAGAAGCATCAGGCTGGAAGAGCCTCATAAACTGTTCAATCCGGCAACAGCCTCCATCCTATCATCTAGAAGTTGTCAAACTTTGTAGACCACTTTAAACAAAAGCAGGCTTCCCTTGTGGCTCAGCTGGTAAAGAATCCGCCTGCCGTGCGGGAGACCTGGGTTCGATCCCTGGGTTCGGAAGATCTCCTGGAGAAGGGAAAGGCCACCCACTCCAGGATTCTGGCCTGGAGAGTTCCATGGACTATAGTCCGTGGGGTTGCAAAGAGTCGGACGCGACTTTCACTTCACTTAAACAAAATCTCTTTCTTTTAAAAATGTATTCATTTGGCTGTGTCGGGTCTTCATGAGGCACGTGGGTTTCTCTCGAGTTGTGGTGCGTGGGCTTTAGTTGCCCGTGGCATCTGAGATCTTAGATCCCTGAAAGGAATCGAATTAGCGTCCCTTGAGTTGCAAGGCACATTCTTAACCACTGGACCCCCAGAGAAGTCCCAAATGATATCTTTTGGGGAAGACTAATTTGTGAACCGGATGTTAACAGAAGTGCTCTAATGAAAGGCAAAGCAGCGCCGAGTCCCACCTACTTCACTCCCACTTTGCCCTCATGCCCCCTTTCTTTAGCAAAGCCCCCAGTTTCTAGGAAACAATGAGTATCCAGTGCAGTGAAGCTCAAAAACCATTGCTCTAGTCCAGGACCCTGATTTTTCAATTGTAAACTCAAGGGCTGAGTAGTTGCCTACAGGCCTGAGGTCACACCTCTGCAGGAGGACAAGCATGAGGGGAAAGAAAAGACAGATCCTAGGCTTACACCTTTTTCTCCTGGTCTGAGTCCAGAGTTTCTGACTTAAAAGCTCTAAGGGTTTTGTTATAACTTCAGGCATGTTGACATGGATTGGAAACTGGGTACCTAAAACAGCTTTTTGTTAAATTTCTTGTTAGAGTAGCAAAGAATTTTATGTAAGTTTTGATTAAGCAACAAACCTCAAAGATTCACATGGTCTTGAATCTTGAAATTTCCAGTTCTGTACCAGAACACGTAACTTCCGGGCTCGTGCTAGTGAGTTATCTATTTGTGAGTGAAAAATAGAACACAAAAATCTAGAACAAAGATCTGGTGATTAAATCCTACCAAAATCCTAGCAATGCTTGCACTTAGCATAGTTTCTAAGAAACTCAAAACATCTTAAAATTGTATTGCTCTTCACATCCAAGTGTTTTTTCCTCTGGGAGCTTCTTCTTCCCCCATAATCCCATTTTGGATGTAAAAATTTGTGAAAATTATCCTGCTATCCTTTTTCCACTGGGAGGATGACAGGCACAAGAGGGCTTGCAGAGGTGTGGCTGTGTCAAATGACTCCAATTTCAAAACAGGCCAATTATTCCATGCTGGCTGTTCTGTGGAAAGACTCAAATGTGTTTGTATTTTTCCATAGTAAAGTCAATCTTGGAATTTCAATTGTGCTTCACATTACTTATGCTTGGAAATTCAGCCTTTTTAATTTTATAATTCAAATTGAGTGTCAGTTACTTTTCTCTTTTCTTTTTTGGTCCTGCAAGTCTTGAAATGGCCTTTAGCCTGAAACCTTAAATATGTAATGCTATTTTGTTTCGGGAGTAACATGAAGGAAAGATTTATCCCACCCTATATGTTCTCACTTCATATTCCACCCTATATATTCTCCCTTCAAACGCTTGTAGTGGCTTTATGGATAATCGCTGTGTGCCAGACACTAGACACTATGCATCTCTGGTCCTTCAGTCCTCGTGGTTACCTTCCAGGTAGAAATAATTGACACACCAGCCCTAAGTCACTTACTGACATGTGTCTGTGGAACTCCAGTCCACTTCCTAGCAGTCTACATGGTGCTCTTGTCAACCGACGTGATACACACCCTCTGGATGGAGAAACTTTGTCTCCCTAAAAGAAAGATAATGTTGTGAGATGATGGGCTGTCTAATGTAATGTCACATCTGCAAAAAGGTCTCCATGCCACCACCCTGTCCCTCAGGGCTGAAACAATATTCCCCTTAAAGCTACCATTCAATAACCCTTATTTCCTTTAACAAAATTAATAAAATTGCAGCTTGTATTTACTACCTCAACTCAGTTCAGTTCAGTACAGTCACTCAGTCGTGTCCAGCTCTTTGTGACCCCATAGACTGCAGCTCGCCAGGCTTCTCTGTCCATCACCAACTCCCGGAGTTTACTCAAACTCATGTCCATTGAGTCGGTGATGCCATCCAACCATCTCATCCTCTGTCATCCCCTTCTCCTCCCGCCTTCAATCTTTCCCAGCATCAGGGTCTTTTCAAATGAATCAGTTCTTTACATCAGGTGGCCAAAGTATTGGAGTTTCAGTTTCAGCATCAGTCCTTCCAGTGAACATTCAGGACTGATCTCCTTTAGGATGGACTGATTGGATCTCCTTGCAGTCCAAGGAATGCTCAAGAGTCTTCTCCAATGCCACAGTTCAAAAGCATCAATTCTTCAGCCCTCAACTTTCTTTATAGTCCAACTCTCGCATCCATACATGACTACTGGAAAAACCATAGCTTTGACTAGATGGACCTTTGTTGGCAAAGTAATTTTGTTCTTTTTAATATGCTGTCTACGTTGGCCATAACTTTTCTTCCAAGGTGTAAGCATCTTTTAATTTCATGGCTTCAGTCACCATCTGCAGTGATTTTGGAGCCCCCCAGAATAGTCTGACACTGTTTCCATTGTTTCCCCATCTATTTGCCATGAAGTGATGGAACCAGATGCCAAGATCTTAGTTTTCCAAACGTTGAGTTTTAAGCCAACTTTTTCACTCTCCTCCTTCACTTTCATTTAGAGGCTCTTTGGTTCTTCACTTTCTGCCATAAGGGTGGTGTCATATGCATATCTGAGGTTATTGATATTTCTCCCGGCAATCTTGATTCCAGCTTGTGCTTCATCCAGTCCAGCGTTTCTCATGATGTACTCTGGATATAAGTTAAATAAGCAGGGTGACAATATACAGCCTTGACGTGCTCCTTTTCCTATTTGGAACCAGTCTGTTGTTCCATGTCCAATTCTAACTGTTGCTTCCTGACCTGCATACAGATTTCTCAGGAGGTAGGTCAGGTGGTCTGGTATTCCCGTCTCTTTAAGAATTTTCCACAGTTTATTGTTATCCACACAGTTAAAGGCTTTGGCATAGTCAATAAAACAGAAGTAGATGTTTTCCTGGAATTCTGTTGCTTTTTCAATGATCCAGCAGATGTTGGCAATTTGATCTCTGGTTCCTCTGCCTTTTCTAAAACCAGCTTGAACATCTGGAAGTTCATGGTTCACATACTGTTGAAGCCTGGCTTGGAGAATTTTGAGCATTACTTTGCTAGTGTGTGAAATGAGGGCAACTGTGCGGTAGTTTGAGCATTCTTTGGCATTGCCTTTCTTTGGGATTGGAATGAAAACTGACCTTTTCCAGTCCTGTGGCCACTGCTGAGTTTTCCAAATTTGCTGACATATTGAGTGCAGCACTTTCACAGCAACATCTTTTAGGATTTGAAATAGCTCAGCTGGAATCCTATCACCTCCACTAGCTTTGTTCCTATTGATACTACGTAGTTCATAGTTTGTTTGTAGTTCGTACCTCAACTCCGTAGGTAAAAATGATTATTGAATGAACTAGTAAATGAATAAAAGAATGAATAAATACTATGTGTATATTCAGTTGTTCAGTTGTGTCTGACTCTTTATCACCTCATGAACTGTAGCCCCATCAGCCTTCTCTGTCCCTAGGATTTCCCAGGCAAGAATACTGGAGTGGGTTGCCTATTTCTTCTCTAGGGGATCTTCATGACCCGATCGGACCCGGGTCTCTTGTATCTCCAGCATTGTTAGGCGAATTCTTTACCACTGTGCCACCGGGGAAGTCCAAATAAATACTAAATGGCACAAATAAAAAGGCTTGTTTTGTGTTAGATTTTTTTGGCTCAATTGTCTGCTAAAAGTCTCATATCCATGGCTAGATTTTTATTTATTTCACTCTCCTAAGATTAAAATTACTTAAGACATCATAGGCAAAATCTGGACATATCCATTGAATGGAGATTTTGAATAAACCACTGCACATTTAGTTTTGGTGACTTGCATGTCATGCTACAATCATTTATTCACTGATTATTTTGAGCATTTTAATTTGTTTGCCAGTAATACTTGTCTATGTAAATATTTTATTAGGCATTCTGAAAGATGCTTATCATAAGCATATCTTTGAGAGTAGCCTACAGATTTTTGCAGCTGTAGTTCTCCTCTAAGGAAGTTCAAACCAAAGACCCTGCAGGGAGTAAGTGCTGCTTGTACCACGGCTCAGCCCGGATGCGTCGGTACTGTTCTCTCCCAGCCCTCTGGTCTGTAATATCTGGGGCATGTGAGGAAGATCAGGACATCCCTAGGAGATTTTGATGAAGAGGCAATGCCCGGACTGTGATTTGCTTGCTTGTTTGGGAGTCTATGAGGAATGTATCCTGCTGCCTTCAGAACTTTTTTTCAATTTTTTTTTTTTTTAAGTACAGCATTCATTAAACCCACTAGCTTTTATCCAGTTCTTTTTCATTTCTCTCAACTACTCAGGCCCCCACTATAATTCATTCCAATGGCAACTGGTTTTCTGAGTCAGTAAACACTTATAAGTGCGGAGGAAAAGAAACAGCATTTAATGTTCAGTGAGCCCTCAGTAGCTTTACCATACATGACTATTTCATCTTCACAATAATCCTGTAGAATAATTAGGACAGATATTATTATTTCCACCTCATAGATTAAGAAACTATGGCAACTTTCATGACTGAGTCTCTAGTTCAGATTGTCCCATTAGCAAGTGGTAGAGACAGAATCTTTGTGGGTTTTTTTTTTTTAATTGAAGTACAGCTAGTTTACAATGTTGCATTAGTTACTGGTATACAGCAAAGTGATTCAGCCGTGCATATATATGTGTGAATTCTTTTTTCACATTCTTTTCTAAGTTATTGCAATGTAGTGAGTATAGTTCCCTGCGCTATACTGTTGGTCCTTGTTGTTTATCTATTTTATATGTAATAGTTTGTATCTGCTAATTCCAAGCTCCTGATTTATCCTCCCTGACTCTTTCCCCTTTCATAACCATAAGTTTGTTCTCTATGCCTGTGGTTTTGTCTCTGTTTTTGAAAAAAGTTCATTTGTATCATATTTTAAATTCCACATATAAATGATATCACGTGGTATTTGTCTTTCTCTTTCAGACGTACTTCACTCAGTATGATAATCTCTAGGTCCATCCGTGTTGCAGATAGCTTTATTTTGTTCTTGTTATAGCTGAGTAATACTCCATTGTGTGTATATGCATTCATCTGCTGATGAACATTTAAGTTGCTCCCATGCTTGGCTATTGTAAATAATGTTGCTATGAACATTTAGGTGCATGTATCTTTTGAATCTAGTGTCTTCTCTGAATTTATGCCCAGGAGCAGGATTGCTAGATCATATGGCAATTCTATTTCTAGTTTTTTAAGGAAACTTCATACTGTTTTCCATAGAGGTTGCGTTAGTTTACATTCCCACCAACAGTGTAAGGAAGTTCCCTTTTATCCACACGCTCTCCAGTGTTTAATATAGTGTATACTGTAGATGTTTTAATGATGGCTATTCTGACCAATGTGAGGTGATACTTCATTGTAGTTTTAATTTGCATTTCTCTAATAAACAGCACATTGAACATCTTTTTATGTGTCTATTGGCCATTTGTGTGTCTTCTTTGGGAAATGTCTATTTAGAGCTGCATGGTTTTTTTTATTGAGTTGTTTTTGTTGTTGTTGTTATTGAGTTGTATGAGCTGTTTGTATAATTCGGAAATTAAGTCCTTGTCAACTGCGTCATTTTCAAATATTTCTCCCAGTGCATAAGTTGTCTTTTCATTTTGTTTTATGTTTTCTTTTGCTGTGCAAAAGCTTGTAAGTTTGATTAGGCCTCACTTGTTTACTTTTGCTTTTATCAATTTTTCTACTGTCTTGGGAGACTCACATAAGAAAACATTGCTATGATTTTTGTCAGTGAATATTTCACCTATGTTCTCTTCTAGGAATTTTATGGTGTTTTGTCTTAAAGATTAACATTATTTTGAGTTTATTTTTGTGCATAATGTGAAGGAGTGTTTTAGCTTCATTGATTTACGTGTGGCTGTCCAACTTTCCTAACACCACTTGCCAAAGAGACTGTCTTTTCTCCATTTTTGTCTCCTTTGTTCAAGATGAATTGACCATAGGTATGTGGGTTTATTTCTAGGCTCTCTATTCTGTTCCATTGATCCATATGTCTGTGTTTGCGTCAGTACCACACTTTTTTGATTACTATAGCTTTGTAGTAATTGTCTGAAGTCTGGGAGGGTATGCTCCAGCTTTGCTCTTTTTCTCAGGATATCCTTGGCAGTTCTGGAGATAGAATCTTGATATTAGGTCTTTGGTTACAAAACAAGGTGATGTATTTCTTAAGCCACATAGACATCTTTCTATACCTGACTTTGGGATGCATTTTTCAGTTCTACAATTTTTTTTTGAAACAGTCAATGGGACACCACAGTCCATTTTTGTTTAAGCTGACATCCCCGCTTATGAGTTCAATCCTAGTCTCTTCCACATGTGTGTTTCCTTTGACACAGATCATTTTCCTCATCCTGTGAACAAGTCTGTCCTGAAACAGATCGATGACCATGGTGATACTATTATTTCAGCACATTACGCCTCTTTTTACCATCAGTCTCATCACTAAGATTAACCTTGATTTTACCCTCTGGCACTGCACTCTCACTGGTTACTAACTCCCACCACCCAGTTCACATTCTCACCGATCCTTTTTGATATTTGATGCTCAGTTTTGGAAACCCTTCTTTCTCTGGCTTGGGAGCTTCCACACTTTGCTTTTTCTCCTTGTATTCTTTTCTGATTACTTCCTCTCCTTTCCTGGCATTTCTTCCTTGTCCCTCCTTCTGAGTCTAGTCATTCACTAAGATCCTACTCTGAGTTCTTATCTTTAATCTCTGGCCACTTTTTCCCCAACACCATCTCATCTACTTCTATAACTTCACCCAACATCTTCATCCACCGTAAACTCTGGCCCTACTATTTTTCTTAAACTTCTATCTCAAGTTTCAACCACCACCAAGGCCTCTCCATTTGAACATATCTGGTGTCATTTTCTATTAACCAGGACTCCTAATCCTCACTTTCCTACCTCTTATATAGCACAGAGCTTCCTAAACCACAGACTCAGTTTCAAATACCTGCTCTGCCAACTAATTGATAAATGGTCTAGTATTCAATCTTTTTATATCTTGATTTTTTAATCTTAAAAATAGAAATAATAATAGCACATCCTTAGATAGTATTTCCGAGACTGAAATAAGGTAATCCATGTACAATAACTGGATTGTTATGGTATAAAAGCTGGAACACAGCATGCAATTGGTGTATAATTAATTTTATGAATAAAAGCCTTCAGTGACTGATATAAACTGCCAAAGCAAATACAAACCAATTTTAGTACTGAAGACCTCCCGTGTTTAAAATGACTTCCAAGCTTCACTTCTCACTCTTCCAAACAAATCACATTATTTCCCAAATGTACCTTGCACTTTGTTCCCCTACATTGTCATACTTTTTATTTCTCTCTATTTCTAATTAATATCATTCTATCTATTCTTCAAAGTCCAGTCTAAATGTTACTTTATTCATAA
Source organism: Muntiacus reevesi (assembly GCF_963930625.1). NCBI lineage: Eukaryota > Metazoa > Chordata > Mammalia > Artiodactyla > Cervidae > Muntiacus > Muntiacus reevesi. The sequence continues at coordinate 84,374,286 of NC_089257.1, forward strand.
AGTTTTCTCTTTCCTTCCTCTGTGAGATTGTTCTACTCTGAAGTTTCATAGAACATTACACTTGCTTAAATCACTTTTCAGTTTCTCCTCACCTTGACTTCATTCTGGTGAAGGGCTGGTGTTTTACCTGTGTTTATGTCCCTGATCATTTTCCAGGAATATTGCGTTTGTACATATTTGCTTGATATGGAAAATCTTGGGTTAAATTCTTAAGAATAGAAAATGTGGCATGTTAACACTTTCTAAAGTGTTTCTTCTTTCAATTGGCAAGCCTAAAAGGAATCAGAGTCACTAAGAGAACTGAATTACTTAAACCCAAGGAATCATAGTGAACTCCCCAAAATTATCAGTATAATTATCATGTTACTATTGTATATGTGGACAAGTACATGTTAGTTAATTATTTCCCTGAACTTTGTATAAAACATTGAATGCATATGGAAAACATATTCCATTTATCTCAGTTAAGTTCAGTTCACTCCCTTAGTCGTGTCTGACTCTTTGCGACCCCATGGATTGCAGCATGCCAGGCTTCCCTGTCCATCACCAACTCCTGGACTTTACCCAAACTCCATTTACTTAATAAGTATGATATACAAGGCATGATTTTAGTTATTTGAATGTTGAGTTTTAGCCCAGATTTTTCACTCTCTTTCACTTTCATCTAGAGGCTCCTCAGTTCCTCTTCACTTTCTGCCATAAGGATGGTGTCATCTGCATATCTGAGGTTATTGATATTTCTCCCAACAATCTATTTCTAGCTTGTGCTTCATCCAGCCCGGCATTTTGCATGATGTACTCTGAACATAAGTTAAATAAGCAGGATGACAATATACAGCCTTGACATACTCCTTTCTCAATTGGAAACAATCTGTTGTCCCATGTCTGGTTCTAACTATTGCTTCTAGACCTGCATACAGATTTCTCAGGAGGCAGGTCAGGTGGTCTGGTATTTCCATCTCTTAAAGAACTTTCCACAGTTTGTTGTGATCCACACAGTCAAAGGCTTTGGCATAGTCAGTAAAGCAGAAGTAGATGTTTTTCTGGAACTCTCTTGCTTTTTTGGTGATCCAACAGATGTTAGCGATTTGATCTCTGGTTCTTCTGCCTTTCCTAAATCAAGCTTGAACATTTGGAAGTTCTCGGTTCATGTACTGTTGACTCCTCACTTGGAGAATTTTGAGCATTACTTTGCTAGCATGTGAGATGAGTGCAATTATGCGGTAGTTTGAACATTCTTTGGGATTGAAATGAAAACTGACCTTTTCCAGTCCTGTGGCCACTACTGAGTTTTCCAAATTTGCTGGCATATTGAGTGCAGCAATTTAGCAGCAGCGTCTTTTAGGACTTGAAATAGCTCAACTGGAATTCCATCACCTCCACTAGCTTTGTTTGTAGTGATGCTTCCTAAGGCGCACTTGACTTCGCACTCCAGGATGTCTGGCTCTAGGTGAGTGATGACACCATCATGATTATCTGGGTCATGAAGATCTTTTTTGTATAGCTCTTTTGTGTATTCTTTCCAGCTTTTCTTAATATTTTCTGCTTCAGCTAGGTTCATACTGTTTCTGTCCTTTATTTTGCCCATCTTTGCATGAAATGTTCCCTTGGTATCTCTACTTTTCTTGAAGAGATCTCTAGTCTTTCCCATTCTATTGTTTTCCTCTATTTCTTTATACTGATCACTGAGGAAGACTTTCTTATCTCTCCTTGCTATTCTTTGGAACTCTGCATTCAGATGGATATATCTTTCCTTTTCTCCTTTGTCTTCAGCTTCTCTTCTTTTCTCAGCAATTTGTAACACCCGCTCAGACAACCATTTTGCCTTTTTGCGTTTCTTTTTCTTGGGGATGCTCTTGATCACTACCTCCCCTACAATGTCACAAACCTCCATCCATAGTTCTTCAGGCACTCTGTCTATCAGATCTAATCCCTTGAATCTGTTGCACTTCCACTGTATAATCATAAGGGATTTGATTAGATCCTACCTAAATGGTCTAGTGGTTTTCCCTACTTTCTTCAATTTAAGTCTGAATTTTGCAATAAGGAGTTCATGATGTGAGCTACAGTCAGCTCCTGTTCTTGTTTTTGCTGACTATATAGAGCTTCTCCATCTTTGGCTGCAAAGAATGTAATCAGTCTGATTTCGGTTGACCATCTGGTGATGTCCATGTGCAGAGTCTTCTCTTGTGTTGTTTCAGTGTTTGCTATGGCCAGTGTGTGCTCTTGGCAAAACTCTTTTAGCCTTTTCCCTGATTCACTTTGTACTCCAGAGCCAAATTTTTCTGTTACCCCAGGTATTCCATTCACCTATGATGAAAAGGACAGTTTTTGGGGGGGTGTTAATTCTAGAAGGTCTTGTAGGTCATCATATAAGAAAGCTAAAATCATGGCATCCAGTCCCATCACTTCTTGGCAAATAGATGGGGAAACCATGGAAATGGTGACAGATTTTAGTTTTTGGGCTCCAAAATCACTGCAGTTGGTGACTGCAGCCTTGAAATTATAAGATGCTTACTCCTTGGAAGAAAAGCTATAACCAATCTACTAGACAGCATATTAAAAAGCAGAGACATTCCTTTGCCAACAAAGATCTGTCTAGTCAAAGCTACAGTTTTTCTAGTAGGTATGAATGGATGTTAGAGTTGGACCATAAAGAAAGCTGAGCACTGAAGAATTGATGCTTTTGAACTGTGGTGTTGGAGAAGACTCTTGATAGTCCCTTGGACTGTAGGGAGATCAAACCAGTCAATTCTAAAGATAACCCATCTGAATATTCATTGGAAGGACTGATGCTGAAGCTGAAACGCCAATACTTTGGGTATTTGATGTGAAGAACTAGTCATTGTAAAAAGACCCTGATGCTGGGAAAGATGGAAGGCAGGAGGATAAGGGGACAACAGAGGATGAGATGGTTGGGTGGCATCACCAACTTGATGTATGTGAATTTTTCAAGCTCCAGAGTTGGTGATGGACAGGGAAGCCTGGTGTGCTGTAGTTCATGGGGTCGCAAAGAGTCGGATATGACTGAGTGACTGAAGTGACCCGATACAAGGCATTGGGCTACATGCTAGGAATTGCAAAAAGCAATCAGACATCAATTTTGCTCTGGGGGTTAATTCTTTCATGAATTAGATGCAATGTGATATTGTATACATTACTATTTTTTTCAAGTAGCTGTTAAGATCTTAGGTGTAATTTATATTATACCAATGAGCATTTATGTAGGCACATATCTTCAAATTTTTTATGGAAGACAACAGAAAAAGTAAAATTCAAAATACAAGTGTGTACTTTCCAGTCACTTTATCCAGAAATCTATTAATGGCTGAAACAAATTAAATCAAAGTCTCCTTTTGCTTCTCATATAAGCATGCCTTTTTTAGTTTCAGTACTTTTTAGTACTGGTAACAGATGTTGTCATGTTGGCATTAGGAACTTCTGTTGGCCTTGTTGGAGAGGTAAGTGGATAGGGATTTAAGGGAGCTGTGTGGTTGAACAGTAGGCTGGAGTATCTTTCAATAAGCCCTCCTTGGAGAGTCTTCTGCTGGGCCCTGGGAGCTGATGGAAGTGATGGCTCTCAAGCCGTTTGTACACCAAAATAGAAGTATGTATTAGTTACGATTCTTTTTATTTCTTTGTCTCTTCCTTTTTTTCTTACTCTCTTCCTTCATCTACTAAATAAATCATATACAACTAGAATATTTTCTGGCACAGAAAGTGCTAAAGAAGAGTTAGCTTTATTGTTTTTATTATTATTTGTCTTCTGCCAACTAAATTCAGCATAAAGTATTTGTGTTTCTGTTTCTGACTGACTTGTATAATAGGCTCCAATTTTATCCACCTTTCTGGAACGGATTCAAATGCATCCCTTTTTCTAGCTGAGTAATAGTCCATTATGTATATGTTCCATAACTTCCTTATCCATTCATCTGTCGATGGACATCTAGGTTGCTTCCATGTCCAAGCTATTGTAAGTAGTGCTGCAATGAACACTGGGGTACATGTGTGAAGTACAGAGATAGACATGGCCATAGCCCGTCAATTCCAATCAGATTCTGTGGGAGGCCTGGGCCTGGCACAGCCCACTGGAACGGGTGGCCATTTCCTCCTCCAGGGGATCTTCCTGACCCAGGGATTGAACTCTCATCTGTTATGTCACCTGCATTGGCAGGCGGGATCTTTACCACTAGCACCACCTGGGAAGCTCCAGTAGTACAATGCATACATAAACAAATATACTTAACACAGTTCCTACAAAAGAATATTAATGTATATTTCTATAGACAGTATATGTCATGAGTTAGTATATTGAGATGTAAAATTGCATTTTCTGTTCTATAGTTTCCCCTAATCTGGCCAAGAATTCTGCGCACCCTAACCTTAGATGTGCCTTCAGGACTACAATCAAACACTACTTGATTGAAGGCAGTATCTCTTTCTAAACTCGGGAAAACCTAAGATCATTTGAGAAGGCTATGTCAGTTGTCTTCAACTAAGAAGGAGAGGGGAAAGGTTTCAGTGAAGCATAAGAGAAAGGAGCAATTTCTTTAAACTGGAAAATGGGACATTTGGGCAATTCCCATCAGGAATAAAGATCCACACTCCATTTCCCACTCCTTGGAAGCTGCTGGGGTTGCCAGGAGGTGGACCTCCGGAGTCTGGATCCTTTAGAGCTGGAGACTTCCACGGTGTAGGTGAGCAAAAATTGAAATTCAGACATTATCTTCTCCAAGGCACCAGGAGGTGGCAGAGTGGAGATTTAAGCCCAGAGCTGTCTAGAAGCAAATGCACATTCTGTTAGAATTATGTGAACTTTATGCACAAACACTGGTTTTCTAACTGTAGTGAGTGAGGATAGTTACCTTACATATGGGGAGGGAATTTTCTTTCAAGTACCTTGCAAAGGGTGTGGCAGGAAAAGCTCAGAATTTTGAATAAAATGACATAGGTTTGAATCACAGCTGAGCAATCTTTGATGTTGTCAACTGCAAAAAGGAAATAATAATGCCTAGCCCATTTGTTTACAATATAATTGAACTGATATGTACCTTTTAAATTGAAGGATTACATATTAAAATTTTTTCACTTCCTGCCCTTTAAGACTGTCCCTGTGATCGGGTATTACATAACAATACAAGATAAATACTAGGGGTTCATAGACATGAAATTCATTTTCTGGATTTAGAAACATATCCAGATACATTTTCTGGATAAGTATTTTCTTGAAATAAAAAGGCAAACTTGTCCTCAGAATATTAACCAAGATTATATACGTACATAAAAATTTGATGTACTCTTGTTGCTTGATACTCTAGACAGCTTAATTGCAAATGTATAGTTACTAGATGTACACAGAAACAATATAAAACAAAACAGCATTCGGATTTTTGTGTAAAAGGAAGATTTGGATTCAAAACTCAATTAGAGTTTTGCAACAACTTAGACCGCTAAGCTTTAACCTCTATGGTGTTTCATTTCTCACATATAAAATGAAAATAGTGATATTAAGATATGCCACAGCAGTGTGGAGGATAGTGAATTCCTCAAATGCAGGATGTATCATGCTGTCATAATAGCTGCTCAATGAGTATTAATTCCTCTTAGACTAGAAAGACACTCCAAATCACATACCTAAACCCTCTACATTGAAATGAGGAAATCATGCCCCCAAATTTTATTTGCTTTAATTCATTGGAAGCAAAGCTATCAGAACTATTAAAACTATGAGTCCTGACAAGAATGTATCAATATGCTAGATATTGATAGTAAATAATTTCCTATAACATAAATTAAATTCAAGTCTTGAGGAAAGTCTTATTATGCAATGAGGGAATTTAACTTTTGGTTAAATGCACCATGTAAGCCAGCACAGTGAGTTACCTCCTTTATTACTTTTGGAAACTTGCTCAGGAAGCAGCCGTGTTATAAAGGGTCACATCATCATCATCATCTTCAGTGCCAAAAGTTAAATATGATTCGAAGAGTAAATGTCAAGGTGGAAAATTTCTTAGTGGTTTAAATCATGGCCAGGAAGTCAAGTATTGTAAATACTCACCTTTAGTTTTGTCTTAGGAAAGTGAAACAGCTTCCTCTTAATCATGCTGAGGCACTCTCGCTGATAGAGATGGCTATATGAAGAATCAGCTGTTACTCTATGGCCTGACACTTACCAGGACCAAACCCCAGAGTGGAATTTCCCCCCAAAGCATCTTTTTTTTCTGGTGAAAATCGGATTAACAGCCTCCCTGTTGGCTCAGACAGTAAAGAATCTGCCTGCAATACGGGAGAGCCAGGTCTGATCCCTGGGTTGGAAGATCCCCTGGAGAAGGACCTGGCAACCCACCCCAATATTCTTGCCTGGAGAAGTCCACGGGCAGAGGAGCCTGGTGGGCTACAGTCCATGGGGTGGAAAAGAGTCGGACACAGCTGAGCAACTAACACTTTCACTTTCAAGGATTAAATGACTTACGTGGATCTTCAAGTACCTCTCTTTCAGTAAAAGCTGGGAAGGCCAGGGTTTTTTTTATCTCTCTGTATTCTTTGCTTCTTTGCATCAGGTGGCCAAAACATTGGAGTTTCAGCTTCAATTTCAGTCCTTCCATGAATATTCAGGACTGGTTTCCTTTAGGACTGACTGGATTGACCTCCTTGCAGTCCAAGGGACCTTCAGGAGTCTTCTCCAGCACCCCAGGTGGAATACTCCGGCCACCTGATGAGAAGAGGCAACTCACTGAAAGAGGCCTTGATGCTGGAAAGGACTGCGGGTAAAAGGAGAAGAGGGCAGCAGAGGGTGGCGTGGTTAGATAGCATCACTGACTCAATGGACATGAGTTTAAGCAAACTCCAGGGAACAGTGGAGGACAGAGGAGTCTGGCGTGCTACAGTCCATGGGGTTGCAAAGAGTCAGACATGACTTAGCAACTGAACAGCAACAACATTCTTTGCTTTGAAGCACTTTTAATCAACTTCAGATTTGCTTAAGAAATTTTCTTTGTGTGCAAGAGGTAATGCTCGTTAGCTGAGTAAGTTAGTAGTTTAATTTATTGTTTATAGCCTTTTTCTGAAATAGATTTATTGTTGAATTATTCACTGAGTTAATTCATATGCTTTGGGGAGCACTTTCTCAGTTGTCACATTTATTAAATAACATGTAATAGATTTTTAAAAAATTTAATGTTCTTAAATATATAATTGGGATTCCCTGGTGGCTCAGCTGTTGAATACTTAATATTCATCTCTCTATAATTTAGTTCAGAAAAAAAATCTTCTTCTCTTTAGTCCCCAGCTATGACATGTTCCCTCATATCATCACCCTTCCACATGGTTCTGATCCTGACCCTTCCTCTTCACACTTGACCTGACAGGCTCCTGCTGGCTCTTCACATCCAGAAGTAAGCATTGCTTTTCAAGAGCGAGTCAGCTGAGAGAACGGTATGTGTGTTTTCCTCGGGAACCATCTGATTGAAACTGATTTCAAATGAAGTTTATTTTAAAGACTCAGAGGAATCATATAGAATCCAATAGCAAGAAGTGCTTTGAAGGGATGTGTTGGGCAGGGAGTCGCATCCCTTCAGCTCCTCCACCAGATTTCTCAACAGATTTCTCCAGCCCACTTCCCATCACTCAGAACCCTACCATTACTGTTAGCACTCAATAGGGCAGAGTGAGGAACGGATACAGTTCAGCCAAGTGGATGATTAATTTTCAGACACATTTTCATAATCTGAATATGAATTCAGACTATAAGGACTTCTGGCAACAGCTATTTACTTTTTTTTTTTTTAATTTTCAGTTAAGAAATCTGGACTGTAATATATCCCTTTCCTTGTAGAATTTAGATGACAAGGAGTAACTGACAGCTTCAGACACCTTATTTTTCATCCCAAGCCCCTAAAACTTTGCTGTCAGGGAGACCCTGCCTTGAGCTTTCAGGAGACAGTTCAACACTGATAGCAGATGAACCGGCTGCTCTTTCTCCTCTTTTTCATAAACTGCTGGCTGCTCCCTGACATGGCATTTTCCTCTGCCCTGCTGGGACCCTGCAGCAAACCTCACATACGCTTTGAAAGCCTGTGGCTCGCCAATCCACTCCCAACTTATGTCTAAGCCAGGAATCATTTCACTGGAATGATTACAGTGGACTTATAAGGAACTGGAAGAATCTCACGGACTCCAATCTCAGGACGGCTTCCTGAGAAATGGGACAGTTACAGGCTCCGTCTCCATCTCCCCTCTCAGCCTCTCTCCCCCTCGTGTTCTCAGCTTTAGCCTGCAGAGTCACTGTTCTTGTCTCTTTCTGTAGACCCATGAGAACAGTCTGTGCAGGACTTTGACACACCACGGCCCTGAGTCGGGTGCCCACCCTAGGTGATCTTATAGATTCTGTCCACAGTATGGTCTGACTGGGTATTTTGGGTTGTTTCTCACTCTGGTAGAGAGCCCCTCATAGTCTGTACTTTATCTCTGTGCCTTTCTGTAATCCAATCAGACTTTTGCACAACTGTGGGGCTGCAGGTACACGCATGGCTGCTTAGCCCAAGCACACCTACTGGGACCGTAGGAGGGTATGTGCAGAGAAGGGAAATGAACGAGGCAGACATCTGCATACGCCAGACAGAGGGTACAGCAACCGTAAGGGCTGAACGTAAAGGCTGGACGGGACAGAGAGCGTGGCGTGTAGAGGAGACCTCGAGTGGCTCTGTGGCTGGAGTCCGGCCCTAGGGTGGGCCACGATGGGAGCTGGCATACAGACACAAGCAGGGCTGAAACTGTGAGGGACTTGGATGCCATGCTAAGGAGTTGAAGGAGATAAAAAGCCAAGGTCGCTCCCCTTCAGATCTTGATGCATCTTACACCTTTTGTCTGGTGGGGATATCATCTTTCCTTCCCTTCATTCACTAAGTGCTTGCCCTGTGGGTTTCAGCTTAAATGTATCTCCTCTGAAATTCTCCCCTGATGTCCCCAAACTGGCTTAGTTGCTGTGTATGTCCCCAGCTCTTTGGCCTGAGAAGTGCTTATATTCCAATCTGTTTTCCTGACTGCCCGTTCTTCTCTTCCACTAGAATATGAACAGGAATCTTATCCTCCGTGTATCTTCATTCTTGGCACAGAGCCTGGCAATCTCAGACACGCAATCTGTTTAAGGAGTGAATTCATCAGGGCATGAATGGGATAGAGATAAGTCAGACCACAGCAGCACCCATTTCCTGCTTGAAGGGTAAGCTTGGTTTTGCTTCTCAGGTGGACTAACTGGCTCTTTCTTGGTCTTTAGATCAGGAAGAATGAACGCTCTCCTACAGGTTCTCTGGGTTCAGCCCTGGGACTATGGATGAAAATTTTCTCCAGACACCTCCTTGTTCGCTGTCCATTTCCTATGTGACCAATCTATATTCCTTTCCTTGTGTGATTCCTCATTTCATCACCTTAATCCTTTGCCCTCTCTACTGGCTCCTCCCTGATTTCCTCCCTTGACCTGCTGAAACACCCCTCCTCACTCATCATCTGCTCATCCTTGGATCATCCAGGAGGATTCACACATTCTTGCCCCAAACTGTCCATGCCAACAACATATCCCACCCTCCCCTCTCCTTCAGACACACTTACATAAAAATAACAATTCACACCTGGACTCTCACAATTAGCAAAGAAGAGGCAATCTGTAATGGCAGATTATGATACACTTGCTACCTTGCTTTGTTTCGTTATGACTCTGATGCTTCCAGTCAGAGTGGTGGAATATAAATTTATTGTTCATGTGTTCTTTAACTCAATATTGGAGTGCCCCAGAGCTTTTATTTTTCTTTTTCCTTTTTCTTTCTTTCTTTTTTTTTTTTTTGAGACCACTTATCTTCCATATTCTTCCTCAACTCTTAAGCTCATCTTTAAACCATCTATGTGGGACTTCTCTGGTGGCCCAGTGATTAAGAATCTGCCTGCTGCAAGCTCGATCCCTGGCCTGGGAGGACTCCACATGCCACAGGGCAATGAAGCCCCTCTGCCACAATCACTGAAGCCCACACACTCGAGAATCCACGCACCGTAACAAAAGATGCCACCACAGTGAGAAGCCCACACACCACACCTGGGGAGCAGCCCCTCGTTTCAGCTAGAGGAAGCCCATGTGCAGCACCAGAGACCCAGCACCACAAAAATATTCATTGATGTTTTAATTAAAAATTTTAATTTAAAAATAAGTAAATAAAACAAAGAAATTTTAATAAAAAATGAAACCATCTATGTGCTGATGACTCCCAAATTTACATTTCCAATCCAGAGCTTTTCCCTAAACTCCAGACTCACAAATCCAGCATCACTGTATGGCTGTAAGATAGACATCGCAAATACACAAGCCCCAGACTAAACTTACATTCTTCCCACCACAGCCTGCTCACACCTCAAGTGAGCGCAGCTCAACAGCATTGTCCTAAAAGAGTCAGGTCCTCCAAACTCCTCTTTTTTCCACACTTTACAGCCTCACACTTTCACACCCTAAATCCTGCTGATTCTATTTGCAAATACATCTCAAATAACGTCTCCCCACTTCCACTGTTAACCGCCTGGTAGGAGGCACCATCCTCCGTTGATTACAACAGTGCAATTGCCTCCTAACAGGTCTCTGTGCTTCTACATCTATGTTCCCGTACGATCTATTAATAATCTAACAGATTATCCAGAGACTCTTCTGACCTATTCTCTCCTATGGTTCTTCCATTTCACCCAAAACCCAAAGTTTTAAACCGACCTGTATGACCCCACAGGACTTGCTCCTGCCTCAACCCACATCTCCCTGCCTTTCTCTTCGAGTCCTCCCACCCCCTCCCTCTGACTTCACTGCTGTCAGCAGCCCCCTTGATCTTCCTTGAACACCGAGCAGGGGGACCTCGGGCCTCTTCACCCCGGCTGTTCTCTCTGTCTAGAGTGCTCTTCCTCCCAGCTCACCTGGCCAGCTCTCTTGCCTCCTTCATCTTTGTTCAGATATCACTTCCTCAGGGAGGCTCACATTGTCTGTACTGTAGCATTTATAGTGCAACTCATCACCACCACAGCCCTCTTCACTTGAAATCCCCTTACCACATTCTCTTTTTTTCTTTTTTCCAAAGCATGTATCTCCTTCTAACATACGATGTAGTGTATTTATAGTTCTTAATTGTAGTTTCTTTTCTGCCTCTCTCATGCATGTAAGTTATAAGAAGACAAAATCTTCATCTGTTTTGTTCACTTATTTATCCAAATGTATCCACACTTTTACCACTGTGCTTAGCATACAGTGAGTACTTAGGAACTATTGCCCAAAGAGTGAATGAATAAGGAAAGAAAGAAATGAATGTCTCCTATCCTGTCTGCTTTTTATGTTTATTTCCATATCAGCGGTATCACCCCCAAATTGTGAGCTCCAAAAGTGTTGGAAGCACTTCTGTCCTTTCTTAGTCAGAATTTTGACCTAGATTTCTGCCATCTGTAGTCTTGCGGTTGTGACTCTCCTCCCAAGTTTTTACTTGCTCATGAGGATGTAATTTGAATCTGATTAATCACAAAACTGACATGGACTGAAAGCACTGAGAAAAAGACATTTTCATTTGCTATAGAGTCAAATGGTAACATGTTAGGACTTCATGGAAAATGAAATTCAAAACAAGTTAATGTGCAGAAATGTTTAAAAGTTAAATTGTCTTCAGAATGTGTCAGGGAAATCAATTTGACGTTTTGTAACAGATCTATATAAAATATTTTCATGCCTTTGACAATATATCTGTGGTCTCATGTGTCACCGTGTTGTCCCAGTTGTGAGAGTCCTCTACAATGCTCTTTTATGAATCATCCATGCCCTTTCCTCTAGTATCAGATTTTGCAGTGATTTTTTAAAATCACTAATCTACAATTAGGATTAATCTATGACTCTCTTAAGGTAGCCAAATGCCTCATCATCTAATTAGTGATGTGCATGAATGGATGAGAGAGATTCCCACTGTTCCTTTCTACTATCCAGCAGAATCCTAATTGACAAATCATTAAATATTCTTGAATTATGAATGAGCTATTTATTAAAAACAAGCCATATTCCTGTACCCTTAGATGCATGTAAAATATTCTATTACCTGAGTTAATATTCCTTATTTAAATGGAAAAATGTATAAAGCAGCACTTGTAGAAATTACTCAAGTTACAAACCTTTGACTTTTGAAAGTCTGTATTACATACCCATGCCTAGGTCATCCAACCTCCCCTTTTGATCCTGCCAGCTATAAAGAGCAGTTCCTTTCTTTATCTCTTTTCCAGCTCTTGACTCATTACCTCTGCCACTCTTTCATTTGCTCCATCTCTTTTGTTTTTCATCACATGTATAGTCAGTCCATATCAATACAAAGAGCAGGGAGAAGCAGAGGGGGTCATACATAAGTTTGGTGTCAGACAAGATGGATTACATCTCTGGTTCAGCCATGTATTATCAGCATGACCTTGAGGATATGGCTTATCCTCTCTGAGCAGAAATCCTTAGATTTGTAAAACTGATGCAATAATCTCTACCTCCCAAATAAGAGTTAAGTGAGGTGATGTATGTAAAGTATTTATTTCTGCATTAAAACAGGACAAATAATATATGTCAGACTGTCAGTTGGACTAGCTAATGTCTGAGAGCAGCTTTATTTTTGCATGCCAATCAAATAATAGGAATAATAGGAAAATATTTAAAATTACCTACTGATACACTGAATACTGAAAATAGTATACTGATACCTACAATTTTATTTGATTTAATTACTATTATTTATTTACCATTTTTCTACCATTTTTCCCAATGTTACAATGAATATCCTTGAATACACTTGCATATCTGATGAAAAGTTTAACCTTCAAAGTCTGAGCAGAGACGGAGGGGTAGGGAAACTATTGTTTATATTCTCCACCATGTGGGCCATTTGGATACTCATGAGAACAACAAATTACACGTTATTGAATTATCATTTAATGTAATAGTTTTATTTACTTTAAATATATTTTTATTTTTTATTATTTTATATTTAAATTTTATTTCTTTGATGCATGCATTTATTTAATCACTAATTTAGTGACCAATAGGAAGCTGAATAAATAAATCACATATTTATCTCACAGAGTGTGGTCATGAAAAAGTGAAGCAAATTCTGCATGTACGGATGTGGAATGGTTGCCAGGCTATAGTAAGTGAAAACATCAAATGGCAGAGCAGTGTGAGTTTATATGCCCCACTTTAACTTAGGGCGTCTCTGGTGGCTCAGACAGTAAAGAATCTGCCTGCAATACAGGAGATCTGGGTTGGGATGATCCCCTGGAGAAGGGAATTGCTACCCAATACAGTATTCTTCCCTGGAGAAGCCCATGGGCAAAAGAGCCTGGCAGACTATGGTCCATGGGTTAGCAAAGACTTGGATACAATTGGGCGGCTAATACACACACACACACACACACACACTCTTTAACTTATAAAGATAATATTATTGCTTGTATATGTATAAAATAGTTCTGAAATGATTCCTAAAATTCTAGTTTGTTGCCTCTGAAAAAAGGAACTAGATAGTGATGATAAATGTCCGAGGAAAATTAATTTTTCATTGCATGTTTTTTTACCTTTCAAATTCATGCTGTGGCTGCATAGTATCTATCAAAAAATAAGCCAAATAAATTTAGTTAACTTTTAAAATAAAGACATGTTCAATCCTTGGCAAAATATTGTTATTTATTAAGATTACATCATAAAAATCTTTCATTTGGTATCTCTTGCACTGTAAGACTAATCAAATGCTGAAAAATCCCACATATTTGTATCTTTTCTCTTTTTTAAAAAGAAAATTTAGGGATAATTGACATACAGCATTGTATTAGCTTTAGGTGTACAACATAATGATTTGGTATGTGAATACAATGCAAAATGTTTACCACAGTAAGTTTAGTTAACATTTATCACCAAACATGATCACTATATCTTCTCTTGTGAGTTCTAAACTCATTTATTTCATGGTATTACTTGGAATTCTCTCAGACAATTCAAAAATTAGCAAAACTGAGCAATTCTTCCTAAGTATTGCCCTTTCCTCACAAAACTGTTTCTTTCCAGTTCTTCCCCCATCAACCCGTAGGCTCAATGAAGTTATCTGGGCCACTTCTGTCTGTTAAATAAACTCCATATCTAAGCCATCATAGAGTTCTGTTGTTGATCATATATATATTCATATGCCCATCTGATTCACCCCTGTGACCGCTTTAGTCCAAACCATCTTCTCAGCTAGTTTTCACGTCTTCTTTCAGAACCTTCTCCAATGCCATTTTCCAAAACTTCTAAAACCACCCAGCTCAAAGGAGTTCCTCTGTTTTTCTGTCAAAGAAGCCTAGTTTCTCCTTTATAACTCTTACTAAAATTACAGTTGCACGCCCATGTTTGTCACTCTTTGCAGATAGTCTTTCTTGCTGGATTATAATCTCAGTGAGGCAGGGACAGTGTCCATTTCCTCAGGCTCCCATGCCCACAGCCCAGCACAATACCTGAAACATGGAATGCTATTAATAAATTATTCTCAAATGAGTTAATAAGTTATAGCATGAATGAGCTCTTATGTGTAGCCGATATTGTGCTACATATGCTACTTAGGAGTGTCAAACAGGTTTTAGGATAAGCGTTTGTCCATGGGAGCTTACGGGGGGCAATGGACAGATACGAAATGAAGGTATATACAAAATACAGGAGGGTATTTTCATAGGTGAATAGAGGCGATCTGAGCACAATTATTTACTTGGGCAGGGAAAGGAACGCCATTGATAGAATATATAAGTAAAAGGAGAAGAGAAAGAACAGGTTTATTTCCCCACCAGAAAAAAAATAGGTGTAAACTGGATGATTTGCTTTAATTATAGGATTCTGCTTCACAATTTTTTTCAGAGCCTGCCCTGTACAGTGACAGCTCCCCTAGATCTTTCTCCTTAGATGTGTCAGGAACACATACGATGCCTGGTTGGTGGAAATAGCATCCCTTTGGTAGGGCACCTGGGGAGGGGAAATGGCAGATTGTTTGCAGTTCTGGTTGAGCCCATTCTGAGGCCCCAGCGGTGGAGACCCTGATCCTGTACTTCCAGTCCACTGATCAGTCCACAATACACCCAACATCATGAGGAAAGTGCATGCATTGAAACAAACAACACGATAAAGTAGCTGACAAATTCTCTTTATTAAATAATAAGCAAATAGTCTATATACAGTCGCTTGCCTGTTGCAGAGTGCTAACCCTGTTCCCTGTTCCCACGGGAGGCTGATGCAATGACCAGAGTACAAATGCACAGCCCATTTGAATGCCCTCTGATACGTGAGGCTAGTGGGCAAGACACACAGCTCACAGTCTCGGTCTCCATCACTGCACACACAGGAGAACACGAGTCATTTCAGTTCACGGACACTTAGGTGAAGAGCTATCAGGTTAACTTAAAATGCCCATGTTGTGCCTTCTAAACATCTCTCCTAACAATTCAACCAGCTGTTACTCTTCAACACATGTGTCACTTTCTTTGCATTTGGGTCAAATTCAAACTGCGAAGATCCCTTGAAGAAATAGTAAAATCCTGCAAATGCAGACAGGGGAAATAATGAGATAGTTTTCTTCAAGTAAATAAATTTGGCAACACACAAGACTCAGAATAACAGATACCTAAAAGTAGAAAGTGTTTATAGAGATTAAATATGTGCCAGGAACTATGGTAAGCATTTTGCATGACTCTTATTTTCATTTCTTTCTGTAAAAATCCTATGAGGCACATATATCTAATTCCATTTTACACATGAGGAAGTTGAGATTCAGATAAATTTAGATGCCTGCCCAAGGGCACTCAACAAGGAAAGGATGGGAACAGCACCCACTCCAGCTCTGTCTGATAACAGAACCGGGCTCTGGGTTATTAGGTTATTCTGCTTGAAATCAGATAAAATTCTCTGCATCTTCAGAAACAGTGCATCTTTACACTTTTCCTTCCGAATACTCCTCCTCCCCTTTCCTGACAAAGAAGCCTGATTCTTTGGCCTCAGAGAATCTCAGGGGCTCTTTCAGACCCAGATGATCCTTTATGAGTCTGCCATTATGGTGCTCAGGTTACCTATCAACAAAGATCATCTATCCCTCCACCCTTCTATACCTGAAGGGGAAAATTTTCTTTCTTTTTTTTTTTTTAAACTTTGGGCGCATAGAAAGTTAAACATTGGCAACTGACTGACTACTCAGGAAAGACAGAGAAACTCTCCATGGGAATTAGCAGTGGGATGGAGAAGCCAGCTGGCCAGTGTTAAACTTGGCCACACCACTTGAGGGGGTCTTTATACAGCTTATTCTATGAAGTAGTCATACAATTGATATGAAATTTGTAAGCTGGAATTTAGGGTTGAGAGGAGAAATCTGGTTAAAGAAAACTGTTATTAAATACTTCAGCTTTCCTCTTTCTTCCGGTACTATGGAATGTTTCAAGTGCCCCGCTGCCAACAAAAGGAGTGTCCTCTTACCAAATACTGGAAAAACAGCATCCACCTCTGGTTCAATCCCTGGAAAATCTTCCACTATTTGCTTAGGAAAACCTGGCTCCATGGATTGTCTCTTCTCATCAAATCTGCCCCAAGTAAAAGAAACAAAACTCAGCACTGCACAGAGGCCGTGTTATCAAAACCGGTAAATCATGTCAGGGTTAACGTGGAATTCTAGTCAACTTTCCAAGATTTGCAAATAAATGTCAGACATGTTTCATGCCACAGAAAAGTGTGACTTTAATGGTACTGCAAACTTGGCTCTTAAAACTATATCTCTACCAGAAACAGGCAACATCTTGATCAGGCAGATGCTGTTTGCTACCATATTTCTTAGCTCTGGACAGAAAGAATCTTAATCATCCTTCTATCAACAAAGATGTGAACACAAAGTGAATTCAATCATTCATTTCAAATACAAATTTCGAATTTTCTATCATATATGGTTCATATATGTTGTCACTGGGGCTTCCCAGATGGCTCAGCAGTGAAGAATCCTCCTACCAATTCAGGAGACACAAGGTTCGATCCCTGGGTCAGGAAGATCCCTTGGAGGAGGAAATGGCAGCACACTCCAGTATTCTTGCCTGGGAAATCATGCACAGGGGGGCCTGGCGGGCTACAGTCCATGGGGTCACAAAGGATTGAGCATGACTGGGGGGCTGAGCGCGCACACAGAGACTCCCCGCAGCTGTCTAGAGCCCCGCTGTTCCTCCCATGGGGGACGAAGGTCTAAGAGGAAGGCAGGCGACTTCCTTAGAGAAAGAAGATAATTTCCCTAACTAGGATCATACAAACTTATTACAAGCAAATCTTACCTCCAGTATTTGTCCTCTACAAAGAAGTATGTTTTCTTTTTTTCCTTGTCAGAAAAGGCTGCATCTATTTTCCTTACTGTTGAAGGAAGGCCCAGGGTATGGATACCTCTTGGGTAACCTGCTTGCATCTCATTTCCTCTGATGGCCCAGAACTGATTTCCTGTTTTTATGGGAAAAAAAACCCAATCACCTTGAATCTGTAACAAGGAAGTCTTTGGTTTTGGAATTACTTCTTAGCACCTTTGATTTTCATAGTAGAAAAAGAAGCCAGAATTTTAGATTTAGCAGCCCCAAATAGACATTAAACAAAACCTTGTAGGTTGAATGAATGAACACAGAGGGAATGAACACAGTTGTAAATTCCAAATGAGGGAATTTATAACTGGGCTATTTCTATTTTTGTGTTCATTTCATCCTCTATAAAATATAAGTAAAATAATGCCAGTCTCAATTACAGCTTTGTTACCTTTAAGCAATAAAGCAGACAAAATTTGTTGTAGAAAAAATTAAAGTCTTAATCAATTTTCCAGTGAGAAGCTTTATTTCAGCAAGTTAAAGAAATTGTTACATAATAATTACCTTTAAAAATGAAAACCGTGTCTTTGCTAGTAGCTTCATATGCGGCATCTATGCCTGAAGGAAGAGATGGCCAGAATGAAGAGATCAAATGAAATTCAGGTTCGAGTGTCCTGAAGGATTTCCGCCAAAAATGTCTGAAATACATGCAAAAAGAAATGAAAATTGAAAAAAGTCTTTCACCTTTTAGCATATTTCCCTCACTCTCCTTCCTCACCCATTTTCCTCCATTCCCACATCCTCTAGGATCAATGACAGACAGAAATCAGGTATGTTGCCATTAAGGAATAATCTTTCCTTTTTTTTCCCCAGAAGACTGCACTGGACCTGTTGGCATAGGATTCCAGAATAATATCTCTGTGAAAGGGAAGTTATCCTATAATGCAAATTAATCAATTGATTATAAGCTTTAAACACCTACAATTCATGTAAAACAGTATATATATAATATTTATATATTACACCATCATTTATATTTTCAAAAAGAAAGGGAGATGTGTACATAACTGTACATACATGTAAGTATATTTTTATACATACACGGAATAATTCTGGAAGGATTTTAAGCACTCATCACTATGGATGGAGATAGGGAGAACTGAGAAACTGAATCAGTGATGTGATGATGACTTCTTTTAACTTTCTTTCCACTTGTGCAGTTTTATCATGTGCATATTTATCCAACAGTGACTAAATTAACTGATTAAGTGTAATAGTGTCCTGGTATCATTTTTAAAGGAAATAAAGATAAAATTCAGATTCTAAAGTTTTACTTGTGACTTTTCGAAAGTGACCATTACTTAATAATATTTGGGAATGACAATTACAGGATGAAAATCAAATCATCCTAAGTCTTTGAAAATGAACTTGACAGTTTTAGGAAAATGTGGAAAGTGGAGCGTCAGAATAATTTCAAGTCTCAGAGCATAATTGTTTTGTTTTAAATGTTTAAAAATCTCTATCAAGTTTCCATTTGTTTTCCTCTCTAAGCATTGTATTGATACTTCAGAAGAATAGATGGGAATGTAAAGCTTTCTGGACTGACCTGCCTTTAAAGAACAGGATTTCTCCCCTCAGTGTGCTGATTGCATCGAAGGACAAGGCAGGATCACATGCGGCTGGGGTCCCGGCTTCGGGAGGCACCGATTCCGTGGGCACCGAGGGGTCATTAGGGGGAACTGGGGGAGACCCTAAAGAGGACAGAGGTGAGGATGCAAACATCAGTAGGAAATGATGCTTCTATCACTGTATATGCTTTCCACACGTTCTCAAAGTGCCTCAAGTTAAATTACAAATGCTTCATGCAGCATTTGGAAGCTTTCCTGAAGACCATCATTGCAAAGCTACCACGTCTAATTTTCCAGCATCACTCACCGTACAGGAACTGAATGCCGTTGACATCATCTTGAGAAAGGCGGAACCGAGAGAGGTCTGTGAGCGGGTCGTAGACTGGGTACATCAAAGCTTCACGGTGGGTTGAGTGTTGGAGGCCCAGGGAATGGCCAAGTTCATGGGCAGCAACAAGGAATAAATTGATCCCTATTTAAGAAATCATAGATAACAGTTACTTATTCCTTAAATACACATACATTATACAGGTCAGCTGTGTATTATGTTCATTTGGTCAGCTATTATACTCGTTTATTTCCTGGAACCCCACAGTACCTTTGTTGCCCCCTCGCCACCTTTTTTTTTTTTTTTTTTTTTGGTTAATCGGTCAATTGACTGATTACACTTAATGGAAAGTCAAGTGTTTTTCAAGGCTCATTCTTGAAATCAGTCTTTGAGACAAAGTATCCAGCCATTTCCAATTACTCCCATCTCCAGTCTGCCTCTGCTGATTCTTGTTCCACTGGGAATCTGTTACACTCCATATCCTCAATATTCTCAGTTATTAAGATTTCTCCAAGTTAAAACAAAAATCTCACCAAAATCATTCTGAGAGATGTATCACTAACCTGACGTATCCTTTGTCCATTGCTCATCATCATCAAAGTGAGCATCTCCATAAAACCCTGACCCAGGTGGATACGCATGAGCCAAAACTCTTCCAGGTCCATCAAAAGGCAAAAAGTCCCCATGTTCTAAGAGAGAAAAAAATTTATTGGATGATCAATAATTAGGATCTCTTTGGAATCTTTTCTAATGAAACAACACTAGATAAAATTTTGTGTGGGTTTTTTCCCCCTTGTTTCTGTTTTTTGTTTGTTTGTTTGTTTTTACCTCTAACTGCAAATATGATCATTATGTCAGCTTCTCCTTCATAAATCCTGGAGAATGTAAGTGGAGTCACCTCCTCCCAGACTGTCAGAGCTTTTTCAATGGCAGAATCAACAGCATCTCTGGGTAAATCCTTTGTGTAATTCACAATTCTGTGTGAAAAAAAAAATAATATTTCTCCTGTGATAGTAATTTATAAAATCTCAATAGTATGTCAAAATCTCTTCGGACCCATTACCTGTAGGTGAGGTGAGTTTTCCTCCACTTGGGCATACCAGGAAAGGTGCTGAAGGAGCCGACGTCAGGAATCCCACATCGGGGCTTGCGTATCACCTCCAGAGTGTCAGAGTCCAGCTTTCCTGTCACCTCCAACCCCAGAAACTTCTGCATCTCTTGAATCTTTTTAACTACTGGACTACTGTCCTTTCTTCTAACAAACTGTTTCGTATCCTTTGCAAGATTGTAGTAGTTTTCTAGATATTGCTAATGGAAAATAAGTATAGTTTTAGGTCATTCTTATGATTTTTAGTAGTTTACAGTAAATTTGTGCAGTTGCTCACTTAATCTATTTGAAATAGTCTTCTAGCTTCCTGAAATAAAAGTCAGTGTCATGTTTAATTCTTCAATTACAGACTCTTCTTCACTTTTGCTTTATCTTTGTAACAGAATAATCTCTGCAACTTATTTTACTACCAGAGCAATGAAAATTGCCATGAACTGGAAAATCAAGGTAAGTATCTAGGGAACTTAAAGGAGATAAACAAAACAATCAAACTTCCTTGTGTGTATTTGTCTATTTCAGCTACATTTATTTAATTTTCCACTTTATGCCTCTCATAAGGAGCTGGCTTAAGAAGAAAACTTAGAACAATCTCTGTGTCTAAACATGACAGCAGCAATAAAAATATCCAGCTAACCTTATATTGGATTAAAATACCTACAGAAGTTTGAAAATAAGACACATTTCATACACTCTCTGCTTGTTATTCATGTATCTTAAACAATGCTGCTACTAAGGTGGTTTTGATCTTAGGAAAATACCTACTATCTCTGGCTTTTGTTCCTTCCAATATAAAAAGAGAAGCCCAGATGAGTGATACTGAGACCCTTTCCATGTGCAGCACTATATAACTCTGCCCTTGAACCTCGTACATAGTAAGTTCCAACAACTCTGTGTGAGTTTTATAAATAGAAAGCAGAGAGAGTTTGCCCACTGGGCCATCAGGGGATGTGACTGTCTCCCTTAATTACCTGGACAAGCTCCATGCTGTCTTCCTTGTCCCTTGCAGCTCTGTCCAGAGGATAGGCTGAGCACACTGCCACACATAGCAGCAGCAGAATCGGAAGATTTCTCATTTCCACTGACTTTTCTCAGCTCGATGTTGTCTTAATGGCTTGCTCTCTGTCTATCTTCTCCTAGGTCCACGGTCTAGAGTCCGATTTTTATAAGGTGACAGTGTTTGTTTAGATCACCCGCAGCTTGACTCATGATTGCTTTCTTCCAAACAGCAACAGGACCATTTCCAAAAATTCTGAATCCAGAGTAGGATGATACAACCTACTTTACTAATTTCTCCCAACGTTTCCAATTTTGCAAGTCAAAAGAGTGATTAATCTCCAGGAAATGCTTCCTGTCTTGGTAAGAAGAAAACTGGGGCTTTTTTTTTTTTTTAATTCTGGAAAAAAATGACTGGAATTTACTAGACAGTTTACATTTGTGGGTTTGAAAGAAGTAAGTTAACCTGGTAAAAAGTCAGAATTCTGTAGAACTTTTACATGCAGTTTTAAGAAAAATGTATTTAAAATCAAATGTGATAAGAGGTAAGTAAACACAAAGCTGAATATATATATAGCCAGAGTCTATACTGTTAAATTCTGTAAAAACAGAAGAAATACACTCTAGAATAAAATTGAAAGGGAAATTCACTTTTTGAGCCTTTGATCTGAAATACCTAAATCTGATTCAAACTTTGATTTAAAAGCAGGTAGTTAGTCCAGGTAGGACTCTATCTGAAAACTTTTCACTTTTGTCTTCCTATTTATCATTCTTCTCCATGACTAATCAGACAGGCTAGCACATAATCCTTGCTACCTCCAACTGATATAATCATTCTTCTAGCTATTCACTTGTTTCTTAAGTGTCACAGTTTTAAATGTTTCAGAATAAACAAATTAAGATTGTAGATTTGAAAATAAAATTTAGAGGAAAAATATAGAAAAAAGTGACCAAATTAGCTGGGAAGGTTGAAAGAAGGAAAAAAAGAGTATAATCTACCAGAGGAGATGATCACTGCATAACTAATTTTATAAGAAGTAAAGAAATTGTACAGGAATTATGAAGAAAGAAAGATATTTGCTTGAGAGAAAGCCTAGGATAAAGCCACAAATAAGTGAAGACTGAGATGTTTGGATATAGAGTAAAATCCAGGAACAGGATAAACAACCATACAGCCTCAAGAAAGTTTTGCATCTCTGAAAAAATGGCAAAGGGTTAACTTTTTATTGAAGTAAAAAGATGTGAACGTGAGTAGTGAAAAATGAAGTTGTGGGAAGATAGGTTGGAGCTTCTTTGTGGAATGTCTAATTAGTGACTAAGATGTTTATTTATTTTATTTTAGATGTTTACTTGATTTTGTTGTTGATGGAAATCCATGTTCCTACAAAATACTTTCAATTAAATTTTTTAAATTTCAATAAAATTTTTTATTTTTACTGTAGAAAATTTAAAATACATAAAATTGTAGAGGAAATTAAATTATTTATGGTCAAGCTACTAGGAGAAAAAATACTATTAGCACTCTACAGTACTTTTTTCTCATTTTTAATAATTGTGTATTCTGTTTTATATCATGCTCATTTATGGACACTTTATAAAATTTTATCTATTTTTTCTGTGAATTTGAATGTCATCAGCCAAAAGGAAGTACTAATAAGGCGAAGTATTTCTTCTTCACCTTGTAAAAATAAAACATGTTGCTTGCAGGTTTTTTAAAATGTGCATTTTCCATAGTTGAAATCAGATCATATATATTATTTTTCATGTCTAATTTCCATAGAAACATTCAAACATATTGGTTGAAAGGTGAACTAGAGCAGAAAAGGAAGTTGGGAACAGATAATATCTGCAAGTGGGGTGACTATCTTTTTCATTTATAGAAGCCTAAGGACTCAGATCACTCAACAAGAGTAGTAAATGTGTTGAAATCCGTCTTTCAGATTCCTTGGAAATGACAAAGACTTTTATGTGGCTTCAGGCAACTTGATTTTAGATAAGGAAGGAGAGTATTTTGTAATATGCTTGGTGTAACAATTTAATTGTGCACACAAAAAATAAAAATTTGGAGGGTACTCCAAAGGATGTGTATTTAATCTGATTATAGGATACAAAATACTGCTTGTGAAGCACTTTTTCTCGTATGATGATTAGAGAGGAAGCGGAAGGGAGGCATGTGTGAAAAAGCAGCATGGAACAAGCATAACCCCATACTGCCAAATCTACCAGACAAGTCACCTTTCAGCTGGAAAACTGAAAACAAGCTGAGAAACAACAACTCTGTTACACACTTTAGAGCCGGACCTATGCATTCTGAAATTGTCCTTTTGGGGTCAGTTGGCAATTGTATGTCTTTATGTAACTTTCCAAGGTGGTTCAGGAAAAATTTAATAATTCTAGCAAGTCTGAGTGTCTCTTTTGGTAACTTGTCCTATGGAAGGTATCTTGGATGGGAATGAAAATCTAAGGTCATAATTTCTTTTCTTTCATCCAAAATCAACATACCTCCAATAGAGATGTGGTTTCAAT
Organism: Muntiacus reevesi; assembly: GCF_963930625.1. Taxonomy (NCBI): domain Eukaryota; kingdom Metazoa; phylum Chordata; class Mammalia; order Artiodactyla; family Cervidae; genus Muntiacus; species Muntiacus reevesi. Next base: position 84,398,236 of record NC_089257.1, read on the forward strand.
GTTTTCTAGTTCATTGAAAAATAAATGTTCTGGTCCCTGATCAGACATTTGAGGGAAAAAAAAAATCTTTCCAGTTCTTTAAAATGACTGCAAGTTCCTGAAGTTTTGTGAGATAAACATAGATAAGCCTCCAAATCTTTTTTCTAATAAAGCTTCTCTGACCCTATAAATAGTGGAAAAATATATTCTAAAACAATTCTGTATATTCTAAAGCCATCTTGTTTTCAATGTTATAACTTTTCCCCTTTCATTTTATGTGCCATACATAGTAGACGCTCATTGCAGCACTATTTATGGTAGCCATGACTTGGAAACAATGTAAATGTCCGATGACAGATGAACGGATAAAAATGTGGCACACGCGTACAATGGAGTATTACTCAGCCATAAAAAGGAATGCAATTGCGTCATTCGTAGGGATACGGATGGACCTAGTCTGTCATACAGAGTAATGTAAGTCAGAAAGAGAAAAGTAAATATGATATATTAGTGTAGATCTGTGGAGTCTAGAAAGATGGCACAGATGAACCTATGTCCAGGGCAGGAACAGAGACATAGACATAGGAAATGGACATGTGGGAGTGGGGGCATGGGGGGTGGTGGGGCAAACTGGGCGATTAGGATTGACATATATGCACTACATGCGTGAAATAGAGAGCGAGTGGGAACCTACGGTGAAACACTGGAAGCTCAGCCCAGCACTCTTTCATGGAATAGATAGGGTGGGAGCTGGGAGGTCTCAGAGGGAGGGAATATATGTAAGCATACAGTTGATTCACTTTACTGTACAGCAGAAATTAACACAACATTGTCAAGCGACTATGAAGTGAAGTGAAGTGATAGCTGCTCAGTCATGTCTGATTCTCTGAGAGCCCCCTGCCAGGCTCCTCTGTCCGTGGAATTCTCCAAGCCAGAATACTGGAGTGGGCTGCCATTCCCTTTTCCAGGGGATCCTCCTGACCCAGGGACTGAACCTGGTCTCCTGCACTGAAGGCAGATTCTTTCCTATCTGAGCCACCAGGAGAGTCCCAAAGCAATTATACTCCAATAAAATAAATAAATAAAAGTTCATTGTGGAGAAAAGAAAAAGCTTGGAAACATTACTTCTTTGGCTACTAACCAGGGTCTTCAATTTTTTTTTTATAAAAGTATTATATATACACATATATATGTATAATTTTCAAATTATGTGTATTTTTGTGTTTTACGTTTAGACCTCTGATTCATTTTGAGTTAATTTTTGTGAAGAGTGTAAAACTGTCTCCATTCATTCTTTTCCATGTGCATGTCCAGTTGTCTCAGCACCATTAGTTGAAGATATTACCCCAGCTCCATTGTGTTTCCTTGATCTTTTGTCAAAGATCTCTTGATCACACTTATGTGGATCTATATTTGGGCTCTCTATTTCTTTCCATTGATCTATTCTTGTACTCATACCACACTGATTTGGTTACTGTCACTCACTGTTTTCTTTCAACACTATGTTGGCTATTCTGGATCTTCTGTCCCTCCATACAAACTTTACTATTAGTTTGTTGAAAGCTAAAGTTGCTCAGTCGTGTCTGACTCTTTGTGACTCCATGAACTATACAGTCCATGGAATTCTCCAGGCCCAAATACTGGAGTGGGTAGCCTTTCCCTTCTCCAGGGAATCTTCCCACCCAGGAATTGAATCTCCTGAATTGCAGGCAGATTCTTTACCAACTGAGCTATCAGGGAAACACTTAGTTTATTGAAATCCACAAAGCGACTGAGGCCAGTTGTCTTCTTAGACTGAAAATTTTCCCACATAATGTTTCTGCCAGATAAGTGTGAACACTGCTTCTAAGAGATTTATCTGGTAGCAGTGATGAGCTGGACTAGCAGGAGAAGAAGGTAAAGCTGACTGGCTTATAGGGGCTGTTATAATCTAAGTGAGCCGTTGGGAGAACCAGAGGACTGCACATGTAAGTCCCATATAAGGAAAGAGGTGATACAGACAGTAAAGGGACAGAAAGGATAAAAAAATAATAATAAGAAGAAGGCATCAGTTCCATTCAGTCACTCAGTCATGTCCGACTCTTTGCGACCCCATGAACTGCAGCATGCCAGGCCTCCCTGTCTATCACGAACTCCTGGAGTTTACTCAAACTCACGTCCATCAAGTCGGTGATGCCATCCAACCATCTCATCCTCTGTCGTCCCCTTCTCCTCCCACCCTCAATCTTTCCCAGTCTCAGGGTTTTTTCCAATGAGTCAGTTCTTCCCATCAGGTGGCCAAAGTTTTGGAGTTTCAGCTTCAGCATCACTCCTTCCAATGAACATTCAGGACTGATTTCCTTTAGAATGGACTGGCTGGATCTCCTTGCAGTCCAAGGGACACTCAAAGAGTCTTCTCCGACAACACAATTCAAAAGAATCAATTCTTCAGCGCTCAGCTTTCTTTATAGTTCAATTCTCACATCCATACATGACTGCTGGAAGAACCATAGCTTTGACTAGATGGACCTTTGTTGGCAAAGTAATATCTATGCTTTTTAATATGCTGGCTAGGTTGGTCATACTTTTCTTCCAAGGAGCAAGTGTCTTTTAATTTCAAGGCTGCAGTCACCATCTGCAGTTATTTTGGAGCCCAAGAAAATAAAATCTCTCACTGTTTCCACTGTTTCCCCATCTATTTGCCATGAAGTGATGGGCCCAGATGCCATGATCTTAGTTTTCTGAATGTTGAGTTTTAAGCCAACTTTTTCATTTTCCTTTTTCACTTTCATTAAGAGACTCTCTGGTTCTTCTTCACTTTCTGTCATAAGGGTGGTGTCATCTGCGTATCTGAGATCATTGACATTTCTCTCAGCAATCTTGATTCCAGCTTGTGCTTCATCCAGCCTGACATTTTGCATAATGTACTCTGCCTACAATTTAAATAAACAGGGTAACACTATACAGCCTTGATGTACTCCTTTCTTCCCCAATTTGGAACCAATCCATTGTTCCATGTCCAGTTCTAACTGTTGCTTCTTGACCTGCATACAGAATTCTCAGGAGGCAGGTAAGGCGGTCTGGTATTCCCATCTCTTAAAGAATTTTCCATCTCTTGAAGAAGGTATGGCATGCCATTAATCGTGTAAAATGGGAAGAACTGAGATTACTAGTCTATAGTTAAGGGCTTCCCTGGCTCAGATGCTAAAGAATCTGCCTGCAATGAGGGAGATTCAGGTTTGATCCCTGGGTTGAGGAGATTCCCCTGGAGAGGAAAATGGCAACTCACTCCAGTACTCTTGCTTGGAGAATTCCACGGATGAAGAAGTCTGGCATGCTAGAGTCCATGGGGTTGCAAAGAGTCAGAGATAACTGAATGACTGTCACTTTCACTTTTCACAGTTAAGATTGATTTACAGTTCCTTTCTTTGTGACTTGACAGGTCTGTTCCTAGTATGGAAGAAAACAAAGATTAAATGAGACCAAGCAACAGCTATTTATTCAGCTCTTGCTGTAGAGCAAAGTCAGCCACTGAAATTCATATTTTGGCAGACAAACTCAAAGCAGACAGACACATGGAAAACATTATGGTGGGGGAAAGGGAAGCTTTCACATGTGTCCTGATTGGAAAGTGTTGATGTGGGGACTCTGTAGCTGGGCTAACTAGAAGTGGGCCTCCTGTGCTATTGGTTAGGAGGTACATATTTGAATTTTTCTGATTGATCCAAGTTGGAAACAAGACCAAAATGAGAGAGGCTGTCAGTTTCTCAGCAAATGTTGGACATTTTGGATTGTCACAAAAGCTACCTTTTAGCCTCCATAGATTGTCACTAGAGATATCAGTCTAGCTTCCTGCACTTACAAGCAGCTTTCCTGGGTTGTTTATCACATATAAAGGGATTGGTTTCCTGGGCAGATTGCTGCAGATAATGGGTCAAAGTTCTGTTTTTATGTATAGTTCAATCATTGTCTGTCCGTTCAGTTTCTCACTGAAAAAGTTGTCTCTACTCTGTGCCTTATGCACCTCTGTAAAAGAAGAAAAGTTGGAGTATTTACACTTGGCTGAATTACTTTTTCTTTTGTTATCCATATATTATTTACTTAAATTCTGGAATTTATAAGTGTTGCATTCTGTGGCTTAGGTCAGATATCTGTAACCGGTAATACTCATTGCCCTGACAAAGCCATGTATGATCCTGGGCAATGCTTTGCCATGGCTGAGACAGCTCATCTTCTGATGAGTCATGATTTGTAAATGTTGACACATTTTTGGATGGATCACATTATGTAAGAAGGCCAGAATATAATTGTATTGTGGTAATAGCTAAAGTAGAGTTGGCAATGTACCAAAGCATGGCTAACTCACATAAACCTACAGAGCTAGTGGTAGGGTGCCAGCTTACTCTCCATTAAAATTATACCATTAGAAGAAAGGAATAAAGGTTCTGAACTTTCAGTATTTTGCATGCTTTTAGATAATTAAAGCCTATCATTTTTCTTGGAGTGTGTAATACACTCTTCACTTTTTAAAAAAGATATGGTCTTGTTCCTTTGATTGGAAGATTTTCCTCTGCCCTCTCATTTTGCCTCATTTTTTGTGTTGTATTTGTATTAGGTATGCCAGCTGCATTTCCAGATCTTGGAAAAGTGGCTTCACGGGGCTCAGCAACATGCTCCCCTCTGGTTACCAGAGCCACGTGCTGTGGAAGCGCCCCCTTCTGCTGTGGTCGGGCAGCGACAGTGGGCACGCTGGGGGCAGGCTGGCGCAGATGGCTGCTGGGTGTTCTTTTGCAGCGAGTGTGGGCCTGCTGGAGGTGGGCTCATGTCTCTTTGGGGCTAGCTGCACAGGCTGGGTCTGCGGGCCCTCTGGGTTGGTGTCAGCTCACTGGTAGGGAGGGGTAAAATAGACATTTTTACTGCTATTTTAAGAATGAAGAAAAAAGGGCAGAGAGAAAGTAAATAATTTGTTTGGTGTCACAGAGCCAGTAAATGAATATTACAATTCTGAAAACAGTTTCACCCAAACTTAAGCTCTTTTTGCTTTGCCACTTTGATTCTATTGACTGATAATCTTTCAACTAAGAAGGAGCATGATCTGATACTCTTTGGCTCAATAATTAGGGGCAAGATAAAATAGTTAATAAATTATTAACAGCAACAAGAATCTTACTCCTGGAATCTGTAGTTTCTTTGGAGCAGTCAAGTTGACAAGAAAATATCTTGAAGGAGATGTGAATATAAGTGAAGTTTGGGGTTTGAGAAGTTTTTCCACTTTCTCTCTAAATTCATGACCTGGAACAAAATGTTCCCATTTTATAATTGCATAAAATATTATTTTCAAAGAAAGGAAAGATTATGAAATGTGTTTTGAGCCACAAAGGTACTGAATTGTGTGTTTATGTTCAGAACTTTAGAGATGGTTTTTTTGATGAGCACTTACCAATTCATGGCTAGCAAGATTTTTGATGGTAATTTTCTGGAATTGGAATATTGACCAGCCTTGGTGAGTAAGAATACTTAGGATTTTTGAATCCTAGTTAAATATATTCACAGCTTGCAGACATTTGTCCTAACTGGGCAGCACACGTGGAAGATAATTGACAGGAAAGACTGGATTTAGAAAGAAGAGAGGGAAGTCAGAAGGTAAGAAATTCATGAGAGGCACCTCCAAATTGAAGACCACCATACATATGCTGGGACAAGAGACAGATCCAGGTTTCAGTTTTCAAGAATGTGAACATTTGAGAAAGAAAAACTTTGGAAAGAGTTAAGTCCAGGCTAAGATGATGTTAAAAAGCAAATGAAATGCAGAGATTGAATTTAATTTGAAGACACTACAAACTCTTGTCTCTATGTGTTTTATAGGTTTGATTGAACAACAGTTGCATCATTTCTGCTACCTAATGTGTATGTGAATTTGAACAAATGTTTTAACTTTTCTGAACCTCACCTTTTCATCTGTGAGATCAGGATACTGATACATAGCTTGTAATGTGGGTATAAAGATTCACTTCAGTTCAGTTGCTCATCGTGTCCAACTCTTTCCAACCCCATGGATTGTAGCACGCCAGGCCTCCCTGTCCATCACCAACTCCCAGAGTTTACTCAAACTCATGTCCATCAAGTCGGTGATGCCATCCAACCTCCTCATCCTCTGTCGTCCCCTTCTCTTCCTGCCTTCAATTTTTCCCAGCATCAGGGTATTTTCCAATGAGTCAGTTCTTCCCATCAGATGGCCAAAGTATTGGCGTTTCAGCTTCAGCGTCAGTCCTTCCAATGAATATTCAGAACTGATTTCCTTTAGAATGGATTGGTTGGATCTCCTTGCAGTCCAAGGGACTCTCAAGAGTCTCCTCCAACAACACAATTCAAAAACATCAATTCTTTGGCGCTCAGCTTTCTTTATAGTCCAACTCTCACATTCATACATGACTACTGGAAAATCCCATAGCTTTAACTAGATGGACCTTTGTTGGCAAAGTAATGTCTCTATTTTTTAATATGCTGGCTAGGTTGGTCATAACTTTCCTTCCAAGGAGCAAATATCTTTTAATTTCATGGCTGCAGTCACCATCTGCAATGATTTTGGAGCCCAAAAAAATAAGTCTTTCACTGTTTCCACTATTTCCCCATCTATTTGCCATGAAGTGATGGGACCGGATGCCATGATCTTAGTTTTCTGAATGTTGAGTTTTAAGCAAACTTTTTCACTCTCCTTTTTCACTTCCATTAAGAGACTTTAGTTCTTCTCTTTCTTCCATAAGGGTGGTGTCATCTGCATATCTGAGGTTATTGATATTTCTCCTGGCAATCTTGATTCCAACTTATGCTTCATCTAGCCCAGAATTTTGCATGATGTACTCTGCATAGAATTAAATAATCAGGGTGACAGTACATATTCTTGATGTACTCTTTTCTTTCCCAATTTGTAATCAGTCTGTCGTTCCATGTCCAGTTCTAACTGTTGATTCTTGACCTGCATACAGCTATCTCAGGAGGTAGGTAAGGTGGTCTGGTATTCCCATCTCCTGAAGAATTTTCCACAGTTTGTTGTGATCCACACAGTCAAAGGCTTTGGCATAGTCAATAAAGCAGAAGTAGATGTTTTTCTGGAACTCTCTCATTCTGTGATGATCCAACAGATGTTGGTAATTTGATCTCTGGTTCCTCTGCCTTTTCTAAATCCAGCTTGAATATTTGGAAGTTTACTATTCACATTCTGTTGAGGCCTCACTTGGAGAATTTGGGGCATTACTTTGCTAGGGTGTAAAATGAGTGCAGTTTTGTGGTGGTTTCAACATTCTTTGGCCTTTTCCTTCTTCGGGCTTGGAATGAAAAGAAATCCTTTCCAGTCCTATGGCCACTGCTGAATTTTCCAAATGTGCTGGCATATTGAGTGCAGCACTTTAACAGCATCATTTTTTTTAGGATTTGAAATAGCTCAGCTGGAATTCCATCACCTCCTCTAGCTTTGTTCATAGTGATGCTTCCTAAGGCGCACCTGACTTCACACTCCAAGGTATCTGGCTCTAGGTGAGTGATCACACCATCGTGGTTATCTGGGTCATGATGATCTTTTTTGTATAGTTCTTCTGTATATTCTTGCCACCTCTTCTTAATATCTTCTGCTTCTGTTAGGTCCATACCATTTCTGTCCTTTATTGTGCCCATCTTTGCATGAAATGTTCCCTTAGTATATCTAATCTTCTTGAAGAGATCTCTAGTCTTTCCCATTCTATTGTTTTCCTCTATTTCTTTGCATTGATCACTGAAGAAGGCTTTCTTATCTGTCCTTGCTATTCTTTGGAACTCTGCATTCAAATAGGTCTATCTTTCCTTTTCTCCTTTGCCTTTAGCTTCCCTTCTTTTCTCAGCTATTTGTAAGACCTCCTCCTGAGTTGAAATAGGCTTGACCATTTCTTAGATCTTGAGTATATCAAGCAGCAATGGGTGAAAATACATAGGAAAGTACAAGCATTCCACAAATCCATGAGTTATTAGAATTTTAACATATGTGCAATCCAGAGAGAGAGAATGTGTGTTAAGGCAGTGGAGAAACCTGACGTCAGCTGTGATGAAAAGTTTACTGAAATGGGAAGTTCCCATTTCCTTCCTTCTTCTCTCCAGGCTTGCGGTCATACACTGGAGGTGCCTTGCGGTCATACACTGGAGGTGCTCCTTGGGGTTGTTTGTAGTCTGGAGAATGCTGTCTAGATTTGAGACCAAGGATTCAGGCGGCTTTAGGCAAGTGACCAAAACACATGTAACTTTTTCCTGTTTCTGCTTGCCTTATCTCTTTTTCACCCTTTTGTGCGGTAATAGACATTGTATTTAATACTGAAAGTGAAAAGAAAGAAAGTGAAAGTGAAATCGCTCAGTCGTGTCTGACTCTTTGCCACCCTGTGGACGGTAGCCCACCAGGCTCCTCCATCCATGGGATTCTCCAGGCAAGAGTACTGGAGTGGGCTGCCATTTCCTTCTCCAGGGGATCTTCCCGATCCAGGGATTGAACCCAGGTCTCCCACATTGCAGGCAGACGCTTTACTGTCTGAGCCACTAGGGAAGTCCAGCTATTATTTAATAGTAAGTCCAAAATTATTTTCAAAACACGTATTCTGTTTTTCAAGGAAAAAAATTCTTAAAAACCAAATACTTTCTTTCAAGTTTTATTTGAGCAATACATATATTATAAAAGATAACGGAAAAATCAACACAGACAATGGAATAAAATTATATTATCACCATAATTATATGATTTATTTATATATTATTTTCATTCATTGTCATTTTAACAGTTCTAAGTATAGTCTGCTTTTGTTGTTGCTGTTCAGTCACCAAGCTGTGTCCAGCTCTTTGCGACACCATGGACTGCAGCACACCTGTCGCTCACCATCTCCCAGGGTTTGCCCAATACATGTCCACTGAATCACTGATGCATCCAACTATCTCATCCTCTGTTGCCCTCTTCTCCTTCTGCCTACCCCCAAGTAATTAAAATAATACCCTTGCTGAAACATACAGTGGTTACAGAGACTAATCATTCCTTGACTTAGTTGAGCCAAAGAAATAAAGAAATAATTAAAATTGGTCAGTTCAAGGATATTAGGAACCGAGACATTCTTTTGGCCTTTGAAGGTGTCTCTTCAAACTCAGTAGAAGAGTTCAATAAAAACTGGCAATGAGCATTTTCAAAATCAAAGAATTTTATGTATATTATATAATCATTTGCCTATATAGTCATTTATCTATGGTCCATAGATTTTACCTTATGATAACATATATATCATGGTACTGGGCACATAGCAAGTACATAATACTTTTTAAACTGAAGTGAACTGACAAACACCATTAATTATATCATTACTAACAACCTAGCTCAGTACTGCTTTTCAGACTTTCAATGACACGTTGGGCTAGGACATGATATTTAAGTACTTTAGATCCTTGGAAGAAATAGTAGTGTCCTAAAAATGAAAAAAAAAAATGAAATATTTTAATTCTCTGATTGTATTCTTAAAAAAAAAAAAAAAAAGATGACCTAGGTTAGACAAGATCAGATTCAAGATTATAAAGTTGGATTCCTCAGTTAGATATCCTGCCCCCAGATATCTACCTATTACTAGTCTTTTCACCATAAATGTCTTCATTATCTTTAATGAGAAGGTTGTTTGATCTTTAAGACTGACTCTTAAAAAATGCAAATGTTTTTGAAAATTCACACTCCAGGTGGAGAATTCAGAATGGAAGAGAGGAGAGTGAACTCAGGTAGGGTACATAGAAGCTCTGATGGGGAAAATAAATAAAACATGGGGATAGGAATACAACCCAAAATATCTTGACCCAAAGATATCTTGCATAGCCTGACCTTGCTGGAAGACATTCATAAACACAAATTCAAATAAATTTAGGCTTCTTTCATCCCACCCTGAGACTCAGTCCATGAGAACCCATGAAGGGTGGAAGGGACTGAAAGGAAGTTAAAGAACTCAGGACATAACAATGTCTGAAAGGCTCCTGCTTGCCTTGACTGCTATCCGCTCGCTTACATATACTGTGCAACTTGATGTGATGGAAATCCCAGAGACTCAGACATATAAAAGTGGCAAGAATTATCTGCTCTCTGTCTGATAGACCACCCTAATATAAATCCTTCTTTGATGCCACCTCACTCTTTCTTCTGGCCCACCTATTCTGAGCCAAAAAAAAATCCCTATGTTTGTAGATTTTCTCTCCGTGGCCCTTTGGAGAACTGCAGAGTTCTTTCTCTTCCAATTTGGAGCCCTTTTTTTCTGATCTGGAAGACTCTATAATCCAGGATTTTAATAAGGGGTTTCCACTATGTTCATGGTTTCCCAGTCCACTTACTGCTGCAATAGAAGACTGCATCAATCTTCGGGCCAATTCCTGGGAAGTATGTAGTAATCAACTTGGGATAACCAGGGTCCATGAATTGTCTCCTCTCGTCATACCTGAGCAAAGAAATAACCAGCAAAAACTACATAAAAATATGGATTTCAAGACATTAAGCTTGATATTTCATGGTTATGAATCACAAAACCTGCCTTATTCTCTTCTGGAACAGTTTAAACTGTACCCATTGGAAAACCAAGGACCTAAACTATTCACAGATTTACTCCAAGTTTCTATAGGACTCAAACCCTAGGCTTCTTGACTTTCAATCAAGCACTTTCCCTGCTCTGCCAGAATGCTTCTGTCAGGGCTAACGCCTGACTCTCTAATTTCCAGTTAATGACTTTGAACAATCTGCTGTCCCTCATAGCATGGTTCCCTCATTCTGTCTCCTTGGGATCCAACAGTTCTAGAAAGGAATCTGAAAATGCATACACCCTGCAAACTGACTGCAAATACTAGGTCTCATACATCCACACCACTCTTTTTCAATTCATTTCTACTGTGATTAGTAACGTGACATTTTATTTAAAGTGCTCCTTTTAAAACATGCATTGTTATCTCCTATCATAAATCAACAGTACAGAGAAAAGAATTAGGTTGAAAACAACTGTTCCAGTGCAATATTATCTTGATCCCTCTTCCAGGAAAATCAAGGGCCTTTTTAAATTTAGATAGAAAAGCTGTCTTCTGGAAAATCCCATTCGCTGACTGTTTCACAAATCTTAGGGATCAAATTATCAACCATGAAAGCTCACCTCCAAAACTTGTTACCTACAAAGAAGTAGGTCTTATAGAAAAGTGGGTTAAAAACAGCTGCATCAATTTTTTTCACTGAGGAGGGGAAGCCCAAAGAATGTATGCTCTTGGGATAGTTTAACTGTGGTTTCAAATTGCTCATTAACCAGTACTTGTCATCTGTAAAGACAAAGAGAATGGGTACATTGGAATCACACAGAAAGAGTAATAGAAATACTGACTCAGCACAAACAACATCATTCTTATTTCATAGATTCAGAATATGTTACTCCTGTTCTTAAACATGGTTTACCTTCTATGGCTCTGTATTTTTTTTTTTTCCAAAGTGTTATCATCTTATATTTTACAGGATTTTGCAATAAACTTTACATATTACCTAAGCATATATACCCTATTTGGGGCTATATTTCAGAGCCCCCAATAATAAAAATCTGGAGTGCTTTATAAAAAGCTCTTTAAATGTAGTACTATTTCCTTAATTTGTTCTCTTCCTTAGAAGTAGACGCAATAGCAAAACTAAACCTTGGAATTACCTTTAAAAAGAAAAACGTAGCTTCTGTCTGTAATTTCATAAGCAGCTTGAATGTGAGATGGTAGGTTTGGACCTAAAGAAGAAATTAAACTAATGCTGCTTTTTGGACTCTCAGCAAGCTTCCACCAGAAGTACCTGACAAGAAACATTTAACACGTTAAAAAATCACCGTAGACTGAAGAATCATGAAGAGGGAAGGACCTGTGAAAGAACTTCATGTTTCTTTCCAGTAGCTTCACATTCTGTTCCGTGGGCATTTGTGCAGGAGAACCACACGCAGAGGATTTTAATAACCTCCAGTACTAGCAATGATCTTAACAGGCAGACTGGCATATGGAAATACATGGTGCTTGGAACCAAGGTATCTAGGTTCTAGTCTGAGCTCACCACCCAGGCGGCAGTTCTGTAACCTAAAGGAAGTCAACTCAACCTCAAGTATCTCAGTTCCATAATCTCAATAATGGGGAATATTTATTCTATCTATATCAAATACTAATTTTCTCCACTGACCCACACATCCGACATCTGGTTCAATATATGTTCTAAGACAAAAACCATACATCATCCTGGAATTCTCTTTTTTATAATCAAGAATCAAGTCTGGTACTCTGTCACAGCTTTAAGTCCAGATTTGACCGTCTTAATTTAAATCTATCAGTATGATTAAAATAGTCTGACATCCTTGCTACCTGTCTTATCTGTCCCCAACCCAGATTCTTGCCACAGATCCATTTTTTTACAGCTCAGTTTTCTAGTTAAAGCAAATATAATCACACTGCTCTCCTGCTTCAAGATCTTCAAGATCTCTCCATTGCCTTCAGAATCAAGTCCAAGTTTCTACTAACAGATTCTATCTACTTCGTTTTTTTAAATCATTTTTCACCATCCTCTCACACACACACACACACACAAATCTGAGGGATCAGCCTTTAATATTTGTTAGATATGAAAATGATCTTACCCATCTTTAAAGAAAAAAATTTTATCTCCCACAGTAGTAACAGCATCAAAACTCCTATTGGGGTCATAAGCAGCTGGGTTTGTACTGCCAGGATTTGATGGAATATGGTGTTTTTCTGGACGTCCTGAAAATACATTTCAAGAAGAATCAGGAAAAAATAATGCCTTTTATTTTTAAGATGAAGAAACACTCTAAAACATTCAATGTTCTTTATGAAGAATACTTAGAAAGCAATTTATGTTTTCTATAACATTCACAGGAAGCATACAATAAATATTTTTCCCCTGCCATGTAGTTTCAACATTGTGGAGAATAAAACTCTGATCACTCTGTTCTCCTGTTCTGGTTAGATTATTTCTCTATGTGCCTTCTTCGAAAGACAATGGTATGGTGGATAGGAAAAACAGATTTCAGACCAGAAGACTCAGGTTTTGCCCCTGACTCAGGCATAACACACTAGGTCCCCTTGTACTCATCCATAAAATGAAGATAATATCTGTGTTGCCTACCTCACAGAATTTTCATGGGGTTCAAAGAGAAGATAAATGTCAATGTTTATCCAAATGCAGATAGTATGAGATTATTCATAAGAATGAGTATCTTTATTTGGCAAAACGGTGAAGAAATTCAACTCACCATAGAGAGACTGAATGCCATGTATGTCATCAGCAGAGAGGCGAAATATCTTGTAGTCAATATCTCTGTAGCTGGGAAACATTATGGCACTTGTATCGCTGGAATGGCCAAGACCCAAGGAATGGCCAATCTCATGAACAGCAACTAGGAACAAGTTTGGGCCTAAGAGAGAACCAGAGAAATCTATTGGCATCTATAGAACAATGACACAACATCTGACAGTGAAAAGGGAAACTTTTAGAAATACCTCATTTTCCTCCTTCATAAGCAAGCTTTTTCAGCCTTGGCACTGTGGACAGATTTCTCTTTGCTATCAGGGTTGTCTTGTGCATTGCGGATCTTTATAAATCTCTTGTTTTACCATTGAATTCAAGTAGCACCACTACCCTCTAGTTCTGACAACCAAATAAAATATTTCCACGTATTTTCTTTTTCTTTTCTTTTTATTGGGGTATGAAGTGAAAGTGAAGTTGCTCAGTCATGTCCGACTCTTTGCGACCCCATGGATTGTAACCTGTCAGGCTCCTCTATCCATGGGATTCTCCAGGCCAGCATACTGGAGAGGGTTGCCATTTCCTTCTCCAGGGGATCTTCCCCACCCAGGGATCGAACCCAGGTCTCCCACACTGCAGGCAGACTCTTTACCATCTGAGCTACCAGGGAAATAGTTGCTTTAAAATGTTATGTTAGTTTCTGCAGAACAGTGAAGTGAGCCAGCTATATGCATGCATATGTCCCCTTCCCTCTGGGACCTCCTTCCCACCCCCTCATCCCAGCCTTCTCGGTCACCACAGAGCACCAAGCTGAGTTGCCTCTTCTATAGAGCGGTTCCCACCAGCTGTCTACTTTACGCATGGCAGTGCACGCCTCTGGTTAAGGACCGCTGCACTCTCAGACAAGTGAAATGTGTTCCACTGTCAAAACTTCCGGAATGACTCACAGCTGTGTTCATTGCTCCTATATAATTCTCAACTCACAAGACCTTGTTCTGCTTTTCCCTTAATCAGGCTTCACTGGATATAGAAAAGTCTTTGGTAACCTTCCTTTACAAAACTCAAGTCTAAATCAGTATTAAGTTCCAGGTGAGTCACTGAGAAAAACACCACATTATATCTAATCCTTATACAACCAAAAGGAAGTCATCTTGTTCTCTATTTTCAGATGAGGATACAGTATCAGCAAGATTAAATGACAAATTAAGTGCCTGAGCCAAAATTCACATCCAAATTTCTTGGCTCTAAAAATTTCTTGGATCACCCTTCTTCTAAACATGATTCCAAATGAAATCAGAGAGACTATATTTACACCTTAGACAAATTTACACTACCACATTATAGTTGTAATGTTATTTTTTTTTTCCTGTATGTCCCAGAGGCTGTACCTTTGTAGGTAAGAGACAAGGGTGTGCCCTTTCTCTCAGATTTCCTAATTCTCAGAAGATTTGAAAATTCCTGACTTTTTTTTAATCTTCATTATAGTCTAATGCCTTCATTTGGTTCTTTCTTTCTCTATGGCAAAAGGAAGCTCAGAACTGACTTCCCAGGGTCACACACCATTTAGCTACAGAGCCTGATCTTGAAATACTCTCTAGAACCCAAGATGAGCAAAGAGTTCACACCTCTCTGAGGGGGTCTCTATGAATACGGATCCTCCAAGCCCTCCCTGTAACACAGGGGTCCAGTAACTAATTCAGAGATGCTTCCACTTCTACCAAACAATGAGAAAGAAGAAGCAAAGACTAATTCTCTCCACTCTGCATAAGACTAGGGAGAGTGAACAAAACTTTTTATGATTTGGCGTAAGCCTGAATTTATCTTACTCTCAATTCCTATACTACTTTGTACAAAAGATCACCATTGGTTCTCACCTCAAAATAATGGACTTTTGTTTGTGTTCTGTTTCCTTTTAGATTGTGTATTTCTCAGTAGCAAGACTGTGCTCTTTTCATTTCTGAATCTAAGCACCCCCATCACCTAACTCCCTAATAGAAATTCAGTGAAGACTATGGGAATCATTCAATTAATTTACCATGCCAAAAAGAAAAAGAATTTACTGCGTCAAAATTAGTCGAGAATAAGGGTTTTAAATTAGAATTTTCATAAATAATTCAGTCTTTTGAAAGCTTAGAATTAAGCAGATTAAAATAAGGCAACATGGACAAATAGAAAGTATACATTTTGCTAAGATAAGACCTAGGAAATAAATGGTCTGGTTCCAGCATTTTCCACAAGGTAGCCTTTAACCTTTTCTTTTCTCTATCTGTAAAGGTCTGTGTTAAATGACTTTCCTAAGTTTCTTTAGAATTTTAAAAATTCTCCAGGCTAATCAGCATGTTTCTCCTGTCAGATGAAAAGATTACACAGCCCAAATGCCTTTGGATAAAATTTGCACAAATTTAACATGTTTACTGAGGATTTGAGGCTCAGCCAGGACCTAATCATTTGTCTTTTGAGAATAAAAAAAAGTTCTCTTCTCAATCAAAGGTTCCATAAGCCTAAGGCCATGTGTCAAACTAAAACAAATAGCCTTTCTGGTCTATAAAAATATTGCCATCAATGCAAACAATATCAACTGGGGATGGAGATGATGGTGCTGAGTAGAGCACATTCTTGATGAATTTCTCTTTATTTCCTTTCCACATATGGTCAGTCATATAGTCTAGAATTTCCAATAGAAATATTAGGAAGGCCTCTGATGTGATGCCTTGAATTTTCCAGTGGATAGTGACTTTTCCAAATAACAGGGGATGCTCGTTACCCTCTTCCCCCAACTGTCTGGATGGACGATGAGTTTTATCTCCTCTGTAGGTACACACAAGTTATTAAATGATCAATGGGGCATTTTGAAATTTTTATCCCAGAACCACAAAAGACTACCTGATCACATAACCTTGTGTTTCTTTATACAGATCTCTAAATCCTCTATAACTTTATCTTTTTATGCCACTATGAATTTAGGAAATTGTTGGCATATAATGAATCATACAAATGATCACCCTGTTCTAGGATTATTGGCATACACAGCATTAGTATCTGTATTTGTTCGAGTTTATGGATTGCACTACCAAAAACTGATCCCCTAAATAATGTCTTTTTCCTTTCCATACTATGGTTCTTAAGGTTCCTGAGTGTATACTAATAAACTAGTTTATCTTCATAGATTCTTGGAAATGAACTTTAAAATAATCTAGTCCAATATACTCCATTTATAGAGGGTAAAGTAGAAACAGTGTTAGAATTTTATTCAGTGTCAAAATTTTAATCAGAAAACTTTTTTTGTCCTTATAATCCTTTTTCAGAATGTGGCCTTTCAAAAACAGGACATAAAAAAAAAAAAGGACATAACTTGGAATTTGTTACGATTTTTTAATTCTTTGAGGGTTTGGGGAGCCTACCTTTGCGTGCTTTAGTCCAGGTTTCAGCCTCATCAAAATGCGCATCTCCTCCAAGACCAGCCCCAGGTGCAAAAGCATGGGCTAGGATTCCCCATGGACCATCAAAAGGATAGGCGTCTCTATGTTCTTATTTTTAAAAAAAGAAAAATAAAATTAGTCTATCTACACATGTTTTGTGTGTGTTTGTGAGTGTATGCTCAGTCATGTCTGACTCTTTGTGGCCCCATGGACTGTAGCCTGCCAGGCTCCTCTGTCTATGGAATTTTCCAGGCAAGAATACTGGAGAGGGTTGCCATTTCCTACTCCAGGGAATCATCCTGACCCAGGGATTGTACTCGCATTTCTTGCAACCCCTGCGTTGGCAAGAATATTCTTTACTACTGTGCCACCTGGGTCACGCCAAATGAGACAGATGACGTAAGTTCAAGTTCTCTACCTCGAAATGCAAATTGTATCATGATGTCAGCCTCATTTTCATGAATCTTTCTGAATTTCAGGGGGGTCACATCACTCCATACTTGAAAAGCTTTCTGGAAGGCATCGTCAACATCCTCAGGCCTCAGGTCAGGGGTGTAATTATTGATTCTTTACCAGCACAACAAAAGAGGAAAATACATGGAAATCATGTGTTAATTTTGTTTTATTACAATACTTCATTTCTGCTAGCATCATTCAAGAATGAATCGTTCCTAACCCTATATGCAAGACAAAGAAAGAGACACAGATGTATAGAACAGACTTTTGGACTCTATGGGAGAAGGACTCTATGGGAGTGTGGGATGACCTGAGAGAACAGCAATGAAGCATGTATATTATCAAGTGTGAAACAGATCGCCAGCCCAGGTTGGATGCATGAGACAAGTGCTCGGGGCTGGTGCACTGGGAAGACCCAGAGGGATGGGGTGGGGAGGGAGGTGGGAGGGGGCATCAGGATGGGGAACACATGTAAATCCATGGCTGATTCATGTCAATGTGTGGCAAAAACCACTACAATATTGCAAAGTAATTAGCCTCCAACTAATAAAAATAATTGGGAAAAAAAAAGAAGCAGCACTGCAAAATTTGAGAACCATTGCAAAAATAAAATAATAATAAAATAAAATACTATCTTCCAAAATAAAAAGAAAATGAATCGTTCCATAGATCAGTAGTCCAAATGAGAAAAGCCTGCTTCATCTACAGAAATATTTATCCTTGGGCACCTTACTCCTTAAACAGAATCTAACTTGATTTCTACTCATTTATGATTAACAGGTCACCATTATGAAGGATTTACATTGGTAGAGGCTTATGTCTTTTACCCTTGCTCCCAAACTTCTTCATTTATCCATCTAAATAGTCTATAAAGTTTTCTCTTGCCTCTTTTTAGATCCAGCTCCATTCTTCTTTTATTTATGGCTTTCCTACTCTGTTCTGGACTTGCAAGCCCAATAATTCCATTGAGGGAACAGTTTTCCCTTCTAGAGACACTATTTCAACAGAGGGATAGTGTTAATAATTGAGGGATGCTTACTATCTACATCCAGATTTAGAGTTCTATCTAAGTGGCTCAAGTTTCTAGAACACAGACCTAGGGGAAAGTAGAAAAATACTTGGCTATGATGTTACCTGTAGGTGATAAGACGTTTCTTCCAGACCGGCCGCCCTGGAAATAGCTCGAAATTTTTAACATCCGGCACTCCACATCGAGGTCTGTGCATCATGTCCAGAGTAGATGTGTCCAGTTGCCCAGTCACTTTTAGCCCAAAGAATTGCTGCATTTCCTGAATTTTATTCTCCATGAAGTTCCTATTGACTTTCATTTTTGTCATTGGAGTTGTTTCCATCTCGAGGCCATAAAAGTTTGCCAAATATCTCTGGAAAAAATACATTTATTGACACATCATTTTATGTAGAAAGATTTCTGTCAGAGCTCTGTATTTATAACTCAGCTGCACACTGATGCCTTTTTAAGGCAAGGATTTTGGCCATTTTGGAGAGTTACTCAGTTTTTCTGAATCTCTCACATATATGGATGTTATGAAACTTTTGTTTGATTTTTTCTTGTTAATCTGTCTCATATCAATTTAATTTTTAGACCAGCCAGAAGCATCTAGAAAAGTAGAGGAAAATTTTTTCTTCCCAGACACTTTTTTCTTACATTCCTCTTCAGCAATAAATAAATAAAAATAAGAAAACAACAAAACAGTGCTAAAATCCAATAGCTCCCTAAATCAGTTTTCAACTAGTACTTTCAGAATAAAACAGGTCAGTGAAATAAATCTTAAAGACAAAAATCAGTCTAGATAAATTCTATAGTGCCAATTCTTACTTGAGCGAATGCCACTTCATTTTCTTCAGGGCTTGGATAGTTAGTCAGTGGGGCACCTCCAGAAGCAATGACCTGCAGAGCTAGTATCAACAGAAGAAACTTCATTCTACACTTCTTCTGAACAGCTTAACCCAATTTACCCTGTTCCTTTCCAATGCAAGTTCCTTAAATGTGCCTCTTTATATAGCCCTTAGGCCAGGCTCTGTGAATACGAAATTCTTTGTGTGACTCACAGTTGATATCATCCTTTGATTTATTTCAAAAATAAATATGACATTCTAGGACCAACAATGGGTCAATTAATATCTAACCCATCCATGGGTCAATTGACATCAGAGTCATCCCTCACTCAATTCAGAGTACATTTCTTTAAAATAAGTAAACTCCAACTTCCATCAACCTTATAAAATAAGCCATTATATGAGAAATAATAAGCACCTAAAATATTAAAATAACTTAAAAATGAATTTTTAGGGAGTTCTGAACTTTCGCTATAATACTTTCCTCATATTCTTTAGAGGTGAAATAATCTTTTTTTTTAAAAAAACTAAATTTAAGAATTTAGATAAATAAAATTATTTTGCTAGAATAGAGTACTCTGTAAGCTGAATCTATCTCCCTAGAGATCTGGTGTAGAGATTTCATGTTTAGAAAGGAAAAGTTTATAACATCATGATGTTTTGATGTTTGTTCTCTGTATCATAGACTCATATCTTACTTCTATAACTTGAGATCTTCAGGCTTCAAATTCCAGCTCTGTAACTGAGGAAAGAGATTCCAGGGGCAAATTTCCTCACATCCTTCACACTGGTAGCATGAAGATCAACACTTCAACTTTGGGAGATAGCAAAAGTTTGCCTCTGGAATCTCTCTATCTCCCCATCAACTCAGCCTCCTCCCTCCATGACTAAATTGTCCCGTGAACACAGAATCTGCCTCTCGGTCAATAGGGAATGTTTGAAGACTGAAAGGAATAAATTCCAAAGGTAGAAACGTAAGAAATGGGGTTGCCTCCTGATTCTACATGAAGAGCTTGGGGGAGTGGAGAGTGCACTGAGAAATAGAGTATTTCATGCCTCATCAGCAGACAAGGGTGTCACAGTCATCAGCGATTGCAGCCCTCCTTTGTGAACTGGTGAGCTCTAAGGTCACTCAGGAAGAGGAAGAGTATTTGTGATCTAGCAGCCACCAGACTGCAGCCACTCCCTACAGTGAGCCCCATATGAAAAACACAGGATCCTGGCCCAGGACAGCTGAGATACCTATGAGAGGAATGAGTTTAGTGAACCCAGACTCTGGTATCTTTCCACACATAGACAAGCACTAAGTTCCTCAGTTTGGTATATCTGATTTTCTTTAATTAGCAATGATCTTCTGATGCTCAGACTACCTGCCCTTTGTTGCAAACCTTCTACATAATCTGGCTCCATCCCTTACCTCCATGGACCAATTCTCTCAGGATCACTTGAGATGCTGTCTCCCAGGCTTGAACTCCTAAAAATTCCCGCCAAATGAAACGCAACTCTCAGCTTTTAGGTTGTGACTATTTTTTAAGTTGAGAGCACAAAACTGTGTGCTATGATTCAGTGACTGTTCTGACCCACCTTCAAGGCCTAGGGAAATTCTGGCTGCTCCCTAGGATTTCCCTGAGACTATGGCTCCAGGTGAATAATTTCCTTCTTATGCAAAGGGGGTCCTCTACGCTGTACCTGGTATCTACTTTCAAACTATCTGCGTTTCTCTGACTTCCTGTTTTTTTGGTGTGTTTTTTTTTGGGGGGGGTATGCCATTTGGCTTGGGGGATCCTAATTCTCCAGTTAGGGATCAAACCCAGCACCCAGCAGTATAAGGGAAGATTTCTAACCACTGGACCAGCAGAGAATTCTCTCAGGCCTTTCATTTGAAAATGAGGATGATAACTTGTGCTTCCTTATGCTTCTGTGATGATTAAATGAGATGATGTTTAATAAATACAACACATACTACAGGCACTCATTAATATTCATTCTTTTCCCCTTGGCCTCACAGGACATCATTCATTATAAGTTTGCAGCCAGACATGGCTCTAGGATTCATGAAGAGGAAGATAACACAGGAGAATTGTAAGGTAATCTTTTCTGATATTGAATTTAACTAGAGAATTATAAGAGGAGCCTGACTGTTAGGCTATAAATCAAGAAAAATGGGATTTATTAGAAAATACGGGAGCATTTATTTCTCCACCAGCAGAACATTGCCCAGCATGGGCAGGGGCAGTCAGAGTGTCCATGATTGCACTTCTGGTGCCCAAACCAACCTGGAAGTTAGTAGGTGCTCAATAAACATGTGTGAAGGAATCTAGGTGGAGAACAGTGTCTAAAGATATGAGTAGCAAATTTCCTTCATGGGAGCAATCATTACATAGGAGGATATGCTCCTAAACTTCTCTGAAAGCATAAACTGGTCTCATCCACAGAAAGAAGGAATCCAGTTCTTGGAAGACTTTAGAGAAGTCGAGAAATGTAGGATGTAAGATGCATGGTTAAAATTACCAAAGATACAAAGGATGTGAAAGAATGTTCTCACTAAAACGTTGCTAAAAACAGAAACTCACACCCCAATTTTAATGGCTTCTGTATCTTTGCTCATCAAATGTCACAGATGGGTAATCTGGACCCCTTGGGCAACCAGAGAACGTTGCCGGCAGTGTCATTAACTGAGAGTCTGGGGTCAAGTTGATCTGCTTTACAATCTTGGCTCCATCATTTTATGACCTTGTCCAACCACTTCCATTTCTTTAAGATTTAACTTCTTCATTTGTAAAATTGGAATAATAATATTATCTATCTCAAGAGTTGTTGTAAGAATTACTTTAAATTATATGGGAAATTTTTTAGCTTAATGCCAGACACAGAAGACTCAGTAATTTGACACCTTCCTTCTTTTACTGTACTCCTATGTAAGACCTTTAAAAGAGACTGGTAATGAAAGGGAGATCAACAACATACCCTGACTAATCTCCTGTGGTATTTAGAAGGAGCTACAGTAAGATTGAGCTTCCCAGGTGGCACAGTGGTAAAGAATCTGTCTGCCAATGCAGGAGATGCAAGAGACTCAAATTTGATCCCTGGGTCTGGAAGATCCCCTGGAGGAGGAAATGGCAACCCACTCCAGTATTCTTGCAGAAAAATTCCAGACAAACAGACCCTGGGGTACAAAGAGTGGGACACAACACATGCATACATAAGATTATGATCGAGGCACAGGCTGAAAGCTGAGAGTATCAACAGGGACGTGGCTTTCAGAGGACACGCTGAGTGAAGAGACAATCAAGGAGTCATTGGCGATGCTTCATGTGAAAAAGCACATATCCGTGAAAATGCAGAAAGCAGCCAAGGTCAGAGTTCCTCAGGAGGGATGACTTGCACTAAGAGCTTCACAAAGCTTCCAAAAGTATCCAGAGCTCTATTACATTGTTTCCTTATTGACATACACCAGGACATTTTAGGGTACATTCCTGATTCAATCACCTTCAGCTAGTTCTCATCCCTGAGGATACAGAGGCAAATCAAAGTATGGTCATCAGCAAGGGACCAAGACAGAGAAATGCTCCCAAAACATACAAGAAAGCTCCTTATGGATAACTTGCTGCTGCCAACACTGTAACAATGATACAATAACACCTCAATTTAAATATATATATTTTGCTGAGCCATGGCTTAGTTGCAGCACTCAGGATCTTTGATCTTCACTGGGATATGTAGGATCTAGTTTCCTGACCAGATATCAAACTTGGGCCTCCTGATTTGGGAACACAGTTTTGGCCACTGCACCACCAGGGAATTCCCCTATATGCCCTCAGTTTTTTCAGTTTAAGTCAGGTTGTCCCCTTTGCCTTCGGAGGGGCCAGAAGCCCACAGACAGTCCTGGGCGTGTTACTGGTGAACCTGGATCCCAGGGCAGTGGCAGCTCTCTCTGCTCTCTGGAGACTCCTTTCTGCACCTTCCTTCCTGCCTGGGCCTGCCACTGTCCTGCTGCTAAGCTGCCTTTTCCTACAAGGCTCCCAGGAATTGGCCCAGAGCATCTCTCAAAAGCATAATGTTTAGAGTTATCCTACTCAGATGTGTGGACTTGGACAAGTTCACTTCTCCTTTCTTCCTTTTCTTTAGATGTAAAATGGGAATAGTATTGATGTTTTATAAAGAATAAATGACATAATCTGTTAAACACCTACTTTTCCATGATAGTTCAGTTCAGTTCAGTTGCTCAGTCATGTCCGACTCTTTGCGACCCCATGAATAGCAGCACGCCAGGCCTCCCTGTCCATCACCAACTCCCAGAGTTTACAGACCTCTGTAAATGTTCATTCCTTGTCTTCTTCTTTTACCACGGTCTCTGTTTGTTGGTCGTGCCTTGGTTGGGTTAGACCAGCTAAATTTTCCACATAAATAATAGTGTTTAATCACAAGTGCATCTGCATCCAGCAAGGAAGCATGAACAAGGGGGTGAAGAGCTCATGTTGATGGTGGAGACAGCTCACAGTCCTCTCAATTTCCAGAATCAACTGGAACTCAGCCTCATGTGGAACTGCTACATGACTGTCCATAAGGCAGAGAGTGTCAGGGTAACTGGTTAGAAAACCCACTGCCTTTCAAACTAGTTCTCAGCCCCAGACTGTGTCAGTGGGTTCCCTGAGCCCACTACCGTCCTCCCAAGGGAGACAGGACAGAACACTGGTGAAAAACATGGCATGTGCAGGGCTCGGGAGTGATGGCAATTGCCCCGCATGCAGCCCAGAGAGGTGGAGGCAGGAAACAGGGCAGGTGAAGAGGACAGCGGTTTCTTCTCCCTGTCCCTTTTCTTCCCCCAGCAAATAGCTATAATCTAAGACAAAAATGCAGCAGGAAGCAGAGGTCCATGTGTTCATTCCGAGGTAGATACATGATGATAGACACGTATGTATGTATGGTGCATAGTTTATTCTCTGTGCTTTCCAACATCAAATCACCTTAGTTTAGAGATAATGACTCAGATAACTCTGCGCTATTTTGACTTTGAAGTCGGGCTTAATGGAAAGAACAAGGCTTTGGAAAGAGGCTTGGCCTCAGACTTCAGCTGTGTTACCTGTATTATCTATGAACTGTGTGGCTTTGGGCAAGGTAGTTCAGTGTCCTTACCTGTAAGTGACCAATTAGAGGTTTAAATCAGATGCTGCATGAAACTGCTCGGCACTGAGCCTGGTTCTCTTTCCTTGGTGACATCTAGAGCAGTGTTTCTCAACATTTCTTTCATTATTGCCACCCAAAAAAGAAGCATATTAGACTGCGCCCATGAAATTTCAATATCAGAGATATTATATATTTGTTTATGTACCATAAGCATATCTATATTTTATACATTGAAAAATAAGATGGTTTTGTTCCCAGTGACCAATTTCCACCCACTCAGGATTGATATCACCCCACTGAGAATATATGTACTCTGGGAGTGTATATTCTACATAGCTGGGTCAGCGAATGACCCACGACACCAGTTCTGCCTGGTATGACTTGACATCTCACCAGATGGTTGACAAAAAGTACCATCTCCTGGAAGATAACCATAAAGCCAAGAGATCTGGATTTCAGAGACACTCTTTAGAACACAGAACTCTTTAGATTATAAAGGTAAGCCTGTTGAACTTGGTGTCAGTGAAAAGCAGTGACATTCTCACAAAGGATTGACCAAATGCGTTTGTGGGTTAGATCAACTCACAGAGAAAACAGACCAATGGCTAGAAAGATGAGAGCAAATTAGAGAGAATATGAACAGCTCTTTTCAAGAGTTGAGGCAACAGAATTTTTAAATCACTAAATTGTTTTTTCCTTTATTTCTCTCGTTTCCTTCAAGTACCACTTAAGTCAGTAACCAACTGTTTCTTGCCTCAACATTCATAATCCTGAGTAATTATTCACATTCTGACATCTTTCCTAGAGCCTAAATCACTAAAGTGGCTACGCTTTGAGAAGAGAGGGGTTTTTCCTAAACTGAGAGTGATGGGAGAATCTATAGGTTCTAGGTGCCTTGACGAACTGGGCTGCACTTCACGGCAGCCCCCCAAGGATATGATGTGTTACATCTGATACAGCTGCACTAAGATTCATATAAGGTATATTCTGGCTACCTAACATGGCCCTTTCTACATAGAAGGTGTGCTGTATTGCTGCTATTGTTATTTTTTATATATAATTTTCTAAAAGGTTTGTCTCACTTTCCCCCAAAGTGTTTACATTTTATGTTTTAGCTATCATTGTGGATTCTCCTTGAGACTGCAAAGAACACAAAGAGATGGTATTACTAGACAATCATTCTATGTGTGTGCGTGCTCAGTCATGTCTGACCCTTTGTGACCCTGTGGACTTGACCCTGTGGACTGTAGCCTGTCAGGTTCCTCTGTCCATGGGATTCTCCAGGCAAGAATACTAGAGTGGGTTGCTGTGCCCTCCTCCAGGGGATCTTTCTGACCCATATCTCCTGCAACTCCCACATTGTAGGCAGATTACTTACCACCAAGTCACCGGGGAAGCCCATGGAACTGAGAACAGGCAACTGGCCAAGAGTACAGGTAGTAATCTGGATGTGTGATTGGCACCTGAGCATTGTTTGTTCAACCATGCCAGCTGTCAGGGGATTTGTCCCATGGATTCCAGTCTGCAAGGGGCCTTTGTCATCTCAGCCTTGTTGCTTAACTAGCGCTGGCACTGTGGTATCCTCACTGCCTATGCAGCGAAGGTCTTTGCTTTCTTAAAGTATTTTGGGGAATAAGCTTTCTGGATCTTATGGGATGCCTCTTTGGTTTGTGGTTGTGATTTTGGACTCACGCAGTAGTGAGTGATAGCTTGTGGTGAGCAGCAGATAGAAGCAAAATGTTAGTTTTCTGGCTGGGAATCAAACCCTGGTCACCTGGGTGAAAACCAGAAATCCTAACCACTAGACTGTGGGGAGCCAGCAGCTAGAGTCTAAACCCCCAGTCCTTGGGTTGAAAAGAAAAATTTGATAAGGAGGCAGGAAGTATAGAGGGAAGTAAAGTATTTATTAGAAAAGCAGAGTAAATGCAGAAAGACACACAGGCAAACTCAGCGAGAGTTGCACCCTTGGGAAGTTTAAATCATTTTTAAGGGGGCAGTCTCCCAGGTCTTTATTTTCTCTCTGGCCAATCATCTTGCTTTGGCCCCGTGGATAATTTGCCCCAGGACCTTCCCTAGATGCTCATGCACCCGTCAGCGGAGATAGACTTCCGCGCCAGGGTGTCTGCTGGGAACTGACGGCAAGACTTGTGCTCTAGCAGGCACTGCCTTTTGATCCGAGAGGAAACCTTCTGTGCATGTGCAGTGTCTCCCTTGCCCCAGGGAGAGCATGTGTGTGACCTCTTGATCCTTTGCTCAGACTTTAGCCCCTTTTTGTCCCTGCCATGAGTATTATCTTAAAGTGTCCACAGGAGACAAAGTCTGCCCACTGTCTACCCTGTTCTATTGTTATTTCTATCTTGAAGTGTAAACTGGAGGCTAAACTGTATATGTGTGAACTGTGTATGTGTAAATTGTATATGTGTACACTATATATGTGTATACAGTGTAAACTATATATGCCTAAACTGGAGCCCACCAATCTCCTGCCTCAGATAAGCCATAAAAAACCTTATTGGCTTAAATTGATATTAAGATCCTGCTCTTTGATAACCAGATGATAGATTCTCTGAATTGGAAAAACTTCAAAATTGGTAAATTTTTAGGCAGTTCTCATCATAAACATAAAAATCTTATTGGTACCTATGGAAAGATGAAATTAAAAAGGTGGATACAAAAAAATATAATGGCTAACCTTGAGAAATTCCTTAAAAGTTTAATTGAATTTTTGGCCTTACCTTCCGCTCATGGGCCTTACAGGTACTAATGACATTAAGTTAATTAAACAGATAATGGGACTAAGCTGATGGGAAATCAAGGGACTTTTCCCAACAAAGGGGAAAGTTTTAAAAGGTTATTAAGAAATAGGATAAATAAAGCAAATACTGAAAGAGGTGGCAGAAAAAGAAGAATCAGAAAGGAAAGAGTCATGGGGAACTTCCCAGCAGGGCGGCAGTCTTTAAATGGTTATTAAGAAATGGGATGAATATAATGGACATTGATGGGTTTAAAACAAAGGTTTTAATATAGCACTCCCCAAGGTTAGGTAGGTCAAAAATGATTCTTTATCTATCCCTGCAACATTAAAGGGCCCCAAACAAGTTCACTTTTTCTACCCCAATTTGGAGAAATTTTATAAGCTGAAAGTCAAAAATTGCAATGAAATTACAATTGCAATTGCTTGGAGGCAATACCTAGGTCAATTAACCAAGTTAAAGACTGAATTATGGACAGAGGTTCATGACATTGTACAGGATGCAGTGATCAAGACCACCCCCAAGAAAAAGAAATGCCAAAAGACAAAATAGCTGTCTGAGGAGGCCTTACAGATAGCTTAAAAAAGAAGAGACGCTGAAGGTAAGGAAGAAAAGGAAAGATACCCATCTGAATGCAGAGTTCCAAACAATAGCAAGGAGAGATAAGGAAGCCTTCTTTAGCGATCAATGCAAAGAAATAGAGGAAAACGATAGAATGGGAAAGACTAGAGATCTCTTCAAGAAAATTAGAGACACCAGGGGAACATTTCATTGAAAGATGGGTTCAATAAAGGACAGAAATGGTATGGACCTAATAGAAGCAGAAGATATTAAGAAGAGGTGGCAAGAATACACAGAACAACTATTCTAAAAAGATCTTCATGACCCAGATAACTACGATAGTATGATCATTCACCTAGAACCAGACATCCTGGAGTCCAAAGTCTTAGGAAACTTCACTATGAACAAAACTAGTGAGGGTGATGGAATTCCAGCTGAGTTATTTCAAGTCCTAAAAGGGTGCTGTGAAAGTGCTGCACTCAATATGCCAGCAAACTTGGAAAACTCAGCAGTGGCCACAGGACTGGGAAATGTCAGTTTTCCTTCTAATCCCAAAGAAAGGCATGCCAAAGAATGTTCAGACTACCACACAATTGCACTCATCTCACATGCTATCAAGGTAATGCTCAAAATTCTCCAAGCAAGGCTTCAACAGTGCATGAACCTACAACTTCCAGATGTTCAAGATGGATTTAGAAAAGGCAGAGGAACCAGAGATCAAATTGCCAACATCCGTTGGATCATAGAAAAAGCAAGAGAGTTCCCCTCAAAATCTACTTTATTGAATACACTAAAGCTTTTGATTATGTAGATCACAACAAACCGTGGAAAATTCTGAAAGAGATGGGAATACCAGACCACCTTATCTGCTTCCGGAAAAATCTGTATGCAGGTCAAGAAGCAACAGTTAGAACCAGACATGGAACAACAGACTGGTTCCAAATTGGGAAAGGAGTATGTCAAGGTTGTATACTGTCACCCTGCTTGTTTAAATTATGCAGAGTACTTCATGCAAAATGCCAGGCTGGATAAAGCACAAGCTGGAATTAAGATTGCCAGGAGAAATATCAATGACCTCAGATATGCAGATGACACCATCCTTATGACAGAAAGCAAAGAAGAACTGAAGAGCCTCTTGATGAAAGTGAAAGGAGAGAGTGAAAAGGCTGGCTTAAAACTCACTATTCTAAAAATGAAGATCATGGCATCCAGTCCCATCACTTCAAGGCAAATAGATGGGGAAACAGGGGAAATAGTGGCTGACTTTATTTTCTTGGACTCCAAAATAACTGCAGATGGTGACTGTAGCCATGAAATTAAAAGACGCTTGATCCTTGGAAGAAAAGTTATGACCAACTTAGACAGCATATTAAAAATCAGAGACATTACTTTGCCAACAAAGGTCTGTCTAGTCAAAGCTATGGTTTTTCCAGTAGTCATGTATGGATGTGAGAACTGGACCATAAAGAAGCCTGAGTGCTGAAGAGTTGATGCTTTTGAACTGTAGTGTTGAAGAAGACTCTTGAGAGCCCCTTGAAGTGCAAAGAAATCAAACCAGTCCATCCTAAAGGAGGTCAGTCCTGAGTATTCATTGGAAGGACTGATGTTGAAGCTGAAACTCCAATACTTTGGCCACCTGTTGCAAAGAACTGACTCATTGGAAAAGACCCTGATGCTGGGAAAGATTGAAGGCAAGAGGAGAAGGGGTTGACAGAAGATGAGATGGTTGGATGGCATCACCAAGTTGATAGACATGAGTTTGAGCAAGCTCCGGGAGTTGGTGATGGACAGGGAGGCCTAGTGTGCCGCAGTTCATGGGGTCGCAAAGAGTGGCACACGACTGAATGACTAAACTGAACTGAGCTGAAAGATTGACAAAAAGGGCCTGGGTCCCTTGACTTGACCTCTTCACTGGGGCCCAAGGCTTTTTACATACGTGCTTCCCTGGTGACTTAGATGGTGGAGAGGTTTTAATGATTCCTTGATGTGGGAACCTTGTAAGTTGTGGTACCAAAATCCATTGGTTGAACTCTGACTTAAGCTATAATTAAGAAAAAGTAAAAGTGCAAGGTTGATAGAATTATAAAGGCAGAAATGCGTGAGCAGATGTTATGTGAAGAGGTAAGTCAGTGTTGCCTGATTGTCTTGTGGGAATGGATGCTATGTCTAGCTGGGAGCACTTCTACTCAGAACTGCAAGACTGAGATTTGCTGATAGGGCCCTAGCAGAGGCTATGGTTAAACATATAAGAGTTGATGGAATTGATGGCGACTGTAGGAAAATTGGTGAATTTGAATGGGCATTGTTTAAAGTGCCTACATCTCTTTTGCCGGGTTGTATGGGGGGGATGGATACTGTCTCACCAGGGAACTTTCCCCGGCCTGATATTGTAAAGCAAGGCAGGTAATCTTCCTCTTGGGCCATGTTAACTGAACGTGCTAAAGGAAACCATCAGTGTCGCTTGAGCCCACAGTGTGAGGTGGAAGCCAGAAGCTAATGCTGAAGACAAGCAATTGTCTTTACCTTGCAGAGCTCTACAAAATCAGAAATGTAAACACAGCCCACACTGCCTGAGACTGAGCCTGGTTAGTCTGATCAATAGAACCTGAACATCTCTCACAAAGAAAAAAGAAAACACTAATAAAGAGGAAAGGGGGCTTTTAAAATACAAATGCTAAAAAGGTTCTCTTGTCCAAATTCTAAATCAAAACTTCCTTAAGATTGTTTGTCAAGGAGAAATATAAATCTTTAAAGTAGTCTCTACAAATAATAAGACTTTAGCAATCTGAGTTAGTAAACTTAATTTATTCCAATTATTACTCACAAACTAGTAATTTTTGTATTGCACCTGACTCATGGGAAACGTTTTTAAGTAAGAGCTAAGACTCTGTTTCTGTCTGTATGTGTGCATCTGTTATAGATACAGTAATTTTATGTCTCTGAATGGCAATGCCAAAATTAATTTTTTAAAAAACTTTGACTAAAACAACCAAGATAAAATAAAATTCTCAAAAATATAAACTAATCCCCAAAATTTTCAAGCTCACATGATCTAGGATTAATCTTTAATAAACACTTGGATTAGTTAAAAGAAGCAGATCTTTAAATTTATAAACATTAAATATAAAACTTTTACTTTACCTAAAATTAAATAAGCTCGTATTATCTCTTACAAAATTTGTCAAAAGATAGATAGCTTGGGGTTGTGACTGACTTTGTCTAATATCTCATGAAATTTTAATGAGTGATCTAAACATTTTACTGGGGACAAGTGATTTAGATAGACTTGGATGGAATAGGACTTTTTTTTTTCATTTATTTTTATTAGTTGGAGACTAATTACTTTACAATATTGTAGTGGGTTTTGTCATACATTGACATGAATCAGCCACGGATTTACATGTACTCCCCATCCCGATCCCCCCTCCCACCTCCCTCTCCACCCGATTCCTCTGGGTCTTCCCAGTGCACCAGGCCCGAGCACTTGTCTCATGCATCCAGCCTGGGCTGGTGATCTGTTTCACCCTAAATAATATACATGTTTCGATGCTGATCTCTTGAAACATCCCACCCTTGCCTTCTCCCACAGAGTCCAAAAGTCTGTTCTATACATCTGTGACTCTTTTACTGTTTTGTATATAGGGTTATCATTACCATCTTTCTAAATTCCACATATATGTGTTAGTATACTGTAATGGTCTTTATCTTTCTGGCTTACTTCACTCTGTATAATGGGCTCCAGTTTCATCCATCTCATTAGAACTGATTCAAATGAATTCTTTTTAATGGCTGAGTAATGGAATAGGACTTTTTGATAACAAAACTTTACAGTTTTGCTGAGTAAGGTAAGTTAAATGATGGGAATTCATTGAATGGCTAGATCATTTGCAAATAAGATAAAATACTGAACATTAATTGCTAAACAGTCAAAGTTTATTTATCTATTTTTGTCTTATTACAGAAAATCTGAAGATGTTTGGGTCTTATAGCAAACATGTTTTAAACCACATTGAAAAAAATAAGTGCTGAGGAAATGTATGTTCCTAGAAGTTATGAAATATAATCCTAAGCTTGCTAATAAAAAATATCGGTATAGCAAACAGTTCACAATTGTCTTTGCTTTCACTGAAAATTAAGGTTTCTAAGGGTTAAGAATTCTAAATAATGTAATTAAAACTACTAAAATTAATGAGGAAAACATTTCATATACAAGGAAATTTTTTTAAAGTGTTGACTAAAAAGATGCCCAACGTGACAGCTGTGAGTTACTAGGGGCAAATGGGGACTGTTGGCTTCCTTGCCGGCTCAGTGGTAAAGAATCTGCCTATAATTCAGGGGATGCAGGTTCCATCCCTGGGTTGGGAAGGTCCCCTGGAGGAGGCCATGACAACCCAGCCCAGTACGCTTGCCTGGAGAATCTCATGGACAGAGGAGTCTGGCGGGCTACAGTCCATGGGGTCGCAGAGAGTTGGGCACAACTGAAGCGACCGAGCATGGGCTCATGAGGACTTTAGCCCAGGAGACAGCTTAGGTAACCCTGAAAGACGGCTCCAAAGAGGCGGTGGGGGAGGCCAACACATGAGACTCTGGTGAGGGGGATTCAAAGCAATCAAGTACTCATTTCACAAAGGTTTTCTGCAGCTGATGTCACCAAGAGAGGATTTAGTGCCTTTCTAGGTATATGAGGAGATAAAAGAATTGGGATCATGAAATCAGCTGCTGGAAATATCTATCTGAAGACCTGTTACACTGGTTTCCCTGGAATACACGCAGTCTCCACCTTGAATTGCCTTCAGGGAGTGTCAGAGGTCAGCAGCTGCAGAAGCACACAGATGGCAATGCCCTTACTGTTGATCAGTCACTGGCAAATGCTCTTGGTAAGTGTCAACTTGCAGTTGACACAGGTATAAGGAATAGAAATGCATTTTGTTAAGGGGAAAGAAAGCAATTTTGTCCTAAAGAAGTTGAGATTGAGGTAGAAAGAGAGAACATAGGATAAAAATCTGAATATTAAAAAAAAGGATGTTTTAGAAGGTTTGTGGAAAAGGAGCCCTGAGAACAGAATTTTGTGTGTGCTTAGGACTGGCTACACTTAGAATTAGTTTAATTGAGTGAATAAATTTTAATATCAAATGTAAATATATGCAAAACTAGAATATGATTTTGTCTCTGTTAAGAGGACAAAGTTTTCTAGAAATATTGATCTACTTTTGATAACAGGTTACAAGTTTCTTTACCTTTTAAATAATCTGTTGTAACTTTCTATATTTGCCTTTGAAATCTTATATTGTCACTTTGGTTAACTAAATAAGCATTGTTTCACAGTGACCTATGATCTTATTGGGGACCTCCTTGGTGGTCCAGTGGTTAAGAATTCTCCCTGCAATGCAGGGGACATGAGTTCAATCCCTGGTCAGGGAACTAAGGTCTCACATGCTGCAACTAAGTCTCGATGCAGCCAAATACATTAAAAAAAATTGGGGACTTCCCTGGTGGCTCAGATGGTAAAGCGTCTGCCTACAATGTGGGAGACCTGGGTTCGAACCCTGGGTCGGGAAGATCCCCTGGAGAAGGAAATGGCAACGCACTCCAGTATTCTTGCCTGGAAAATCCCATGGACAGAGGAACCTGGTAGGCTACAGTCCATGGGGTCGCAAAGAGTTGGACACGACTGAGCGACTTCACTTCACTTCACTTCACATGATCCTATTTGATCGAATGCTTTAAAACCATTTTGATATCTTTAATAAACTTTCCCAAATTAAGTTAATGAAGTCCTATTGAGCTTTGATTGACTATGGAATCTTCAGAGGGTCCCTGGGAGATCTTGAAGAGAGCTGTTAAACTTTATGTTGCCAAAATCTTGGCTCTCTGTACACCAATGCCAAACAGAAATAGGAAGACAATTATGGAGGAGAAAGAAAGAGTGGCTCTATTACTTTTCCAGCAAAAGGGGAACACAGTAGGCTAGTGCCTCAAAAACTGTGCCCCCACTCGCTGGTGAGTAGGGAAGCATTATATAGTCAGGCAGGAATGTGTCATAAGGATCAAGGCAGTAACAGTCTTGTATTCTTCTTTCTTCTGCAGTTTCCAAAGTGTGGGGCTGCTGACAAGTGTGCACGGTCCTCGGTGGCCCATATCCTAGTCTTGGTGAACCTCTGCCTCAGGGTTTCATTGGTGCTGCTTTGATTAACAACTGTTCTGCCCTTTGGAACTCAGAGAAGGTCATGGAGGCTGGAATGGGGGACTAAAAGGCCTCTGTGCCCAGGAGCCCCACAGTGTCCTACTCAGCATCAATCCTCCCTTTCTTGGATATTTCTCAGTCTTGAGGAACATAGAATCCCTTCCATTTTTCTTTAAGCTGCTGCTCAGGACATTGTCCTTTTTCACACTTTCATCAGCTCCCAGCCTCCTTCTTGGAAGGGATGTAAGGGAGCTTCCAGGCAAGGAGGAGACCTTAGAAAACAAACTCCTCATAGCAGTTAACGATCAGTTCGTTGTTAACAGTTAACAGTCCAGTCAGTTGAAAGGAGCTAAGAGTGACCTTTTGTATATAATTTCATAAGGGCTCAGTCCTAGCCTGTTTCTAGTGGTCACCAGTATACAGAGAGCAATTTGAAAAACCTTGTTGGATTTTAGATGAGTTTTCCAGCATAGCTTGACAAGAGTTTCTTAATAATGTCCTTACGAAGGGTTGTCACTTCCAGTGCTTTTTGCATTTTGGTTGGAAAGGCCTCTATTTAACTTTGATTCAGATTCAGTACTCTCAAAACTTTAGCTAAACCCTCATGGAAGTGAGTAGGGGAATTAATCCTTGTGGATCTGACATAACTCAGAACATCCAAGCTGGTAACAATACAGAAATAAATGCGTCTGAAATCACATCCATAGTGGTCACCTAGTTCTACCATAGTTACTCCATTTCAACTGTCCAATGCATTTTCCTCCTCTATGTTAAAGTCAGTGTCACTGCTAATGGTTTTACTGCTTTTCTAGATACAGGAAAACGCATGAATTTGGGTTCATAAAATCTTCTAAAGGTATCTATCTATATGCCTATCTAGCCAGTTTTTCTTAGAGCACAGAGTGCCTCATTCTTGATCTCCACCCTGAATTTCTTCAGGGGTGTTGAAGGTCAGTGGCTGCTGTGGCCATTGACTTAATCCTTGCAGAGGCAGATGGCAAGTGCCAACTTTTAGTTGGCAGGACCCCTTCAGGGTAATAAATTTGACTATGGCTTGGGGGCATTTCATGACCATTTCATCCTAAGATGCTAGGAAGTCTTATTCCTAGGTCTGGCAAAGATTTCAGATAGACCACTCAATGTGCTACTATTACTGGACTAGGCCTTATTAACAGTGTCAAAAGTCTGTGGGCCACTTATCTCACTAGCTCATGCCTCAGGAAAATATTCCCTCTTGTTGCTTTTTCACATATCTGAAGCTCATAAGTCAGTTCAGTTGCTCAGTCATACCTGACTCTTTGGGACCCCGTGGACTGAAGCACACCAGGTTTCCCTGTCCATCACCAACTCCCAGAGCTTCCTCAAACTCATGTCCATCAACTCAGTGATGCCATCCAACCGTCTCACACTCTGCCATTCCCTTCTTCTCCTGCCCCCAATCTTTCCTATCATCAGGGTCTTTTCCAATAAGTCAGTACTTTGCATCAGGTGGCCAAAGTATTGGAGCTTCAACTTCAGCATCAGTCCTACCAATGAATATTCAGGACTGATTTCCTTTAGGATTGACTGGTTTGATCTCATTGCTCTCCAAGGGCTCTCAAGAGTCTTCTCCAGCATCACAGTTCAAAAACATCAGTTCTTCAATGCTCAGTCTTCTTTATGGTCCAACTCTCATAATCCATACATGACTACTGTATGGATGTGAGAACCATAGCTTTGACAAGAGGGACCTTTGTTGGCTAAGTTTTGTCTCTGCTTTTTAATATGTTGTTTAGGTTTGCCATAGCTTTTCTTCCAAGGAGTAAGCGTCTTTTAATTTCATGGCTGCGGTCAGCATCTGCAGTGATTTTGGAGCCCAAGAAAATAAAGTCTGTCACTGTTTCCATTGTTTCCCCATCTATTTGCCATGAAGTGATGGGGACCAGATGCCGTGATCTTCATTTTTTTGAATGTTGAGTTTTAAGCCAATTTTTTCACTCTCCTCTTTCATTTTCATCAAGAGGGTCTTTAGTTCCTTTTCACTTTCTGCCATAAGGGTGGTTTCATCTGCATATCTGAGGCTGTTGATATTTCTCCCAGCAATCTTGATTCCAGTTTGTGAGTCAGCTAGCCCAGAATTTCTCATGATGTACTCTGGCATAGAAGTTTAATAAGCAGGGTGACAATATACAGCCTTAACATACTTTTTTCCCGATTTGGAACCAGTTCGTTGTTTCATGTCAGGATTTAGCTGTTGCTTCTTGACCTGCATACAGGCTTCTAGGAGGCAAGTAAGATGGTCTGATATTCCCATCTCTTTGAGAATTTCCCACACTTTGTTGTGATCCACACAGTCAAAGGCTTTGGCATAGTCAATGAAGTAGAGGTAGATGCTTTTCTAGAAGTCCCTTGCTTTTTCTATGATCCAGCAGATGTTGGAAATTTAATCTCTGGCTCCTCTCCTTTTTTAAAATCCAGTTTGTACATCTGGAAGTTCTTGGTTCATGTACTGTTGAAGCCCGGTTTGCAGGATTTTGAGAATTACCTTCAGTTCAGTTCAGTTCAGTCACTCAGTCGTGTCTGACTCTTTGTGACTCCATGAATTGCAGCACGCCAGGCCTCCCCATCCATCACCAACTCCCGGAGTTTACTCAAACTCGTGTCCATCGAGTCGGTGATGCCATCCAGCCATCTCATCCTCCTTCGTCCCCTTCTCCTCCTGCCCCCAATCCCTCCCAGCATCAGGGTCTTTTCCAACGGGTCAACTCTTCGCATGATGTGGCCAAAGTATTGGAGTTTCAGTTTCAGCATCAGTCCTTCCAATGAACACCCAGGACTGATCTCCTTTAGGATGGACTGGTTGGGTTTCCTTGCAGTCCAAGGGACTCTCAAGAGTCTTCTCCAACACCACAGTTCAAAGGCATCAATTTTTTGGCACTCAGTTTTCTTCACAGTCCAGCTCTCACATCCATGCATGACCACTGGAAAAACCATAGCCTTGACTAGAGAATTACCTTACTAGCATGTTAAATGAGTGCAACTGTGATAGTTTGACCATTCTTTGGCATTGCCTTCTTTGGAATTGAAAACAAAACTGGCATTTTTCCAGTCTTGTGGCCACTGCTGAGTTTTCCAAATTTGCTGACATATTTAGTGCAGCACTTTCACAGCAACTTCTTTTAGGATTTGAAAGAGCTCAGCTGAAATTCCATCATTTCAACTAGAAGACAGACATTACTATTACATAATCATTCTTAACGGTTTATTTAATAGCTATCTCATTTACATTTTCTCTCTTTAAAAGCTTCCTTACATTGGATTGGACCACCACCCACAGGTAGGTATGTCACTTTGCTTGCTGATCTGTTCCAAAGAGCTTATACTGAGGCTCAAGGGCTGGTCCACCATCTTGGACCCATTTGCCTCTGATCACCGTGTATAATGTTCTTAGGTTATGTCTTTCTCCAAAGTTCATGCCCTGCCCCTTCTCTCCTGTTTCATTCCCCCCTCAGAGATTTTACTCCCATCTTCTTATGGGAAGAAAAGGGGTGACAATACATCTTCTGTAATTGCTTCAAGGCTGAGTAGAAGCATCGACCTGCCCGTCAGGGAGTAAAAGTCTCTGGATATCTGATCTAGGGGCCCAGGGGCAGGACTGCTCCTTGTTTTAGGTCAGTATGGACTGGAATCTCTGCATAGCCATAATTTTGATGTGAAATTGCTGTAACTCCTTCCATAGCCTTCCTATGAATCTCCTTGATAATGAAGCCCTTTTAGTAACAGCATCAGAGTAGAAAAGTATCTATAAATGACAAAAGACTTAAAAGGCATGGTTAAACATCTGATTTATGAATTCATTCGTAAACCAGAATTAAGAATGATTACATGTAACATACAAAATAATGATAGTTAAATATTTCTCTTTAAGACACCTTGAGAACCTTCTAAATTATCCCAAAGTTAGCTGGAAAGCAAAAGAACTTTAATTAAAATTTGATATTCAGGAAGCTTGTCAAAAGTTTTAAAACACTTAGTCAAGATCATCAGTCAATGTGAGACAATACCCATTCCTTAACCAAAGTAACCACAGATCTCAAAAGCAAATATTAATACAAATTATTACAACTCAATACAACTCAATACAATAATACAATATTATTACAACAATACAAATACAACTCACACAGTCTGTTGTCAAAAGCAGCATTTCAAGAATACTTGAGTAAGAAACCAAAACAAGTCTTATTCTAGCCCGTTTCTAACAAAGTCCATTTACCCAACTAAAAGCAGTTCAACCATAGAGACTCCTGATCATGCATAAGACAGTCAGTGTCTTTTATTCCTTATACCTGCTACTGTGATCACATATCTTA
Source organism: Muntiacus reevesi (assembly GCF_963930625.1). Classification (NCBI taxonomy): domain Eukaryota; kingdom Metazoa; phylum Chordata; class Mammalia; order Artiodactyla; family Cervidae; genus Muntiacus; species Muntiacus reevesi. Next base: position 84,436,194 of record NC_089257.1, read on the forward strand.
CTTTCCTTAAAGTTTTGTGCTTTTTTAACATTGACTTACTTTTCTTGTTGACAAATCTGTGACAGATGGAATAAGGTCTTATTTGACCTCTAGTTAACCTAGGTACAACAGAAATATTACAACTATGATTCATAACTCTAAGGACATGTCTATATTAATCAAGCCAACAAGCTTAAGCCACTTTCAATAGCAGATATCAATTCAGTACTGAATATTTCTGAGATCATGGGTCCTAAAATTTATCTTGGCCAATTTTCTGTATATTTAGATTTAATTTGTAAGCACTTACTTTCAAGTCAATTAAAATAGTTCATTTACTAGTTAACTTTCACCTTAAGACTGAACCAGAAATCTCAGTTTTTGCTGCTTGAGTTCAAAAAGCTCTTGACCACTCTCCACTTTTTTTTTTTCCTGAGGGCCTGGGCACAAGGAAGAGAGAAATATCTGCCCAAGGAAAACAAATACAAATTGCTTTTCATGGGAGCACAACTGAAGTTCTCTTGGTCTTGTGAAAATACTCTGGCAGAGATATAGCTGCCCAGGGGAGAGAAATACCAATTGCTTTTCATCGGAGCATAGTTGAAGGTCTGTCTTGTAAAAATACTTAGGGGAGGGGAGTTCTACAAGATGGAATAAAGCTTACCCATAACAAGGCTAGTCCAAAAGTTAAAATCCCAACCAACTTCCCACCATAGGCAGAGCCTGAAGCAATAGGGGAGGATTCTCTGGTGTTGTTACCTGTGAGCCCTGTCCTGTTATTAATATTTACCAGAGTCAACGTAAGCACTGACACACACACATGAATAAACATACCTTAATACCAAGTGTTAATTTGAAGCTGACTATTTCCTAGTTCACAAGAACCTGAAATCCATTTAGCTTAATTTCTCTTTCACTTAGAATTGTTTGATCTTTAAGTGCCTACTTTTCTTTGAACCAATTAAATAGAGCTCATTTACAAATTCAGCAATAATATCCAAAGACAAAAACACATACTGAGACATACATATATCCAAACAGACACAACAAGAGATCTCATAGCTTTGTTTTCCAGACTTAGTCATGAATCAGACATCACAATACAAAACAATAGTTGATAAACAATGATTGGAATAAGAAAAAATTTAAAAGACTTCTTTTGTGTGTTTTCTCCCCCCTCAGTTTCAGGAATTAGAGATGGTCTAGATATGTGTCCCTGAAAGCTGTGGTCTCAAGGTACAAGGAGAGAAAAGCATGTTCTCCTAGTAGGACAATTTGGTTAAAACAAAAAGCTTTAACCAATTTTCTCTGGAGTTGAAAGAATATTGTGGCCACATGGTCAAAAAATCTTTTCCTATGGTCATAGTTGCATGGCCAAAATTTAAACCAGATAGTACTCAAGTTGACCCTGATAGCAAAGGTAGACTGGTCCCAACAGGGATTGTCTCTCTGGGGAGGTGGGGATCTTAGTTTGATCAGCCCCAGACTGTTGATTATAGGAGAAGAGTCCTGGACATAAGGGAACTTCAGTCTATTTTCTCATCCTGTGGCAATAAAGATTTAATTGTGAGACCCATTTTTAGGTCTTTTTATGTTTATTTTTGGTATTGGATCAAAGCTATAGGTTGACCAGACATTTAAAACTTTTCCAAAGGTGTTCCCAGATTGGGGGGGGGGGGGGGGGTTGTGGTGTGGAACATTAGAGGAAATGCCTCCCATTTTAGCTCAAGCAGTTTGTGCCATATGTCTGCACACTCAAACCAATCTGCAGGCTCAAACCAACCAAACCAAAACCTCACCATCCAGAAGTCACATTGCAAATAAAACAAATGGCAAAGAAATAAAAAAGCCAAATGGCAAGAATTCCCCAAAAAGATGGCAAAGAGATGCCCAGAAATCAAAAGCCAAATGGCATAAATGCCCCAAATGTGACTTCCCAGTCCCACTAGACCTGTGACTTTGCCCAAAGCCCGCCTTACAAATGGACTTGCCCTTCATAGGGAGAACTCCCCAAATTGGAATCAAAGCTCCCCAAGTTGGAACCAAAGTTCCCCCAAACAGGCAAGGTCAAAGAGGCCCTGTGTGTACCCAGGGGACTGACCAAATAGCTGGTGGGTGTGTCACGGTGCTCCAAAGTCCCTCTTTCTGATCCTCCAGAAGCTAAAGTCTTCCCAGAGGATAAATCTGGGCCAGTTTGGAGAAGGGAAAAAAAGGATATCCTCAGGGCAAAGAAAGCCTTGGCAGCTGCTAGGATAACCTCTCCCCTCTTCTCCACAACAAGCTTGGGTTCTGTAGCGCAAGTGGAGGACAGGGTGTGATTGGGGCATAGCCCTGCAGCTGAGGGACCCTGATGCTCTGACCTGGAAGATCCTCCAGGCTTCCACTCTCCCAGAGGAAGGAGGCTAGTGTGAAAGCAATCCCCAAGCACCCGACCAAGTCAAGTGGCCCTTCAGGGTCACCTGCCCACAATCAGATCCCAGACGAGCCCCCAAATTTGTTGCCAAAATCTTGGCTCTCTGTGCACCAATACCAACCAGAAATACAGAACCAGAGTTATGGAGGAGAAAGAAAGAGTGGCTTTATCCAGGCCAGGATACTGGAGTGGGTAGCCGTTCCCTTCTCCAGGGAATCTCCCCATCCCAGGGATCGAATCCAGGTCTCCCACATTGCAGGCAGATTCTTTACCAGCTGAGCCACCAGGGAAGCCCATTACTTTGCCAGGCAAAGGGGGATCACAGTAGGCTAGCACCTCAAGAACTGTGCCCCCACTCCCTGGTGAGTAGGGAAAGGTTATAATCAGGCAGGAGTGTGTGATAAGGATCAAGGCAGTGACAGTCTTGCATTCTTCTTTCTTCTGCAGTTTCCAAAGTGAGGGGCTGCTGACAAGATCAGGGTCTGTGCACGGTCCTAGGTGGTCCATATCCCAATGTGGATAAACCTCTGCCCCGGGTGGTTTCATTGCTGCTTCTCCTTTGATTAGCAACTCTTCCGCCCTTTGGGACTCAGAGAAAGTCATGGAGGCTGGAGTCTTGTCTACGAGGAATGGGGGACAAAATGTCCTCCATGCCCAGGAGTCCCACAGGGCCCTGCTCAGCATCAGTTATTTTTAAGAAATACAAGATTTGTTGTTGCTGTTTCTCTCCCCTTACTATCTAAAATAGTTTAGATTAAGAGCCTGTTCCTGGAATAGAGCTATCACCAAATATATCTGCAAAGAACATGGACTTGGTGTGGTGGGGGATACTCTGGAGGACCCAGGGATCAGAGTCCACTCTGTCCCCTGGCTTCTGCCTGATTCAACACACATTTGCTTTTCCATCTCCATGTGAATTGCCTTCCTCCCCCTTGGAAATCCCAAACCACTACCCCGCTTTCATCTTTAGCTGAAGACGCTATTTTAAGTGAAGGTTTTGGCCACTTTGTCATACTCAGTTTTCCTGGGTCTCTCCCTTGGACACGCTATTAACTGATTTTCTCTTGCTAATGTATCTTATGTCAGTTTAGTCCTTAGATGAGTCAGAAGAATCTAGAAGAGGAAATTTTCTTCCTTCCTTACAAGGACAATTCAGAAAAGGGAAGATCAAAAGGAGGAAACACACACAGGAGGGGCATAATGAAGACACTTGGATACAGCTTTACCAAATTGGAAGTGGAATTCTCTCTTCTGCGGTCCAGTGTCTAACATTTCTCATACAAAAATGGATGAAGAGGAGAGGCTCTTTCTTAGCACCAAGGAAATCAATGAACTCAAGTTTCAAGTCTTAGTTTCGTTATGAATAACAAAGCTCTTGGGATTTTCCAAGTCAGCCTCAAGAAGATCCTCTGTGGAGACAGCAAGGAGCTTCCTCCTCTCTAATACCAAGTTCATTGGATGATTAATAAGCCCTGCAAAAAAAACATGAATCATGCTTAGAATTCACTTTACAAATCCAAAATATCTTACAGTGAGCGACAGCAATGCCTTAAAAACTGTTTTAGGCATAATTCAAGCATGTCCTTTATGTCTTTAGTCGCATTCCTGTCTGCTTTTGGAAAGACTCTGGTTCTACTTTTCTTTAATCGAAGGGCAGCCTGTATTCCAGGATCCAGTTCTGGTAACCTGACTCCTGTGAGTCCATTTTTTTGCTTCAAGCCCTCTTCAAACAGCTAACAGGTTCTGTGTTTTTTGCTTCAGCATTTGTTTCCCTGAATAGATTATTTGCATTCTGATTTCTTTCCCAGAACCTGAATCCACTGAAGGAAATCAGAATATGTCATCTTAAAGAATGTCTCTTTGACATAAAAATTATTTTGAGCCAAAGAAAATTGAGAAGAAGCAAATAAAAATTCCCCCTCTTTTGCCCAAAGATAAGATATAAATCCTTTTTTTTTTTTTTTTCTGCAGGTAGACTTTTAGCCCAGTGCTTAGTCGCTCAGTGTTGTCTGACTCTGCAACCCCATGGACTGCAGCACACCAGGCTCCTCTGGCCATGGGGATTCTCCAGGCAAGAATACTGGAGTGGGTTGCATGCCCTTCTCCAGCGGATCTTCCCAACCCAGGGACAGAACCCAGGTCTCCTGCATCTCCAACCAGGAAAGTTGGAGTAGGTAGCCTGACCCTTCTCCAGGAGATCTTCCTGACTCAAGAATCAAACTGGGATCCTCTGTATGGCAGGTGGATTCTTTACCAGCTGAGCTTCAGGGGAGGCACCAAGAGGATCCTCAAGCTAGCCTTCCTCCAGTAGTTCTCTCCTGTGTATTCACCTTCTCACAGTGTGCCGGCCTTAGAAGTCTAAAGCTGCTTTCCTTTTTGTTTTGCCATTCCTCTACAAATTTATTGTTCTTTCTTGAAGATGCTATACAAACTGGGTTTATAAGCCACCTTTCTGAGTTACTTTTCATTTAGATTCCTCCCTCGTACTGTGGACTATATGCATCTAATAAACTGTCTCTCTCTTGCTAATCTGTCTTTTAGTTAGAGTTCAAGCTGAAAGCCTGAGATGAGTTGTGATAAAGTTCTTCCTCCCTTACATCACCAAAGTGGATCTTGTGGGTTTCTTTCATCCCAGCTTCTCCACTGTTGCCACCCACATACACACCTACTCACATACCATATCCTTGTTGAATCTGCCATAAAACAAGATGATGATACAGAGACTACAATTTATGTGCTATCTCTGTTTAATTTCTGAGAATACCTAATTTAATTGCTACTGGAATTATACACTGAGGATGAGAATTATCATCTGAAACAAAAATAAGCAAATAATTTTTCTTTTTGCCACAATGAAATTTTTTAAATGGAATATATAAACAATAGGTGGCAGTAATAAAAACATTTGAACCACAAAAGAGATAATAAAATGAGTAAGGAATCGGCTTTATAAAACATGAAGAATAGAATAAACTATCCATGAATATTTCATTCACCGTCATAACACCATTCTTTCATGTATCTCTTTATGCGTATATGAACACACAGATAATTTCATACAAATAAATTCACATCATGCATACAATTTTATTGAAATAGCTTTTTTTTAGTTTATTAGTTATGACTTTTTATTCCTTTCATCTTTTGGTGGTGCCCTGCTGCATGTATGTGGAATCTTAGTTCCCTGACCAGGGACAGAAACTGCGTCCCTTAAATTGTCATCATGGACTCTTAACCACTTGACTGCAGGGAAATCCATGCAATTTTTATTCTGTACATCTTTCTTTTTCAAAATAGTGGGTCTTTTTGTTGCTGTTTGTTTGTTCATTTGCTTGCATGCATATGTATTCCACCTCACTTTTTCTCCTTCCATTGAATAACTCACCCATCCTGCTCTCTGGTCTGTCTTCTTTAATAATCTGGTATACAGTTTTCTTTTTTCTCCTTGCTCATATTGTGTGTACAAACACACGTACACATACACCCATATGTAAGGAAGAAGGTTTGTCATGAGTTGTTTTACAAAGTGGAATTATACTATGTGCATTTCTCTGAACCTTGCTTTTTTCAAGTAATAATCACATGATAGGAAACCATCAAAAATAGATCTAACTTGTTCCATACAAATCCTTGTATTGCATAGCTTGGATATACCACAATTTTGTATATACTCTGTTTCCAGTTGTTTACTTCCACAACAGTGGAGAGGGAATCTAAAGTCTACTATACATTAGCACTTTTCCCCCTTATCTTTCCAGATTTATAAAGATTTAAAGTAATTTTATTCCATATTTAAAGCAATTTTCTGTTCTCGCTCTCATTGTCTAGTAACTTGAATGGACCTGTGGTTCAGAACACTTTGGATATTGTAAGTCTTTGAAAAATATCTCATGAAAATGATAAAACCTCCCCAGGAAAACATGCTTACACTTTTTAAAAGTTGCTTGTAATTTTAATGGCCTTGATCCCAGAAGAATATTTCCTGAATTTGAGAAAATTCCACACAATAAAGTTACAAAAGGGGATTCTCTCATGTTAGTAATCACCCCCAAATCTCCAGACCTCCCCTTCCTCATGATGACCTGTAACAGATTATGGACCTGTTGGGGAGGAAGCAATGTTCCTTCTATCATTCTAGGTTCTTCTGGCTGATCTAAGAATTAAACTTCCGAGGCTGATTAACAGGAGAACCAAAGTTTAAGAACATGCATGCTTGGGAGACTGTAGCCCACCAGGCTCCTCTGTCCACGGGATTCTCCAGGCAAGAATACTGGAGTGGGTTGCCATGCCCTCCTCTAGGGGATTTTTTCCAACCCAGGGATCCAACCCACGTCTTTTACATCCCCTTCATTGGTAGGTGGGTTCTTTACCACTAACACTACCCAGGACGCCCCACATACTTGGGAGAAACCCAGAGCAACTAAGTAACTCACCAAAATGGCCAAAGCCTTCCCTTTAAATAATTAGTAATCTTAATACTGAAATAAATCTTCAGCTAAACATGAACTAGAATTTTAGTGAAGTGGTTTGGAACTTCAAAGGAGAGGAAGGCAATTCACATGAGGATGAAAAAGCAATTGGTAAACAAATGTTTGCTGGGTCATGTGGAAAGGAATTTGAACAAATAGACTTTTCTTAGATTCCTACTTGTTTACCACACTTAGTCCATGTTATACTATAGTTACCTGTAGTGATAGCTCCCTTTCTGGAACAGGTCTTCTATCTCATTTTTTTAGGCAGTTAAAGGGAAGGTCAAAGGTTCTTCCTGAGTCTTTTGGGCCTTGATTGTTTTCAGCTCCCAACAATCCACATGCCAGAGAGGCGCATCTTAGGGTGCCAAATTTGCTCTCCTACAGACTTTACAGTGGAAAAGGAAATGGCAACCACTCCAGTTTTCTTTCCTGGAGAATCCCGTGGACAGAGGAGCCTGGCAGCCTACAGTCCATGGGGCTGCAAGGAGTGGGACACGACTGAGCAACTAACACACACAGACTTCACAGTGGCACAGTAGAGGCAGGCCGCTGAGAAGGCAATGCTCCCAACCTTCTCTGTAGAAGTCAGTATGTTCTTCTACATATTGACTTGGGTAAGTTTGGGGGGTTACTGTGGAGGTGCTGTATTTCATGCAACCTAATTTTAAGTGCTTATCATTCACAAGTCACTTTATTCCCATAAAGTTGCCATTTGTCATTGTTAGTATTGTCTTGGTTCTCATTCTCTATATCTAGGGACAATAGATATAGTAATTCCTTAGACCCCAGACCCTTTAAGAGCAGTTTTGTCACATGCTCAGACTAGGGGTTGACAGACCAGAATCCTTTCTGAGTGCTAGCCCCTGTTTCTGTTGTAAAAATAAAGAAGTGGATTGGAGATGCTGAGGTTAAAGAAATGAACTCCAAATGTCACCTCTCCTATGGCAGATTTGCCTTTCTCATCTGTCACTTGTGAGTTAGAAGCCAGCCCAAGACCCTAGACATCAGGGACTGATGAGGCCCAGTGTTCTACTAAGCCATGGCTGGAACCTCCTATCCAATGACACATATTTGGAGTATCCGTTGTGTTTAATCACACATAAGATTTTTTTTTCAAGAAGTATAATTGACTTACAGTATTATATTAGTTTTAGGTGTACAGCAAAATGATTCAGCTTTTTTTTTCAGATTATATTCCATCATAGATATTATAAGATATTGAATATAATTCCCTGTGCTATATAGTGAACCACTGTTGCTTATCTATTTTATGTATAGTAGTTTGCATCTCTTAACCCTATACTCGTAATTTCTCCCTTCCTTCATTCATTTTTCCTTCTCTCTCTCCTTCCCTCTCCCTCCCTTTTGGTAACCATGATTTGTTAAAAATCATATGCAGTTTTTTAAAATATGTATTTATTTATTTATTTGGCTGTTCCTGATCTTCGATGCAGCACTTGGATCTTCATTCTGCGTTGCAGCACGCAGTTGTGGCACATGGGATCTATTTCCTTGACTAGAGATTGAACCCTGGACTCCTAGAATTGGGAGCTCGGAGTCTTGTCCACTGGACCACCAGGGAAGTCTCCATGTGTAGTTTTAGATAACAAATTTCTTCTTGTTTAAGTGATGGGATGGGGTTATTACTCTATATTAAGAAATGCAAATACATAAAGAAGAAAATACAACCTGCATGGGTCTAAGGTAGCACAGTGTTCATTGAAACCACAACCTCCTCACCATAAAGAGATTAGATCTTAACGTGAAACACTGAATGAGCACATCAAACTGCAGTCTCAGGCCGGGGCTATATCCGAAGTGAAGAAGGAACCTTAGAGCAGAGATGACTAAAGTCAGGACTGGCCCGAGGCAAGGAGAGAGGAGCTGGGGAAGCTTTACAGCCAGTGGCCTTAAAAATTCTCCTGTTTGGTGAATTTGATCAAGTTTCCTTAGGCACCAAACTAGGGAGGATAAAACCTCAAGGAAAGCCATTTTAAGGAAAACGAGTTAATGCTGTGTGCTGCTGAAGGCAGAATATCTCAGTTCTCCAACGCTGTGTGTCAGAAGATGGCACACAGGAAAATAGACGTTGATTGGATTTTAGTGAGTCAACCAAATGTTCCTGTAAGACTGGTACCAAAAAGTAAACCCAGATTCCCTGCTATAATCCTCCCATGGGAAAACCCACTGTTTTGATGTTTCATATTGCCGTCTGACTTACCCCTCTTATTTTTCTGTGGGGAAAATCTTTGCGGTGAGCAAAGACTGTGATTTCAGCTGCAAGCTCCCTTATTATCGTTGGCACCTCAGCAGCCGTGTTTGGCTGGGTTTCAGTCATGACTGGATTCCCTTCCCATTTTCCTTGTTACCTAAGCGTCCTGGGGCCTGACTGGCTTCGGTGCCTCCCCAGGCCTCTTCTGCCATTCAGCCCTCTGCATGTCTGACCCAGTAGCGTCTCCCTTTGGCTCTGGGGATCTGAGACCTAGGAAAGCTTGTGAAGGTATAAAAGAGGACGTTCCTGAGAGAATGAGGGGCACTTCCGTATGAGAGCGTTCTGTAGGGAAGCGCCAGGCCAGACACCTCACACATGTCTTCTCCTTCAAGTCCGTGACGGGTCTCAGATGTTGGTGCTATTCCTACTTTTTAGATGAGGAACATGAAACTCAGAGCATTTTAATAATCTGCCTGTAGTCCACTAGCTAGTTAAGGAAATGGGATTTGAATTTTTTCCCTTCATATATATTTTTTTATTCCTCAGTGCTTATGAGAAGGAAGGATCTAATTTTACTTTTTTAATTTTTTAAAACAATTTAACCACACCCTGTGACATGTGAGACATTAATTCCCTGACCAGGGATCAAACCCATGCCCCTGCATTTAAAACTGGAGTCTTAACCCACTGGACTGCCTGGGAAGTCTCACAAGATGATATTTGATTGTGGTATGTCCACATTCACTAATGCCAGGGGTTGAGGTCTTGGGAGAGCTCCTCACAGCCTTATCCTAATATCGTATCCTAGAATAGCCAGCATTCTCTCTGTCAGACAGAAACAGAGAAGGGTTTTACTGCTTTGTTTTGTTGCTGTTTTTTAGAAGCTGGATCTGGAGCAATTTTAAATAAAGTTTATACACACACACACACACAGAGAAAAGTATGCAAATTATAAATGTTGGTCTTTTCAGTGTTTTCACAAAATGAGCATACTCATGTAACTGTAATTTGGCTGTATTGTTCAATATTTCTTAAGGAGTTTCTTAAATTTTTTATGGCTTTTCTAAACCCACACCTCAAAACCCAGCCATTATCAGAGGTTTTTACACCCCTCTCTGAAGCAACTATCAGAACTTCTTTGCTGTCCCCAAAGACCCTGGTTGACTACTATTAAAACAAAATTTGAGAGTAAATTTGAAGATCTAATGGGCCTTATGTTGCTGGTCAAAATCTTGGCTTTCTCTGCCCATCAAAGCCAATGAGAGAATACGGAGACAGAGTTTAGAGGAAATAATGCCTCAAGAACTATGCCCCAACTGCTCCATGAGGAGTCTAGGGGCTTATATAAGATGAGGGCTCACAGTCAGGAGTCGGTGATGAGGAACAAAGGTGCTAGGATCTTGTCAAAACACAGTCATAGGTTGGCATCAGTAACCCAGTAGTTGAGTCTTGCAGTTGGGTGGTTCTGTGACCTTCTTTCTGATCTATAACTACAAGGGAAAGGGAGTGTTCTAAAGGGTAAACAAAGGATAAATGCAGCTCCTGCAGAGTTAGGGAGCAGAAAAGCAAACTTAGTTACAGACGTGCAGAGTTAGGAGCAGTTAAAGTTAACAAAACAACAACAAAAAAAGGAATGTTAAGGCCTGCTCACTGTTCTCTATATCCTCTTTGTTCTCAGCAAAGGGAAAGAAGAAACTCATTTCTCTTTTTTTGCTTTTCATGGCAACACTTACTAGGTGATTCATGAATCAAGGGGCATCTCCTCTAGCTGTGAGAGGGTACTTAATGGAGGTTGTGCAAAAGGAAGGTTTTCAGAGGAAGAAGGGTGGGTCAGGGGAGCTACTAGCAAAAGAAAAAAGAATTATTTTTAGTCAGGACATCCTTTTGGAGTGATGGCATAACAGAGCTTTATCATACAGATGAACTCTTCTTCCCCTGGGGGTGGAGAGCACCCTGTATGACAGATTACCTCACTGGTGTTGGCCAGTAAGTCCCAGACTGGTTGATTAAAACTACACTTCTGGGAGAGGGTGAAACTATAGTTAGGTTAGATATTACATCTAGGTTTAGTTCCAATATTCTTGCCTGGAAAATCCCATGGACAGAGGAGCCTGGTAGGCTATAGTCCATGGGGTCACAAAGAGTTGGACATGACTGGCTTCAGTTTCCTTTCCTTTAGCACAAGTGACACCATCTTGGGCTTGTGGTTTTCTTTTTTATCCTTGCTGTATGACAGCTTTGAATATGCTTTATTACTATCATTACGTTCTGGGAATTAAAGAAATATTTGTGCTCTTTAAAACTTCTTTATACAACTTTTTAACATTTTATGATTGATCTCCCAGTCTCAATTTGCCTCAATGGTACCACAATTTCCACCACCAGAACTGAAGCTACAGGAGAGCCAGGGTTTTTCCTGTTTTGTTCACCTACATACCCCAGTAACTAGACTAGTGTTGGCACAGAATTGAAAGTCAAGGTTGCTCAGTCATGTCCAACTCTTTGCGATCCCATGGTCTATACAGTCCATGGAATTCTCCACGCCAGATTCTTGGAGAGCCTTTCCCTTCTCCAGGGGATCATTTATTTAACCCATAGGTCTATTGACTCTCTTCCCCTACTCTCTTCCACACTCACCACCATCTTTAATAATTTCCAAGTTCTGTCATTTCATGCACCCTCTACCACATTCGTCTTGGTTCTCCTTTTGGCTGTCCCATCTCGTCTATACACTTTTCATCTTATACCTACAACCTAAACTCTTTCTAATTTGTCTTCTCCTCCATTCTCTATGTGAGACACACTGCTGCCAAGGCTCAAGCCATGACAGGGCGGTCTGGGGAGCCTGGGTCAGGTAAGCACGCAGGAGGGGCGCACACTCTTTCCTCTGGGTCAGAAAAGGTTTCCCAGACCAGGTGAGAGTATAGAGGGGGGCGGGGGGCAAGGAAGGTGAAGCAGGCAGAGAATGTGCAAAGCTCCAAAGAATAGGAGTGTCTGGGGCAGAGCACGCGCGCACGCGCGCGCGCGCGCGTGTGTGTGTGTGTGTGTGTGTGTGTGTGCGCGCGCGTGCGTGTGTGCATGTGTGCATGGGTTGAGGAGCAGGGACATCTCTAGAAATGGGACTTGTCCAGGAGGGGAAATTTCCCCCCTAACTCTCTTGAGTTCTTGTGGCTGGAGTAATAATAAAAATGATACAGGATTATCAAGAGGAAAAGAAACAAATTTAATTGGTGCTCACGGAAGTGTCATAGAAAGAGGACCTAAGAAGTGGCCAAAGCAGCCAGCTTTTATAATTTTAGACAAAGGAACAATAAATTTGAGAGGAATTGACAGGACAGAGAAACTTGGGTTTGAGCGCTTTAACTAGTAAGGGATCTGAGCAAAGCTTGGGACTGGGTAGTAAATCAGTAAAGAAGCGACAGGGTTTATTTGTGAAGACTTCTTGGCCCTGAATTCCCTATGTCTGGTGATAAGGACGTCTTTGTTCTTCACCTCCAGGAGGGCCCTTTTCACTTCAGAGACTTATTTCTTGCTTCCAGGGAGACAGAGTCCCTCTTGCCTTGGCTGTTTCTTTCTACCTATTTATTTATTAATTTATTTTTGGCGGTGCCGGTCTTTGGCGCTGCTCACAGGCTTTCTCCAGCTGCGCTTGGTGCTGGGGTGGGCTCCCACTGCGGCGGGCTGCCGGGTTGCAGAGCGCAGGCTCTAGGCGCGCGCGCTCGGTACTTGCGAGCACGGGCTTGGTTGCTCCACAGCACGTGGATCTTCCGGGACCCGGGACCGAACCCATGCCTCCTGCATTGGCGGACGAATTCTTCACCTCGGAGCCACCAGTGAACTCCTGGCTGTTTCTTAAGTAAGTTTAACGTTAAAAAATGCATATGTCATTGAGGCATATTTTGAGGGGGCCTGATCTGGGTCCCAACGAACTGCAAAAGAAAGCAGGGGCTTGCACTATGCTAAAACGTCCCCATTTAACCCTGGGGATACTAGGAGGCCCTGAAGAACTGAAGCAGGGGCAGGACAGGCAAATTTTCATTTAGAAATGCCATCTTGAGAGCCGTGTATATGGAACACAGGCGAGGAGGGCAAGGTTATGATCTGGTTAGCGTGCCGTGTTCTGTGTTAAGTCGCTTCAGTCATGGCCAGCTCCTTGCGGCCCTATGGGCAGTAGCCCACTAGGCTCCTTCAGTTAATTAAGGTCAAAAAATCTCTACAGTCTGCCCCCCGCCCCTCCTTTTCCAGCCTTTCTTCAACAGCTCCCTTAGGAGAACTCTCTGCTTCAGCCAACACTCCAAGCCTTTCTATTATTGTTGCTGCAGTTAGCTCCCCCACGCAGACAGCTTCCACTTCCTCATCTCCCCTTGAGTTTTCCAAATCTTAACCTTCCTTCCCTTGGTGGATACTTGCAACTACTGTCCATACCCCTCCCTCCCTCTGCAGACCACACTTCTGGATATGAATGTGAAGTTACTCATTCGTGTCCGACTCTTTGTGACCCCATGGACTGTAGCCTACCAGACTTCTCCATCCACGGGATTTTCCAGGCAAGAATACTGGAGTGGGTTACCATTTCCTTCTCCAGGGGATCTTCCCGACCCCGGGATTGAACCCGGGTCTCCCGCATTGTAGGCAGACGCTTTACCGTCTGAGCCACCAGGGAAGGGGACGTCTCCTTATCACCATTACCACCACAGAGCCACACACAACACTCAAAATGTGTTTCCTTCAATCAGCCGTGATTTAAAATCATGACTCAGCAGCGTTTTAATACTTCAACGCCTCCCCTGAGATGACAGTGGGAATGGCTGGGGTTGTGTAATTTCCTGTGGGTAAAGCTTTTTCCCACCCAGTAGCCCGTAATTTTTCCTACAGTGTCATTCTATTAGCTTACAAAATTATACACCCTCTTAAAGGCTAATTTCTTAGGGTAAAACAAAGCTTTTATTGTCTGTCGATTCTTTTTAACTTGACACAATCTCACATCTTCTTTTGGTGGTTTGACTCTTTTCTGTCTTAGCCAGATAGCAGCAATAATGCGCGGCTGGAGTGAAAAATCAGGAGTCCGGTATTGGAGGGAAATGGTTGATAGTAAGAATGGAAGCCACCAAGTCAGAAGACAAACTTTGGCAACTTGTTAGTGGTATAAGGCAGTGTTTGAGCAGATGCGCTGGAGTACTGCTTCTCAAAGTATGGTCCAGACAGCAGCCTCTCCTGGGAGTCCATTAGCCATGCAAAATTTTGGCTCTTTCCCCAGACCTACTCAATCAGAAACTCTACAGTAGATCCAGCAATAATGCTTTGGAAACCACTGCTCTAGAGTTTAAAGGGAGAATCTACAAAAGATCTGCACTCAAATCTGAGGCTAGTTTCTTCTCCCCGACCGCCCCCCCCCCCATCCCACCCCACCCTCGTCACCCCTTTGATGCTTCCTGGAAAAAAGAAAAAAAAAAACAAATAAAAATCAAGCATTTCTGTTTGATTGGTTGACTTAAAGAGGTTCAATTTCAAGGATCCATTAGAAAAAAAATTACTGAGTACCTCTAATGTCCCAGTCACTGTTTGTAAATGCCAAGATGAGTGACTATTCCTGTTTTAGAGGAGGACTGGACAAGCTGGGATGTGTGTGTGTGTGTGTGTGTGTGTGTGTGTGTGTGTGTGTGTGTGTGTGTGTGTTGAAAAAGATAATGGAGCAGAAAGTGGAAAAGCTTTTTGGAAATAATGTCAGTTGGAAAATTGTGTTAAAAAGTGGGAAGGTGCACTTTAGGCAAAGAACCCGGCTGCAGAAAGTCACAAAGACTCCCTTGTCAGTATCTTGATCCTTAAAAATATTGCAGAGAATTATAAGAGGCAAACTAGGTAAGATTTTCATTTTTCTGCTTGATTTCACAGTTTAGATGCACAAGGGGTATCTGCCTCCTACATCCCCTTGACCTTAATCAAAATGCAACACTCCATCCAACTCCAAGTCTTTCAAGAATTTCCCTGAGGCTCTGCTTCCTTTGATGCTTCCTGAGTCTCCCAAACACTTAAACGATGAGATCCTCCATCACCCACAGTTTCTTCCATCCAGGCTGATCCTGGACAAAACTGTTTATCCTAGTCAAAATTTATTTTGCATGCTTGTCTTCAAACAACAAGCTTGGTCTTTAGAAGTCTCCAGAAAAGTATGAGCTCAGAAAAGTTATGACCTAGTCAATGGCATAAGACCTTGACAAAAAAAAAATTAACAAAATAGACTCTACATAACAAAAAATTGTATGACATTAAACAACATAAGTAGACAGGAACAGACAAGCTATGGGCCAAGTTAAATCCAGCTTGCTGCCTGTGATGTACAGCCTGCAAGCTAAGAATGTTCTCTTCATTTTAAAACAGTAAAAAAAAAAAAAAAAAAAAAAAATTTAAGTTGACAACTAAATTTACATGAAACTCAAACTTCAGTATTTATAGACAAAGTTTTACTGGAATGCAACTACATTCCTTCAGCTATATTTTGTGTATAACTGATTTCTTGCTACAAAAGTAGAGTTGAATAGTTGCTACAAAGATCATGGGATTCTCCAGGCAAGAGCACTGGAATGGGTTGCCATGTCCTCCTCCAGGGGATCTTCCCAACGCAGGGATCGAACTCAGGTCTCTGGCATTGGAGGCAGATTCTTTACCATCTGAGCCAACAGGGAAGCCCAAGAAAGGCCATACAACCTACAAAGTCTACCATATTGATTATCTGGCGCTTTACTGACAATGCTCTGACCCCCGCCTCAGTTACTGAATGCATGCTTCCTCACTTCTTTGTCTCAGATTCCACCTGCAGAGCCATCCTGTCTCCCCTGCTCAGCTCCTCATGGCCAGACTCCGCCTCCTGAGTCATCTCCCTTCTTCCCTCCTACACTGCCTGTGTAGATAGGCTTGTGAGATGAGATGTCTCATGCTTTTCTGGAAACCTCTTAAAGACCAAGTTTGTTGTCTGGAGAAAAGCAAGCCAAATAAATGCCTTCAAATTCCCTGTACTAGTTCTCTCACCAAACATCCCTTCTTCTCGGAAACTCTCCCTACTCCCTCTTCCTCTAACTTGTCAGAATCTGTCCCTCTAAAATTAAGTCTTCTGAGGAGTCAGAGGCTAAACTCTTATTTTTTTATGCTCCCTGGTCTAAAGCTGAAGCATGAGCCAGAGTCACAGATTTTTCTAAAGTGACTGAAAGCCCTCACAGATTTGCTGAGGAATTTAATAAAGTCATTAAAGCATCAGCCTGGTTCTCCTCCTTGTGTCAGGTGGTTTATGTTTGTCAGAGAAGACCAGGCCCAGCATTGGATAAAAAACACTTGGGGAAATCCTAAAAGGTCTCTAGAACTACAACAGGGAGATAAGCCTGCTAACTTATTATAAGATGAGGCTCAGGCGATTGCTAGGCAACTTCATTGAACAATTCCTAGGGCTTTTCCAAAACCTATTGATTATTGAAATAAAAATTGGGCTGCTGCACAAAAATCTGACAAAACTGACTGCTCATGAATATTACAGTCTACTTCAGAATGTTTTTAAGGAAAATTCTTGTCTTCCTCCAGCTGTTGATTCCATCTGAGTGGCTCTTAATTCTGTGTTTATTAATGAGCTGAGCCAGGACCTTTTCTTTCTGGTAAAAAGGATCCAGACTGAATGGGAAGCTATCCACTCCAGATTTAATCTTGCAAACCAGTTTTCCTATGCTCTAGATGAGTCACCTAAAAGGAAGACCACCAAAATTCCTTAAATTCAACTCCAACAGATGGCTCCTAACAAAACCAAAATCCTCCTAGTTTCTGTATTATCATGAAGATTAGACTTTGGAAATGGGATTGTTGTAATTAAAATGTGTTGGGCATCTTTAGCCTTCTAGCCAGTCTTTTTAACATGTTCTCAATTCTCAATGGAACTCCAAAGAATTACTGGAGCAATTACCAACCTTTCTCTTAACTGACTTAGAGAAACATTTCTCCAGACTGGGGATGAATCTTTTCTGCTCAGCCCCACTACTATAAAATAGCCCCTGCCTTGGAGTATGAAAACAGTTCAAATAATGGGGATCTCTGGTGATCCTCAAGAGGCTCCCGGCTCTGAACTAACTCTATTTTATTTTGTTTAGGCCCTTTGAGAGATTCCTACACTTTTCTCCTTAGTTCCTCTAGCCCTATCAATTTACTAGGCCAAGACTTCTTAGAGAAGTATCGTGACAGAATTTCTTCTTCCTCAAAGGGGAGGATAATTCCAGAATTTGACAGCAATCATCCAAGTAATCCAACAGGTGACTTAAGTGACCTTTTGACATCTTTTATTTTTTCCATCCCTGATGGTACTAGAACAGATTCTGGAAAACACTGATCATTTATCCCTGTTGGACCAGCTGCCACTTATCTTCTGGGCAAAATCTACAATTGATGTTGGCAAGATTCACCAAAAAACACCTCCCATCAAGATTCAAGTAAGCCCCTTAAAACCTCTTTCCAAAATTAATCAGTTTCCTATAAGTAAAGAATCCCTTCAAGACATAAAGCCGATAACAGAAGATTATGAACCTCAAAGGTGAATTATTCCTTGTTCCAGCCCCTGTAACACTGGCATTTTACCAGTGAGAATGCCTAAAGGGTGTGAGTGGAGGTTTTTCCAGGACTTCCAAGCAATAAACAACGTCATTATCCCTTGACAGCATTATTAACTTCCGTTCCCAAAGAAGATCCCAGACATTTTGAACTGTCTAAATGGATTTCATACATCCATTCCCACTGGAGTAAATTTTTTTTTACTGAAATAAGCATTCTTTAGTATTCTGGTTGGTGAAGCTAGTCAAACTTTTTTTTTGCCTTCACTTGGGGAGAAAAACAATTCACCTGGACGGTAACACCTCAGGGTTTTACCAAAAATTCTTATTTCTCTCGAATCCTTAAGGCTGATTTGGAAGGTGTAAAGTTTCCTAGAGATTCTACTTTGTTGCACTATGTAGGTGATTTGCTTCTTTGCTCTCTTTCCCAAGCCTCTTCACCTCTTCTCTGTCTTCACTGAAGACAGCCTCCACTTTTAGCCTTAAAGGACACAGGGTCACCAAAGAAAAATTGCAGTTTGCCCAAACCCAGGTTTGATACGTAGGGCATTAAATATCAGAACAAGAGCCACAGCGATACTCAGATGGACTTCATGGGGTCCTAAGGTTCCCACTTTGGGCTATTATCTCTTCTGTGGCTAAAGTCCTTTTGGAAAAGATTATACTGACCTGGGAAACTCCTCTCAAACCTCATAGTGATCAAGGAACCTATTTTACTGGCCAGATGCTTTGCTGAGTCTGTGCTATTTGACCAGTTTTACAAAAGCTTTTACCATGCTTACTACCCTCAGTCCTCTGACTTAATTAAATACAATAATGGCATTATTCAGACAATTGGGAATTTTTGTAGAGGCCCTCTAAATACCTTGGCCAATACTATTGCCATTGGTCCTTCTAAATCTCAGATCCACCTCTTCTGGAACTCATAAACTCTTATCTTCATGACATCCAAAGCATTTGGCTCCTACTTCTTTTGACCTGCAACTAATAAAAGGAAAAATGCTCTTAATATTGGAAAGGCCTAATTGCCTCTATTTAAAATAACCATGTTTTGGTAGAGCATTCCTTTCACAGTTTACCCTTGAAAGACAAAGATCTTAAGCATCACACTGTTCAACCTGCAGATTTCATCTATTGGAAAAATCACCCCTAGAACTCTATTCAACCTCACTGCAAAGTCCCCTACCAAAGCTTGTTGTTACCCAAACCTTGTGATGCCAAAAGCCGAAGGAAATTACATGACACCTAAAGAAATTGGCAGGCCTCACTAGACCTGCATATCTCTGGTTGACTTGAAAAGTACATATTTCTCTGCATTGAAGCAGATGATGTCTGATGAGACAGCTTTTCCCAGGATACCCAGATAAGGCCTGCTGGAAATTTGTCACCAAACCTCTGATGATCAGATAATCAATCCCCAATGTCTATGAACTTGATAACATACGCATGTTAGGCAAAAAGTGCCTGAGAGTTCTCCCTCTTAACCTTCTTTGCCATTTGAATGTGACCTGAATAGGTGCTGACCTCACTTGTCCCACCCGTCTGAAGAGCAACCCAAAGAAGCCTGTTCATACTGTTCCCAGACCTTTTAAACTGCTTAAATGGATTTCATACATCTTCCTCCACTGAGGATACAGTTACGTCTTAGTCCTGTCTATGAGTTTTCACACTGGACTGAAGCCTTCCCTTGCAGATAGATGGGCTATTACCTCCAATATATGCACTTTACCTCTAATGTGAAACACTAAACTCAGGACAGTTTCTTCCCGACACTGAGGGACAAAGAAATGCTCAAATTAGAAAACCTGACTTCTTGATCAGCGTTGCTTTCAGAGAAAGGTCTTGATCAAAAGGGGTAAATGTAAAAAATTAATAAACAGAAGCCTTAATTAAACAGAGCTAGGAGACCAGAAGGGGCGCGCTCCTGCCTTACAGCGACCGCAGAGCACCTCGGGGAGAAGAAACACGCCTCCTCTTTCCCGGCCAGGGTTCTGCCAGGAGAAGCCGTGGGCGCAGGCTACTAAAGCCCTCTCAGTTCCCTTTACCCTTTTGAAACGTGCTCTCCTTCCCCTGCGGTCACAGATACCACCCTGCAACTCTCCGCTCATCCCAGAGGGATCCTTGTTTGCTAGAGAAGTAGCTGGTAGTCTGTCTGTTTGGGGTCAGTAACTGCTACAGTAGCAAAGAAAAAGTAGAGATGTTGAGTAGACAAGCAAGTTCTCTTTGAAAAAAAATAAACAAGCATTGAGCCAGGATTTGAAAACTGGGTAAAATTTAAAAAGAAGAAGAGCAAAATGTACTAGTTTTTAAAACAATATAAACTTGTGTAAAGATTTATTTGATTAATTAGTGAGAATCAGCAGGATAGTAGAGCTAGTTCAAAGGTATTTGAAAAACCAAGTTTGTACAGACATTTGAAAAAAGAATGTTAAAGTTTAGTTGAGTTACAAAACTGGTTAATATCCTACAAGATAATAAAACCATAACAATTGGGGTTATCTTTACTATTGGAGAAAAATTGTTGATATTGATGATAGGCCAAAAAAATTATAAATCAACATGTGGCTTCACTAAGTCTAGACTTTTATTCAGTAGTGAAGTAAGTACTCAAGAATAGTCAAGTAGAGTCAAGAATAGATAGGTAAAAATATGTTCTGCTACGTGACTAAATAGTTCTTGGGTAGACCAGTTAAAAAACGCTCTATGGTTGGATGCCACCGCCACGCCAACTCAATGGACATGAGTTTGAAGAAACTCCAGGAGACAGTGAAGGACAGGGAAGCCTGGCGTGCTGCAGTCCATGGGGTTGCGAAGAGTCAGACATGTCTTAGCGACCAAACAGCAACAACAATAGAACATTGAAAGTGCATTCTGTCCTCTCTTTCCCTTAGTTGCAAGTCTTGTCTACTTTCTCTTGGCAAGAGATAAATAAGAGTATTTCTATAAGATTTCAGTCCTAGCAAATGATAAAGGCAAAAATGTGTATGAATGGCTGGGTCTGCTTTGGAGGCAGGGCAGAGAAAAGCCAGAGCCAAAGATACCTGGGTTCTACCTACAAGATAAGAGAGGAAGGATGAGCACTGCATCCATATTTTTAAGCAGCTGCCTTCCTTCTTGTCTGCTTTCTAACCTACAGTGTTTATTTAAGGTTCTCAACCAGTAGACCTCCAATTTACAAAGGAAACATTATCTCATTTTACTCTTCAAAAAGTATTTAATGGAATATCTTTTTTAAAAAAACTAAAGAACCGAAGAAATGATAAAGTGAATTTTTGCCAATCTTATCAAAAAAATGACATTTTATTATTGCTTTGATTTGTGTTTTCCCAACTACTAGAGAGTTTCGACATCTTTATTATTATTTTTTTTAATATGTCTTTTCTGAGGGAGTTTCCCAGGTTGCTCAGTGGTAAAGAACCCACCCGTCAATGTAGGAGACACTCATTTGATCCCTGATGCAGGAAGATCCCGCATGCATCAGTGCGACGAAGCCCCTCCGCCACAACTATGGAACGTGTGCCCTGGAGCCTGGGAGCCACAACTACTGAAGCCCACGGATCCCAGAGCCCACTCTCTGCAGCAAAAGAAGCCTCTGCCTTCTTGCAGCAACGAAGACCCAGCACGACCAAAATAATTAATTTATTTTTAGAAGATGCTTTTTAAAAAAATGTTTTGCTTGCACCGGGTTTTCATTGCTGCGGAATTTCTCTAGTTGTGAAGAGTGGGAGCTGCTCTCTCCTTGGGTTGCTTGGGCTCCCCAGCGCCCAGCCTGCTCAAACTGCGGAGCATGCGCTCTAGGAGCGAAGCCTCAGTAGCTGTGGTGAGCAGGCTTAGCTGCTCCACGGCGTGTGGAGTCTTCCCAAACCAGGTGAAACCCGTGTGCCCTGCCCTGGCAGGCGGGTTCCCATCAGCTGTACCAACAGGGAGTCCAGCGTCTTTGTGTATATGCTTATCTTGCTCATATCTTTAGTTTTTAGTATCTCAGTTTTTTTCTACTGAATTGCTTTCTTTTTAACTTATCAATCTTTAAAAGGTCTTTTATATTTATAAAGGATACTGACTCTGTCCATTATATTCACTGAAAATATTTAAGCCCAGTTGTAATTTTGACTTTACTTATGGAGTCTTTTTATAATTCCAAACATTTTTCAAAAATATTCAATGTAACAATATCAGTCTATCTTTTTTTTTTCAGTTTTTAGATTTACTTAAGCATGTCTCCCATATTCTTAAAGTTATAAGTACATTTTAAAAACATTGAAAATATTTTCTTTCTTACATTTGAATCTTTAATCAATTCAGAATTTAATTCTATACTTCTGAATAGGAAGCTAACATTTTTCTTCTCAAAGGCAGTTACCCCAGTAATATTTTGCAAATCAGCAATCAAGTCCTCAGTAGAATTTTTTTTTTCTGGTTTATCTGTTTTATTCACTGCCTCATCCTTTTGCCTGGAACAATGCTTAGCCCATCGTAGGCATTCAATAAACATTGTTTTCTTTTTCTTTTAATTGGAGGCTAATTACTTTACAATATCCTCACTAGAATTAAAATGCCACCTTTGTCATTTATCAAGTTCCCTTTGACACTTGGCTCTTCCTCTTAGTTTTCTTTTTTTTAAATAGATTTAATTTTTAAGCTCTTGTTAAAATATCTGTTTTGATTACAGGCCAAAATTTTTCCAGGTCCCAGTGACTGTATATGATTCAGCTACTCAGGTCTGTCTAGTCATGTTCCCTGGAAATAGGCTGTGGTGACCCAAAGCTCTGAGAACTGCCACATTGCTATGCAGCTGCTTCTTAGAATAACGCCAGTGTGGGATTCCTGCTTACATACATCTTTAAGTGAACTCTTCCCGCTGGCTAAGCCTTTCTAAATGTCATTTAACTAACCAACAAGATGTTTGAAGGAAAGTAGATAAAACAGCAAAATGTGATTTGTGGCTACCCAAGGGTGCTACTTCAAAATGAAAACTTAGCAAGTGCACGTTCCTTAATGCAACGTTCACTCAGCATCGAGCACCTACCTCATCACAGGTGCGTTATAGACACTGAATATGCAACAGCAAATAAAACAGATAAAAGTTCTTACTCTTATAGGGAAGTTGGAGGAAACAGGTCATAAATATGTTTCTTTAAAAGAATTTTTAAGTTTTGTTTTTCATCAGGATGTACCAAGTGCAGTAAAGTACACAAATCTTAAGCACACAGCTCAATTAAGTTTTACGTATGTATATACCACGTAACTGCCACCCAGATCAAGACAATGTCCAGTTTCCCAGGCTTCCTTGTTCTTCCTCTCTCCAAAGGTAATAGCTTTCAAATGTAACAACTCTTCTGACTTCTACTAATACATGTTAGTTTCGCCAGGTTTTGAACTTTATATCAATAGAATCATAACATATACTATCTTGTGTTTGACTTCTTTTTATCTGTGAAATTCATGTTGTTACATGTAACTGAAATATAGTCTTAATAGTGTGTGGTATCTCATGATTATGTCACCATTTTTTATCTACGCTTCTGGATATTCATTGTTTCCAGTTTGGGAATATTGGAAATAAAGTCAATATGAATATTCTTGTACATGCTGCTGCTGCTAAGTCGCTTCAATCCTGCCTATGGGACCCCATGGACAGCAGCCCACCAGACTCCTCCATCTACAGGCTTCTCTAGGCAAGCATACTGGAGTGGGTTGCCATTTCCTTCTCCAATTCTTATACACGGATATGGATTATCATATTACTCATTTTATTTCTCTGAACTCAGGACTGGAATGAGAGTCTGGGGCAATTATGTTTTCTATATTATGGTATCCTACCATTCTGAACACTAAAAATCATTATAATTCCTCTCAAATATTTCAATCTGTGCTCAGAAAAACAAAACTCTTGGCATCTAATTTAAGCCATCTGAGCCTCAGTTCCCCTTTAGACCCACCTTTCCTTGGATTATTTTCCAGAGATTTTTAGATGTCTGTAAGGAAGGGGGAAGAACAAATAGCACTGACATACAAAAGCAAGACTGAAATCCCATGAACTGACTGATGAAGCATCAGACTACAGCAGAGACAGCTGAGGGTTGAAAATAAAATCTTTCCTGCTGACAGCGTCCTGGTCCTGCTGCACACTTGCTGCTTTTGTGCTTCCATATTTATCACAGAGCTTCTTTCACCTTTTAAAATTATACCATGTGCTTATGTTATAATTTTTTATAAAGTTGAACTTGCATAGGAAGCATGCTGTGTAACCTCAGTAGACATTTAACCCCTTAATAGTAATAATCCCTGTATGCCGTGCTTTACAGATGTTAACACATAAACCCTTCCCAGCAACCTAGTGAAGAGGGTATCATATTCTATAGAGGAAGGAACATGTACTGAGAGCTTGGGGGATGGATTACAGCTTACACAGCTCTTAATAATAAGTGGCAGAGTGGGGATTTGAACCCAAGAAGTCTGGATCCAGTCTGAGTTCTTAATCACAAAGACATATTGCCCTTCATGGTTCCATAGACACACAGACTTTGTCTCTGATTTCATGCTTTCAGCTTTGATTCCAAAGCTCTGCCTTCCTCCCGATATGCTCCACTAGTCAGTTTCAGAGTTAAGACTGGACTGACTGAGAATTTTTCAATTCTTTGTAGTGTTCTTCTCATAGCATGTACCTAGTGGAGACTAAAGCACTCATCCTACGATACCACAGTTAGTTGGTCACATAGCCATCTTATCCTGAGAATTCTTTAGGGCAGATGTCTCATCTTATTCCTCTTTTATATATCCAGTTACTTACATGACCAACTTTTCAAGCTGATGGTAACAACTTCTACTCCTACTAGCAATGTATGAGACTCCAACAAATTCAAAAATATTGCCAACCCTCAGAACTGGCAAGTCATTTTAATCTTATCTATTCCAGTAGCTTGGTGTACTGGTGTTTCACTGTAGTTTTAAACATCTAAAAATGTCTGGAAAATGATCCATGGAAAGGTGAGTCTAAAGGGGAGCTGAGACTCAGATGTCTTAAATTAGATGCCAAGAGTTTTGTCTATTGAGCACAGGTTTAAATAATTTAGGGGAATTATAATGATCTATTGCAACATGCAACCCTTTAGTTATGACAATATCTGGAGTCATGGAGATTTAGGCACTATACAAAAGTCAAATGCATAGACCCAGAGTACTGAGACTGTTGAGAAACTGTGCTTCTCAAAATGTGGTTCCCAGACCAGCAACACCAGCCTCACCTGGCAATCTGTTAAAATATTAATTCACCAGTGACCCTATATCAAAGGCTTCAGAACCTCTGAGGACAAGGCCAACAATCTGTGTTTCAATAGATTATCCAGGCTCTTCTGATGCAGATTAAAGCTTGAAACCCACTGATGCAAACTATTTCTTCCACTTTCCTATCCAGTCCCTTTCTTTCTAAATGAAATTTCCTGCAGAACAGAAGGCATAAAATTCTTCCGTCTCCTGGGTACTTTTCTCTTTCTCTCTCCCTCCTCCTTACCTTATCAATTCCTGCTCAGTTTTCTTACTAGAAATGACACGTCAGATCCTTCCAGCTTTAGGATCTCTTCAGCTGAAGAATTTCTAAGATAAAGAAAACTTTCTCCTGCTAATTTTGATTTTACCTCAAGAAAGAATTGATATAATACCATACTATAAAACAAACAAAAAATCTGCCGTCTCAAAAGGAGAAGACTGAATAAGAAGGAAATCAGTCCTGTCGCCAACGTTTCTAGTTCAGTAGCCCTAAGTCACATGTTGGCTTTTGTAATGTAGAAGTATCAGTTACCAGGTCTTGTAAGAAAAACAGCAGAAAAGCAATTTGAAGCTTTATTTGTGCAAAATTTGAGTTGAACTAGGCTTTCCAGAACCGACTGAGAAGCCTAACAGTAAACCTACTGCTTGGCATGTGTCAAAGGAAGCAAGAAGAAGAGGACTCTTAGGTTGATTTCAAACCATACTCCTTAGGAATTACTTAAATTTTACCAGGTAATTTTTAGTCAAGTGTGCACCACTCAGGAGCAATGGTTCAACATTTTTTTTTTTTTTCCCAGAAAACCTCTTAGGCTTATGGTGAAGGAAAAGCTTCAGTGATACCTGTAATGTTTTCTTTCTGTGTATATATGCACTCAGTCACTTAGTCATGTCTGACTCTTTGCAGCCTCATGGACTGTAACCTGCCAGGCTCCTCCATCCATGGAATTTTCCAGGCAAGAATACTACAGTGGGTTGCCACTTCCTATTCCAGGGGATCTTCCCGATCCATGAATCAAACCCACGTCTCTTGCATCTCCTGCATTGGCAGATTCTTTACCATCAGTGCCATCTGGGGAATAAACAAAATTATTTCAAAAACAGTAAATATGACAAATTATTATACTATA
Source organism: Muntiacus reevesi (assembly GCF_963930625.1). Classification (NCBI taxonomy): domain Eukaryota; kingdom Metazoa; phylum Chordata; class Mammalia; order Artiodactyla; family Cervidae; genus Muntiacus; species Muntiacus reevesi. Next base: position 84,462,242 of record NC_089257.1, read on the forward strand.
TATTAAATACATATTTGATAGTATATGGTATATAAATATATATAATAAATTATTGCTAATAAAAATAAAATAATAACAGCTTGAAGCAAATATAATAAGCCTAGAGGTTTAATAACCTAGGTTTGTAGGATATCAGCTGGAACTTGCCTTTTATTATAGTAGATTATGGATGAGGGGGAGGGTAGGAGAGTTCCCATGCCTAGACAATAATGGAGGTTGTAAGGAGAACTAAGATAAGGAAGTCAAGAGGACAGAGTCAGAGGCTGGAGCCAGGAATGACCTTCAAGATGTTAGAAGCAGAGAAGTAAGAGGAAGCTGTACCACCAGACATTAGTGTCAGGACTGTGGAGGGAGAAACAAATTGATTAAGATATGAATAGATGAGATCTCTCCACTGATGTTCTATCTTGTTCTTATACACTCAGTTGGTGAAAGACAGAGCTTTGAGACCAAGAAAAGCAATGATGGTCAAAAATATGTGATTGAAGAATACAAAATTAATTGATGGTATAGTTTATTTTAGGCACTACCAGGTTCAATCAACCACTAAAAATGAGGATGAATAATGTAATTAGATTTGGGGCAGGGAGAGTAGATTTCAAAGAAACTGTCTAACTGACAATTCAAGTTTCTTGAAAGTTGATAGAATTGGCAGAAATTATCAGTAATCAGTCAATATTATTGAGTAGGAAAGAATTGGTGAGAAATTTGGGGGGGAACTACAGTTAGACAAGGCAAAGTTGTCATTTGTTAAGCTCTTTCTAAGCTCATTTCACATGTGATACAAGTGCTGTTATTATTGTGAGGCTGCCAGGGTTAATACCATGACAGGCAGCCTGGACCTAAGTTTTAGCTTTCCCCGAAATGGTAAGATTCCCTACACCCATCAGGTAACCTGGAGCCAGCCAATCAATATGCGCCCAGTAAGAAACAAAGGGAGAGCTGAAAAGCCCGCGAACGCCCAGGTTTGAGAAAGCCCGCGAACGCCCAGGTTTGAAAAAGCCCGCGCAAGTCCGTACCAATAGAATTGCTTTGCAAACATGTAACCAATCCGCTTAAGCCAGCTACTAATTGCTTATGCATATCTTATAAATTTGCTAACAGCTTGGGCTCAGGGCTTTTCTGACCCTGCACCACTCTGATGGGTGAGGCAGAAGGCCCTGGCTCGAGTCAGTAATAAACTTCCCTTTTTTTGCGAGTTGCATTGTCTTGGAAGCCTTCTCTCTTCCCGCTCGGGGATTCAGACATTGGGCATAACAATTATTATCATGTTTCGCACGTGGCAGTTATGAGCCTCAGACTAAGAAGACCATATATCTGGCAAAGTCAAGATCCAAAAACAGGAACAGGATCTAACTGTAAAGTCTAGTTTGTGGTTTGTTTTTTTTTAAATCTATGGAGAACAACAATCAGAAGAAAATTGGACCATTATTCTCTTTTGCTTTTTTAACTTAAAAAAAGTTTATTCTTAGTTGGAGGATCATTGCTCTTCAACTTTGTGCTGGTTTCTGCCATATGACAACATGCATCAGCCATAGGTATACACATATCCCCTCCCTCCTGAACCTCCCTCACGCCTCCCACCCATCACACCTCTCCAGGTTGTCACAGAGCAATGGACTGAGCTCCCTGCATCAAACAGCAATTCCCACTGGTTATCTATTTTACCCACGGTCAAGGGTACGGATGAACCAATTCACAGGGCAGCAACAGAGATAGAAACGCAGAGAACAGACTTGCGGACACACGGAGGGGGAGAAGGAGAGGGCGGGACCAACTGAGGTGGGAGAGAAGGAGAGGGCGGGGCCAACTGAGGGGGGAGACAAAGAGGGAGGGGCCAACTGAGAGGGGGAGAAGGAGAGGGCAGAGCCAACTGAGAGGGGGAGGAGAAGGAGAGGGCGGGGCCAACTGAGGGGGGGAGAAGGAAAGGGCGGGGCCAACTGAGGTGAGAGAAGGAGAGGCAAACACGTAAAGCCTCGTTTTTGTTTCCAAACTGACCATGAACTTTTATTCCTTTATTCAAAATACATTACAGAATGTCTATTCTATATCGGATTTTTTAGGCACTGAGAACGCAGTGAGGTAGGTAGGATGAAACTTACTTTTTACTTAGAAGTTGTTGTTTAGTTGCTAAGCCATGTCTGACTCTTTGAGACCCCATGGACTGCAGCACACTGGCTTCCCTGTCCTTCACTAACTCCCAGAGTTTGCTCAAACTCATGTCTGTTGAATCAGTGATACCATCCAACCATCCCATCTTCTGTCACCCCCCCTCTCCTCCTGCCTTCAATCTTTCCCAGCATCAAAGTCAGCTCTTCACATCAGGTGGCCCGAGTATTGGAGCTTCAGCAATCAGTCCTTCCAATGAATATTCAGGGTGGATTTCTTTTAGGATTGATGGCTTTGAACTCCTTGCTGTCCTAAGGACTCCAAAGAGTCTTCCCCAGCATCACAATTTGACACATCACTTCTTTGGCACTCAGCCATCTTTATGGTCCAACTCCCTCATTCATTCAAGACTACTGAAAAAAACTATAGCTTTGACTATAGGGACCTTCCTCAAAAAAGTAATGTCTCTGCTTTTTAATATGCTGTCTAGGTTTGTCATAGCTTTTCTTCCAAGGAGCAAGCTTCTTTTAATTTCATGGCTGCTGTCAATACCTGCAGTGACTCTGGAGCCCAAGAAAAGAAAATCTGTTACTGTTTCCACTTTTCCCCATCTATTTGCCTTGAAGTGATAGGACCAGATGCCATGATCTTAGTTTTATGAATGTTGAGTTTCAAGCCAGTTTTTTCACTCTCCTTTTTCACTTTTATCAAGAGGCTGTTTAGTTCCTCTTCACTTTCAGCCATTAGAGTGATTTCATCTGCATATCTGAGGTTGTTGATCTTTCTCCCAGCAATCTTGATTCCAGCTTGTGTTTCATTCAGCCTGGCATTTCTCATGGTGTACTCTGCATATAAGTTAAATAAGCAGAGTGACAATATACAGCCTGGATGTACTCATTTCCCAATTTTGAACCAATCAGTTGTTCCATGTCAGGTTCTAACTGTTGCTTCTTGACTTGCACACAGATTTCTCAGGAGGCAGGTAAGGTGGTCAGGTATTCCCATCTCTTGAAGAATTTTCCACAGTTTGTTGTGATCCACACAGTCGAAGGCTTTAGCATACTCAATTAAGCAGAAATAGATGTTTTATTTAGAAGTGGTGAGCCTTAGTTGATGGCTTATCCATTTGATTGAAAAGTGTAGAAGAATCAAGGTGAATCAGTCCTGAGAATAGAGACAAAGAAAAGATCGAATAGTAAAAGTAAGAGCGGACTAAATTTCAGAAAAATTTACCCACATAATCCTATGTTCTAAATGGAATTTAATGGTGTGTAAGTTGCTGAGTATTGCAATTCCACTTCTGGGCATACACACCAAGGAAACCAGGTCTGAAAGAGACACGTGCACCCCAATGTTCATCACAGCACTGTTTATAATAGCCAGGACATGGAAGCAACCTAGGTGCCCATCAGCAGACAAAGGGATAAGAAAGCTGTGGTATATATACACCATGGAATATTACTCAGCCATTAAAAAGATTTCATTTGAATCAGTTCTAATGAGATGGATGAAACTGGAGCCCATCATACAGAGTGAAGTAAGTCAGAAAGATAAAGATCAATACAGTATATTAATGCATATATATGGAATTTAGAAAGATGGTAATGATAACCCTATATGCAAAACAGAAAAAGAGACACAGATGTATAGAACAGACTTTTGGACTCTGTGGGAGAAGGCAAGGGTGGGATGTTTTGAGAGAACAGCATCAAAACATGTATATTATCAAGGGTGAAACAGATCACCAGCCCAGGTTGGATGCATGAGACAAGTGCTCAGGGCTGGTGCACTGGGAAGACCCAGAGGGATGGAGTGGGGTGGGAGGGGGGAGGGGGGATCAGGATGGGGAATGCATGTAAATCCATGGCTGATTCATGTCAATGTATGGCAAAAACCACTACAATATTGTAAGGTGATTAGCCTCCAACTAATAAAAATAAATGGAAAAAGAAAAAACATCCTGCAATTCCAAAAAATAATAATAATAATAAATTGCTGAGTATTGAAGTAGAATATCCAGAAATAGTTTAGGCCATAAACTTTTTTTAATTTATTACATTAATTTTTAAATTAATGTATTTTAAAGTTATCTTTTTTGAGGGATAATTTATGTATATAGTTATATTAAGGTATAATTTGCATAACATATGGTAAAATGTATATTTTGGTGAACTTTGGCAAATGTATACAAACTACCCCCCACCCCGCAATCAAAATACAAACCATTCTGAAGAGTGATGTCAGCACGATGGCAGAATAGGAAACCATAGTGTCTCCCTCTGCCTATGATGGCACCAACTCAACCATAATACATAAACCAACTCTGTTTTTGAGAAATCCAGAAATCAGTTAGAAGGCTCCTGTACCCAGGTGACTGCAAATAGTCTTACCAAAGTCAGTAGCAAAATTTGTGGCATTCACTTACCATAGTGCCTCTTCTTGGCTCAGTTGAGTGGATTGGGAGAATATTCCCAGCTCCATGGTTCTCCATAGAGAGAAAAAGGGAAGGCTGGACACTAAATCCAACGTTCAGAATTTTCAGGGGATGGTCCAGGTAATTAGTTTCGGTCCTGGCTGAATCTAAGTGCTGACAGCAAAGGCCGTTAGGTTGGGGGCTGCTGAGAACAAGGGCAATGGTTAGGAGCACTCACTCACCACACACCCTTCCACTGGCTCAGTGCAGAGCCAAGTGGGAGGAAGGTTCCAGCTCCTGGCTTCTCTCTGGGAAGGGGAAGTGTTGGAGCATGTGTCCAGTCCTCTGGGCTTTCAGGCATCTGCCTAAAGGACTGGTTTCCACCTCACTTGTTTTGGAGCACTGGTGGGCCAAGTGACACAGATAGGGAGCTGGAAGAACAAATGAGAACTTAGTAGGATACTACCATCCCGAAGACCCACAGTGGGGCAGACAGAGACTGGTACAGCTTGACAGTCTCTCTTTCAGGGGAAGAAAGAGAAGTGGACCATCAGTCTCACATTCTAATGTTTTCAGGCACCTGTCCGAGGGACTAGATTCTGTCTCACCTGACTCACTGCTTATGGAGTCTGACATACTCTAGAAGCCTATGTACATGGAAAACAAGAGACCCTGCTGGTTTGAGGTAGCTCCAGAGAAATTGGATCACTGCAGACATGCCTGAGGAGGCAAGGGATAAATATTTATAATTCTTGAAAAAAAGAAGGCAGCAAATCCATCTAACTCAGAATTTACATTTGCAAGTCCAAAAAAGGCACATCCACAGGAAAGGTTTGAAAGGCTCACAGAATCTTTAACTGGTCTAATTGGTGAAGACTTTTCCCTATATAAATGAAGTACTAGGAGAGGTGGCTGTTTTTGTTTTTGTTTTTAGTATGTGGCTTCTAATACAAAGATACAAGACATATGAAGAAACAAGGAAATGTGGCCCAATCAAAGGAACATGATACACCTTCAGAAACTGACTGAAAGAAACTGAGATATAGGAATTAATTGACAAAGACTCAATTAACTCAGGAAAACAATGTATGAACAAAACAAGAATATCAACAGACATAGAAATATAAAATAGGAATCAAACAAACTTTGGAGATGAAGAATACAATAACTGAATTGAAAATTCCACTAGAGATGTTCAAAAGAAGACTTAACTAAGCAGAAGAATCAGTGAACTTAAATAAAGTCATTTGAAGTTATGTAGTTATTTCCCAGGACCAGGGTCTTTTCCAATGAGTCAGCTCTTCACATCAGGTGGCCAAAATATTGGAGCTTCAGCTTCAGCATCAGTCCTTCCAATGAATATTCAGGACTGATTTCTTTTAGGATGGACTGGTTTGCTCTCCATACAGTCCACGGGACTCTCAAGAGTCTTCTCTAGCACCACTATTCGAAAACATCCATTCTTCAGCACTCAACCTTCTTTGGGGCTTCCTGGGTGTTTCAGACAGTAAAGAATCTCTATTCAGTGCAAGAGAACCATGTTCAATTCCTCAGTTGGAAAGATCCCCTGCAGAAGGAAATGACTACCCACTGCAGTGTTCTTGCCTGGTGAATTCATGGACCAAAGAGCCTGGCAGGCTGCAGTCCATGGGTTTGCAAAGAGTTGGACGTGACTGAGGGGGTAACACTTTCGCTTTACATCCTCACCGGCTGCTATTTTCCCATTTTTGTTTGTGCTTGTTTTGTTCTTAATGGTCATCCTAATGGGTGTGATGTGATGTATCATTGTAGCTTTGATTTGCACTTCACTAGTTATTGGTAATATTGATTGCTCATTGATTATTAATGTCTCTTTTCACATATCTGTTGGTCATCTGTACATCTTCTTTGGAGAAATGTCTATTCAAGTCCTTTCCCATTTTTAAATTAGGTTATTACTTGTGTGCTTTCTTCCAACCATAGAATATTTTTGTCTTTAGAGATATTAATTGCCACCACAACATTTTTTCTTTCCCTGTGAGGTAGAACCTATTCATTCCATATAGAGTGTCATACCCCTTATTCCTGGTATGAAATACAATCCAAATCCCAGTTTTGAAGCTACATGTGACAACCAAGCATCACTTCAAAAGTCTGGTTCATATTGTCCTCTAGTAAACATAATGTACAAGAAAAAAAATACATAGACCATTTCTATTACCTCAAAAAGTTCCTTTTCTCTTTTGATGAACCCCCTCTCCCACTCTCAGTCCCTGGCAACCACTGATCTGATTTCTGCGCTTTTGCTTTTTCTCTAGAATATTATAGAAATGAATGAAGTATGTAACCTTTTACCTTCTCTCACTTTTTTAAGATTTATCTACTTTGTTACATGTATCAAAAGATGTATTGCTTTTTTAGTTGCTAAATAGTATTCCAACTTGTTTCGACTTTTTCAAGAATTTGGTTGCAATGCCTCATGTAATAATATACCAAGGATACTAATAATGAAGTGTCCAAATCAAATTTAACACCTGAGAAACAGAAACCACATTGAATCACAAGCAGATTCAAAGGGAAGTAAACATCCAAGGTCAGACTCTCTTGCTTATGATTTTGGTAAGATGATTTTCTCTTTATTTTAAGGTCTATGGTGAGTTGAGGAGGTTACTATTGGAACTCAACTTCTCTCCTCCCAAATCTGGAATAACACCAATGTGTGTGGCCTATCATTTGGTGAATGAAGCTCTTGCTTACTGGTGGAGGAGGAAATAAAATTAAATTGCAAACCTCTCATTCAAATCACTGGTTTTCAGTTCTGCTTAATCATCAAAATTACTGTTAGAAACGTGTGTGTGTGTGTGTGTGTGTGTTAGTTGCTCAGTCATGTCCAACTCTTTGCAACCCTGTGGATTGTAGCCCACCAGGCTCCTCTGTTCACAGATTTCTTCAGGCAAGAATACTGGAGTGGGTTGCCATGCCCTCCTCCAGGGCATCTTCCCAACCCAGGGATCAAACCCAGGTTTTCTGCATTGCAGGCAGATTCTTTACCATCTGAGCCACCAGATAAGCCCCATATTAGAAACGTGTACATATGCTAATCCCCACTCCTGACTTCAGTATTAAAATCTACAGGTTGGGGGTAGAGTGTATCTTTTAAGCGTGGGGATTGACTCCAGTGAATAAACAGAGTTGGGAATTCATGCTTGAAGCTCTCTTTGCTTCTGAGAACTTGAATTGTCTGGTGTAAAAGGCAAGCTTAACCTTTGCTCATCTATTTTCCTCATCTATTTTCCTCCTCTTTTCTCAATATGAGAGAAAGACATTGAGACACATCATCTGTGGAGAAGCTGGTGACACCCACATTCGCATTTTGTAGGACTGGGTGCCAGGAGCTAAACTTTAAAGGGTCCTGTGAGTGAAAGCAGAAGTGACAGTGACCATTGCTCAGTCGTGTTCAACTCTGTGTGACCCCATGGGCTGCAGCCCGCCAGGCTCCTCCGTCCATGGGATTCTCCAGGCAAGAGTACTGGAGTGGGTTGCCATTTCCTTCTCCAAGGGATCTTTCCCATCCAGGGATCAAGCCCAGGTCCCCACTGCAGGCAGATTCTTAACCATCTGAGCCACCAGGAAAGCACCAGGAAGGGTCCTGTGGGCACTCGTTATACCTCCAGCTCCATTCATTGAAGACACAAAGCCCCGTTCATTGAAGACATGAAGTCCCATTCATGAAGACGCGAAACTTCATTCCTTGAAGACGTGAAGCTCATTTATTGAAAATGTGAGACTCCATTCATTGAGAGGGAGGGCCAATAAGGAGTCAACATCAGGCATGAAGAGAGACCAAGGTCAACTTATTGGTTTACTTTTAAGCAGAGCACAACATCCAGAGTGGTAGGAGCCACATAATATTACGAGACATGGTTAATTATGTGACCAGAATACTGGACTGAAAAATGACCAGCCTAGTGTTTAAGCCAGCTTAATGGGTGGGTTATATAAAGTCTGTAACTAAACATATATAAATTATGCAAAAATAGTCACTAAAATTGCCCAAACTAGGTGAAATGAAAAATAATTGATTTGTTGTCTAAATACAGATGAAGCTTCTTTTTCTCCTACAGACTTAATTTTGTGGTGATGATTACTGACCATTGCAGAGGAAATGAAACCATTCCTAGGCTGAAACCAAAGGAAATTTACAGTGAAATATCTGACCACATCTTTCTAAATAATTTGGAAAGCTCTAAGTCATGCCTTGAAGTTTTTGAAGAGTTTTTGATTTTTCTTCCTCTTTTGTGGAAGTCAGAATGATTTAATTTAGACTCTCACACACGTTCATAGCTGGCACAGCTTAGGTGGAATGAAAATAAATACATAAGTGATTTTTAAAAATTAGTTTAAGGTAACATTTGGTGACCTGGGTAGCAGCACAGGAGGTGGGAAAGAGCATGTCCTGGGCTAGGAGCTGTGAGTGCCTCCTCTGCTCACAACTTCTTCAGAGCCAATAGCTTCCTCACACCAAATCATCAGGCTTCTGTGGAACATGTGACCTGTCACTGTGGTCACAGATGATTACCTCAGAGAGAGATGCTTCACCCAAAACACTCAGGGGCCAGCAGACAGTCTCTGGAACATGGTGCTAAAAGGTCTGCTCAATAGAAGGGCTCCATGCAAAGCAGTGATTGGCTAACCAATGACTGAGAATTTGGCTAGTCAGTAGAGATGGAAGTAGGATCAATTCAAGCACTTGAGTCATTCCTTGAAGAGAATGTTAAAATAAGGAGTAAAGATGCCTACTTCTAAGAACTCAATTAGCACAAGGGCCTTAATCACTCATGAAGCAAGACTCACAGCAAGTCTACAGCAAATATTGGTAGGGGGCCAAGCAGGAAGGATATGTATACACTTGTGGTATACATAGACATGTCTATATATACATATATATATGTATGTGTATATATGTGAATAAGCCTTTCATTTCCTGCCATACTCTGGGTTTAAAGTCTTACTGGAGAACACAGAAAAAAACAATAATAAGCAATTAATGCTATGATGTAAAAAGGAAGCTCATGCCCTTAACCCAGACCTGGGGTCAGGGGAATCTTCTCAGATGAAATGACACAAAACTAGGTCTGAAAGCTGAAGAGGAAATAAGCACAGATGCTAAGGCCAAAGAGGAAAAAGAGTATGGTGTCTTCAGGGGATGGAAAGAACGATGGTTGGACCAGGGAGGGCAATGGAAGGGGGGGCTGGGAGGAAATGGAGGTCACAGAAGGGGATGCGAGGCTGGAGGGTCGGGGGCATGGGGTCACACTGGGTGTCATCTGTAAGCCACACTGAGCTGCTGGAATTATCTCCTGAGGGCTAACTGGCCGCACTGACGGGTTTTACGTAGGGAGTGACACATTGCTAAGTGAGGAGGACTGACCAGATGCTTCTCTCTTCCAGGATCAAATGCTAGTGACTACTACAAGACTTTGGCCTCCAGCAGATGTTTGCAGCAGACTAATATAGACCTTATTTGAAATTTTGTTTTTCCATGAATTCTTAATAAAAATAATGAAAAATAGTAAAAAAAAATATTAATAATAATAATATGGGGTCATATACCCCATAAAATAGAAAGGAGCAGTATTTTGACCTTGTCAGATAATATTCTAAGCAAAATTAACTGATTAAAGACACCTCTGAGAAAACAGATTTTAAAATTTCAAATTCTGGGTCTTTTCCATTGTGTTTTGAATCATCTGTATAAACTCATACTATGTTATGTATTTCTTTCCTTATTGGTTCTTTCAGTCTCAAAGATAATTCTTTCCCAAACTCGGCCCTGAACTTCACATGTTAGGTGGGTATGAGGGAACAGTTTCTTTTAACTTTTTCTCATTCAGTAATGTGTGTGCATATTGTAAACATGCGAGGTATAAACTTTCAGGAGTATTGGGGAAAGAAAGTGAGAGGGTAATAGGCAGGAAGGTCAGGGGTCTCCAAACGGAGGAAACAGGCTGCAAGTGCCAGACATTTTTAATCTCTCTTAAGCGGCAGGAGGAAACAAACCAGCGATGTTTTTTCTTCTCTATACAAATTTAAAAGGAGGTTTCTCTTAAAATGCTGTGTTGCCATGACACCTGGTTTCACCTGAAGCTAACTACTCTCAAACCTTGAGTTAACCAATACATTTCTTTTTGTTATGGAAATGTTGTCTTAAGCTATGACTCTATCTTCAAGTTGGTTCCGCCAAATGGCCCAACCTACTTACTCAGGTATTGTTCCCCTAATCCATGTAAATGAAACTATTTGTTGGTAATCTGCCCTTCTACAAGATTCAAGTCAATCATTTTATGGCCAGGGATGAATTATCTGGTGCCATTCTAAGTTTTATGAAATTTCTTTCTTTTCATTAACAGATTGTGAGTGACTATATAACAATAACGTATCCCACCTGAGGACAGTCTTTGGATTAAACCCTCTGGCTAATTCTGTTATCTTAAAAACATAAATTATGGGAGTGGATCTGGTCTTTATAAGGATGTATCCTGCCTGAGGACAATCTTTGGATTAAACCTTCTGGCCAACTCTGTTATCTTAAAATGTAAATTATGGGAGTAGGTCTGGTGAGGACTTTACAACCTCCAGACATTCTTTGGATTCATTGGAGAGTATATAACTCCATTGCTAGCACTAGCAAAGGGGTACTCTTTTGCCCCCTTCTGATGCCTATGTCAGAAGCTTTCTCTATCTCCTTTTTACTTTAATAAAACTTTATTACACAAAAGCTCTGAGCAATCCAGCCTGTCTCTGGCCCCGGATTGAATTCGTCTCCTCCGGAGGCCAAGAATCCTGTGTCTTATCATTCAGCAACAACCTTTCAAAAGTATGCAGCTCTTAATCTCAAAGATTATCCTCTAAGTAAGGCATGGACCAAATAAAAGGAAGAAGTTCAACTAATTAAAGCAACTTTTAAGCAGGGTTGCAAGAGTTGGACTTGACTTAGCAGCTGAACAACAACAACAAGCAGGTGTGAAATAACAGCTCAAAACAACCAAGAATGGGAATTTGTGTGTCTTTCTGTGTGGTCCATTGACACCTACTGAATCAGAATCTCCAAAGGCATTTTAAATGAGAGTCCATTTAAGACACATGATAAAATTTGAAAGCTGCTAATAAGGTTTACAGGGAATAAGAAGAAAGGAATGATTTCATTTTCCTGTTGCTTAAAGAAGAACCTGAAGACACCATGGAAGTTTAATAAGGATATGAACAGGGTGAGTCAGAATGTGGAGAAAACCACTGACTTCCGTGGGACCAGTGCTCCTCTCTTGGACTGCTACCTTTATGAGACAAGAGGAACCCTGCCATAAGAGATGCTCTTGCTTCTCTCGCTTGATGTTTCACAGGAGGAAGTAATACCGTGACTCTTTTAATGGCCAGTGCACAGGACTTGGCCACTTGGATTCTCAAAAGTATTTGGATTCCATTCATTTCAGATCAGTTTTCCCCATGATGTCTTCTTCCTGTCCCCATGCTGCATTCTAGGAACCTGAATGACTCACTTGAAATCTCCTTGTAGCAAACTTGTCCCTACAGTAGACGTGTCCAGCAGTGACTTTAAAAACCCTCAAAGATAATTGCGGTTGTGGTTCAGACCACTGTGCTAAAGTGAGCCACACAAATTTTATAGTTTCCCAGGGCAGAGACATTACTTTGCTAACAAAGGTCTGTCTAGTCAAAGCTATGGTTTTTCCAATAGTCATGTATGGATGTGAGAGTTGGACTATAAAGAAAGCTGAGCACCGAAGAATTGATGCTTTTGAACTGTGGTGTTGGAGAAGACTCTTGAGAGTCCCTTGGGCTGCAAGGATTTCCAACAAGTCCATCCTAAAGGAAATCAGTCCTGGGTGTTCATTGGAAGGACTGATGCTGAAGCTGAAACTCTAATACTTTGGCCACCTGATGTGAAGAGCTGAGTCATTTGAAAAGACCCTGATGCTGGGAAAGATTGAAGGCGGGAGGAGAAGAGGATGACAGAGGATGAGATGGTTGGATGGCAACACCGACTCAGTGGACATGAGTTTGAGTAAGCTCTGGGAGTTGGTGATGGACAGGGAGGCCCGGCATGCTGTAGTCCATGGGGTCACAAAGAGTTGGACACAACTGAGCAACTGACTGAACTGAAGTGCATATAAAAGTAACACTTACACTATACTGTAATCTATTAAGTATGCAATATCACTATGTCTCAAAAAACAATGTACATACCTTAATTAAAAATATTTTGCTGCTAAAAAATGCTAACCATCACCTGGACCTTCAGGGACTCATAGCAGTGAAATAAAAGATGATTGATTTCAAATCACAGTAACAAATATGAAAATGATGAAAAAGATCGAAATACTGCAAGAATTACCCAAAAGAGACAAGAATGAACAAATGCTGTTTGAAAAATGGTGCTGAAAGACTTGTTTAATGCAGGGCTGCCACAAATCTTCTATTTATGAAAAGTACAGTATCTGTGAAGTGCAATAAAAGAAGATGTGCCTGTAGTTTCTCTTCTTTGTAGAGTAGTCACACTGAAAACATGAAGATCGCCAAAGGGAGGTGAGTTGAAGTTCCATCCAGCCCAGTCAGCAGCATCCAGGCATCCACCAACTTGAGCCTGCAAGACTAGGGCAGCCACAGGATGCCTTGGCCTTTGTGTGAACTGTAAATTTATTTAAAACTTTTTGGTTTTACTTTTACATTTCAATATTTTCTATAGGTTAGAATAAAAGAGGAGCTTCCCCAAGGTGGTACTAACGGTAAAGATCCTTTCCACCAATTTAGAAAACATAAGAGACACGTGTTCAATCCCTGGGTTGGGAAGATCCCCTGGAGGAGGGCAGGGCAAGCCACTCCAGTGTTCTTGCCTGGAGAATTCCGTGGATGGAAGAGCCTGGCAGGCTACAGTCCACAGGAGAGCAAAGAATCAGACATGACTGAAACAACTTAGCACACAGAGAATAAATGACCACATCTTCTCTATACACAGGACCTTTCAGTCTACAGAAAGTCCTCATAGAAAGTCTCATTTATTTCCCCCTACTTTGCTTAGTCCCCCTACTTTGACTGTTGCTTAGCACTGGGCTTGGCCTGACCAGGTACTTTGGAGTTTTTCACATGAGGATCATAATTTTTCTTAGGCTTTCTCTCACCAGCCATATCTCTGCTATCATGCTTCCTCTTGGTAGGTTTTCTTTAAGTCTTTTACAGCTCTTTTAAGTCTTAGCTTGAGATGCTATCTCAGGACTGCATAAACTGTTAAAAGATATTTTGTATAAGCATGGAAACTATTTTTATGAAGAATATACACCAATCATGTCATATAATGTAGAGGCAGTTGTTATGCCCGATGTCCGAATCCCTGAGTGGGAAGAGAGAAGGCTTCCAAGACAATGCAACTCACAAAAAAAGGGAAGTTCATTGCTGACTCGAGTCAGGGCTTACTGCCGCAACCAACGCAGTGGTGCAGGGTCAGAAAGCACTGAGCCCGAGCTGTTACCCAATTTATAAGGTGTGCATAAGCAGTTGGTAGCTGGCTTAAGCGGATTGGTTACGTTTGCAAAGTAATCTTATTGGTTCAAACCTTCGAGGGCTTTTTTCAAACTTGGGCGTTCTCGGGCTTTTCAGCTTTCCCCTGATAGGTTCCCTTTTTCTTACTGGGCGCATATTGATTGGCTGGCTCCAGGTGGCCTGATAATCATGTTACCCTGGAAAACCAGGCCTACTCCTAATCTAGGCTGCCTGTCATGGCGCAGCCTCACAGCAGTATGTCAGACTGGTTAAGAGCCCAAGTTTAGGGGTCACACAGACCAAGCTTCTTACTGGCTGTGTTTTAGGAAATCTCTTCGAGTTATAGTTTTCTTGTCTACGAAGTCTCTATAAAGTAAATGTCTGCTGAGGAAATCACACAAGATAGTGGACATAAGACACTCAACGTAGTGTCACTGTGTGCTCAATAAACATTAGATATTAATAATAATGCTGTGATTATTGGAAGATCAAGCAAGAGTAGTAAATGAACCCTGCCCTTGAGAGGAAAAGGTATTACTGGCATTTAACTAGGAGACAAAGGCAACTCTGCAGATAATTGTGAAATAGAGGCGCGTGTGCTCTGCACATCTGGTTTTGTTTTGTGTGTTTGCCTGCACAACATCCTCTCCTCTTTCTTTTAGTGAAAAGCATCCTCCTTCACTTAGATTCTCTCTTCTTTCCCACAGGGGCTGATTGTGCTGCGGAACTGTCTGTCCAGTCCAAGCCCACCGCCACTTACCCTACCAAGGGGAGCCAGGGGCCCCAAACTGGGAGAAGGCGAGTCTCTTCTGCTGGAGTCTCTAGTGGACTGACATAAAGTGGAAGCAGTTAAGGAGAATCATTTCAGTGACACTGCCTAGGGGAAGCTTGGATTCCTTCTCTTGAGATATCAGGACTGGGCTAGAAGTTGACCTTTCTGATATCTAGGAGTTTAGCATTTCTTTCAGTTCTGTGACTGCTCCTTAGTCAGAGTTGAGTTCTGTATTTCTCACACTCAAAGAGCCCCGAGAGAGACGCAAAGTGCAGTAAAGGCCAAGCTAGACGGGCTAAGGGCTGGGTTCAGAAGGGGATGACTCTTGCCTGCCATGACCAGGTGTGCTGCGCCCAGCACAGCGGGTGAGAAAGACCTGAAACTGGGCGAGCGCGTGATGAAAACACAGACACACGTAACCTGGCAAGCGGGGAGTCAGGGGCCCCCTGCCCTCCGTGGCGGGAGGACGAACAGCTCCTTTCAGCCCTCACTTTTATTGGCAGAAGTCACAGCAGATCGTTAAGAAATAGCTATCCTGGGGATTTTGATCCACGCACCACGAAGAGGGAGTCAAGTTAGGGCTCTGCTGTTGATCAGGAACATCTTGTTTTGTTTCCATGGAGACGGAGGCAGGAGCAGGCAGCGAAGCGGAGCAGGTCCTGCCCCAAGAATGCCCATTTGGCTTGCTTCCCAGGACCATCAGGAGGGCGCAGTGTGCCGCACCCCGGCCCTGGGGCAGGTTCTGGTCCCTGCTCCGCCAGGCTGCCGCAGAGGGGAGGCATCATGGAGGGGGTGGCGTATCAACAGGGGTCCATCAGATGGATCGGTCATGTTCTATCTCCAGTCCATTTCTACTGTTGCCATCAAGGCCCTTTGCTCTCTGCCTGATGGTCTCATGACTTTTCCTGCCTCGTGGCTTCTGTCCAATGCCTCTTCTCTATGTTTCTCTTCACTCTTTTCCATCCTAATGTTGGAAATTCTGTCAAATCTTGCATTTAAATTTCCGAAGAGAAAGTATCAGCTTGGTCAGTCAACTGTCATCCAGTTTAAAACACCTCTTAGACAAAGTTGTTTTGCCAGGGTGACCTTTTAGAAGTCACTACCCAGACTCTGAGGTCTGGCCAGGTGCTTCGGCCAGGAGAGGGCTCCCAGGTCTCAGAGAACAGAGACCCCTGTGTTGGAGAAGAGTGCTGTGGACACAGCAGACATGAATAGTGCCATGTGCAGGAAAGGCTCCAGGGCACGTCCTTTGGATTCATTTCATGGGCAATAAAAGGTCACTGAAGGTTTTCAAAAGACTAACTACTAGAATTCTATTTAGAAAAATCAGTTAGTAGTCTGTGGAATAGGACTATCAGTGCAGAATACAGAGAGGGCAGTGCAGAGCTCCAAGGAAAATGTGCAAGAGTCCAAGTAAGAAGCTATCAGATCCTGACCTAGGGCTTAGGCAGGACCTTCTTCCCTGGGGAATGGAAATTAAAAAAAGAAAGGCATTTAGAACAATGAGGCACCAGCTTGGATAAGGGAGGAGAAGAAGACAGAACCATCAAAAATAACCCCGAAGATTTGAATTTGTGTCACAAGACCAAATAGAGGAATAGGAAATTCAAACTGGCTTGTAGGAGGACAGGAAGGAAGAATTCTACTTTGGACATAGTCATAATTCAAGACAGAAGTTGCCTCACAATGATCAGAATTAGTAATTTTTAAAATTCATATTTTTAATTTTAATGCATAAAGCTTTGTTCAGATGACATTTTAAGTGGAAGATCAATATGTCAAGCAAAATAAAATGAAGCTATTCTTCTTGGTGGGCTTGGGTAGGAGCTTCCCTACCCAAGGAAGCAGAGCTTCCCTACTCACCCTGCTTTTATTGCTTCCTCACTTCTAACACATATCTAAGTGCATCTCAACGATGCATGGAGAGATGTTGGGAAAAGTGCTCCATCTTTTGTAGATGGAGAAACCTGCTCTCCAAGGAGGAAAATGAACTGCCCAAGGGCCTACAGCTGGTCAGTAAAAGGTCTAGGATGAAACCCCAGGTTTCCTAATGCACAGTTCACTAACAAATGTGTGTGAACTAATGTGTGCCTGGCCCTGAGCTAAGGCTACAGTGTGACAGAGAGAGTCTGTTGTCATAGAATCTATATTCTAAACAAGCAAGTGATACGTTTCAGAATGGTGAGTCCTCTGGAGAAAACAGAACAGACTGCTCTGGGAGAGGGAAGCAGGCTGGGCTGGTAAGGGATAAGAAGGAGTCAGCTGTAATGACAAGACAGGGGAAGTGGGCTCCAAGAAGGAAGAGCAATTGGAAATACCCAGAGGCAGAGATGAACTGGAAATATTTGAAGAACAGAAAGGCACCCAAATGTCTGAAAGGCAGTAAATAAATGAGGGGGAAAATGGTAAGAAGTGAATGACTTCCAAGGAGCAAACTAGGGCCAATCATGCACGCTCTTGCTTGGTGAAATTTGGTGTGCCAGTAAGACTTTTCTTAGTATTTTATTTATTTAATTTATTTGAGTTTTGGTTGCACAGGGTCTCGGTTGCTGGCACAGGCTTTCTCTAGTTGCAGAAAGCGGGGGCTTCTCTCTAGCTGTGATGCGCAATCTTCTCATTGCCGTGGCCTCTTGTTGCAGAGCACGGGCTCTGAGCACACAGGCTTCAGCAGTTGCAGCTCATGAGGTCCAGCGCACAGGCTCGAGTTGCGCCGCATGCGCTTAGCTGCTCTGTGGCTTGTGGGATCGTCCCAGGTCAGGGATTGAACCCGAGTCCCCTGCACGGGCAGGTGGACTCTCATCCACTGCACCACCAGGAAAGTCCCCAGCAGGACGTTTGAATGGAGAGGGCCAGCAGAAACTGGGAAGTTGGATCAAGATCAGGATAGAGATACATGTTTCCAAGACTGTATCTTTTCAGGGAAGAGTCATTTGAAACTCTGGAAGTGCATCAGGTAGCCAAAGTTTGCAAGACTATGAGGAGAAATGGAAAAGAGCTGATGAAAGAAACTTGGGGAACTAAAGCAAAGGACAAAGTATTTCTCAGTATGAAAGATATGAAAAATGCTTTTCTACATAATAAATCAGCTCTAAATGGCAATATGTGAATGTACTGTGCCTCCCCTCTTCCTGGGTGCTGTGCTGTGCTTCGTCGCTCAGTCGTGTCCAACTCTTTGCAACCCCATGGACTGTAGCCAGCCAGGCTTCTCTGTCCATGGGGATTCTCCAGGCCAGAATACTAGAGTGGGTAGCCTATCCCTTCTCTAGGGGATCTTCCCAAACCAGGAATTGAACTGGGGTCTCTTGCATTGCTGGTGGATTCTTTACCAGCTGAGCTACCAGGAACCCCCATTCTTCCTACTGGTTTGTTACTTGATGATTCCTTGGGTTTAAATTTAAACTAATTCATTCAGAGTGAGATAATCTGACCAGTAATCCCCAGTGATGGAAGCTGAACCCCCCTCTGCACAGAGGTTGGCCCTAGAGATAGGACAATATTGGAAGGATGTTTACAGGCTCCTGGCTCCTGTGGCCCATGCTGGAGGTGAGTAGGACTAGATGTTTGCAGCACGGCCCCTGCCAGGAACACACACATACACACATCCCAGACAAAACTACACATCTATACTGTCTGACTTGTGCCTTGTTTTGGGCAGATGCATTTCCCAAGCATCCTTCCTGTGCAGCAATTAGGGCAGGGTAACTAGCTGAAAAGGACATACGGTTTCTGTTTCCAAAGGCCCCTCATCTCCTCCCATTTCCCCCTCCTTTTCTCCTTGCCCTTTGTAACTCCTTACTCCTACTTGGCAAGCCCTCCTCTAGGCCAGTGAGTAGCATTTTATGTACAAGGGTGTTTCTGAGTCAGAATAAGACCATAACCTGGGGAGCTTTGTAGTCAACATGACTATCTGTAAAGCAGAATGCCAAATTCATTAAAGACTGAACAATTGGCCCTGGCCCCAAAGTGATGCCATCCAGCCACCTCCTCACATGACCAGGGCCATGAGAACCACCCCACGTGAGGACCATCAACCGTGGGAGGAAAACACTGAGGCCCCTGTCCTTTGCTGCAGGTGAGGACAGAAATCTCTTAGTGCTGCAGATAGAGGATGAGCACTTGTCTTACTTTCCTTAATTCAGTGAATGGGGATTACAGAGGAGCTATACCACCCCAGAGAGAGAGAGGAGCTCTGTAGGGGAAATCATTGGAACCTTTTGTCCTTTCTTTGAGAGTGAGAAGAGAAACCCTATCGATTTCAAAGACATGCTATTTCCCAACCTACTCTCCCTCTCCCCACCAGTTGTGTTTGCAGTGATCAGAAACCATGAGTTTTTACCTATTCTGCCATGCATGCATGCTAATTTGCTTCAGTCGTGTCCGACTCTTCAGGGCCCACCAGGTTCCTCAGTCTATGGGAGTCCCCAGGCAAGAATCCTGGAGTGGGTTGCCAGGCTGTCCTCCAGGGGAACTTGCTGACCCAGGATCAAACTCCTGTCTCCTGTGTCTCCTGCTTTGGCAAGCAAGTTCTTTATCACTAGCGCCACCCTTCTGCCATGGAAGTTGTTTAATTTCCTAATTGTAAAATTACATAGATCAAATCACCTGGTATTTTATAATTGTAACCTACAAATCAATTCACGTGATTGACTAAACGTGTCTGTTGCCAAACAAGGGGGCTGTGCCCACAGTGTAGAGAGTCAAATTCTGACAGCAGGTATTTGCAGCAAAGCAAGGGTTCATTTGCAGGGTGCCAGGCAAGAAGAACGGGAAGCTCATGCTCAAAAAACCCAAACTCCCTAGATGGCTTTTAGCAAGGGTTTTCAAAGAGTGTTAGAGGAGAGGGCCATAGGATGCCTGATCAGCCTGTGGCGCTCCTTCTGATTGGTTAGTGGTGAAGTAGCAGGGTGATATTTTGGGAATCTCCATCATCAGTCTTCTAGTTCCATCTGGGGTCTGGTGTCCAGCATGTTGTCACCACGTTCCACTGGGTGGGAGCTAGTTTCTGCAGAACAATTCAAAGACATGCATCAGATACCTCTATCCTTTCCAGGAGATCCAGGAGTCCTGTGACTCTTCTTTTCTAATTATTAACTGCTTGAGTCTGCTCTCTGTAACTCAGGGAAGGCCTAGGAGAGCAAAACCTTTAAATACAAACAAGAAACGGGGAACATGGAGGGGCTTTTGTACCCAAGAAGGCCCTGCAGGGTGCCTTTTGATTTCAATTCCCCTTTTCCTTTGATACTCCTCAATCCTGAAGGTAACAGGGGTCAGACAAGAAAGGTAATACTTAAGTTTTAGATAAAGAGAGTAATCATAAACTCGCAGGAAAGCTTAGTTTTACATGGACTCAATTTCATGTCCTGGCACTTAATAGTGAAACTTCTTGCCTAGGTACCTTGGCACAGTTTTACACCTAAATCTAACTTAATTTCCTTTCCGAGAAATATACCCACAACCTCAGTAAGCAAAATTAGGCTGCAAAATATGTGAAATTACTTTGTTAATTAATGAGGAAGTAATGAAACAAATGGAGAAGGAAATGGCAATCCACTCCAGTATTCTTGCCTGGAAAACCCCATGGACAGAGGAGCCTGGCGGGCTACAGTCCCTAGGGTTGCAAAGAGTCAGACATGACTGAACACGCATGCATGCACCCTAAGAGTTAAATCTTAGTCTAAGAAATTGGGAAGACAGTCTTATCAGTGGTGAACTCGCCAATCTTTGAGAGCTTCAGCTGTGAGAATTCTACTGGAGGGCATAATCCAAGAGGCTTTGTCAAGCTTGACTCAACTCTGATTATCATGATTTCATGTTCAGTAACAGCATTCAGCTGGTATGAAACCATGTTTTTACAGGGCGTGTTTTGCCCCCTGGGTCAAAAGTCTTAATTCATCTTCACTAAGTAAAGAATCATCAATGATTATATCACCAAAAGGAACACCTCAATCCATCTTCTTTCTTTTTCCAGGGAGGAGGTATTGGGAGTTGATATCCTCACCTGTCAGTTGGGGTTGGAGGGGGCAGAAATAGGTCAGCATATCCTCCAGGGATTGTGAGACTGACCTGTAATGCTGTAACCTCAGGGTGTGGCCATGGTCCATGTGCTGTCTATGGGATGACTACATCCACTCCATGTGGGTGAAGGGCAGAGGATTTGGCTTGTTCAGCTACAGTGTGAATGCTCAGGCTTGACTCAAACACTGATGGAGAAATAAAGTCAGGCACATGGCTGGAAAAACTAGCTGCCTTGTGCTTCAGCTGACTGGGCATGTGATGGTTAAGTTGTGTAAGTATGGGAAGAAATGGGTTTAGGAAAGGGCTGGGTGCCAACTGTTTCTGGTCAAACCCACCCTGAGGATCCAGAAGGATTTCAGGCTCAGATGGGCTATACACCAGAGTGGAGCACATCTGCCATGCCCCCCAGACCTCCCTTTCCATGGGAGAAGTCCTTGATGACTGGCTACTCTTTTGTGCAACTTAGAAGCCTCTGAGTCTTCCCTCCAAGCTTTGTACATACTAAGGAAATATGGATAAATTTTAATATATCTAGTAAAGAAAATGTATTTCCTCCCATAAATCTTATTAAGATGTATTCCATTGACATGTAAATTGATAAAATTACTATGGAGAAAAGTAAAGAGGTTCCTTAAAAAGCTAAAATAGAACTACCATGTGACCCAGCAATCCAACTACTAGGCATATACCGGGAGAAAACCATAATTCTGTAAGATACATGCCCTTCCATGTTCACTGAGGCACTATTTACAGCCAGGACGTGGAAGCAACCTAATGGTCTATCAGCAGAGGAATGGATTAGTCATAAGAAGGAATGAAATTGTGCTATTTGCAGAGATGTGGATGGAGCTAGATGCATCATACAGAGTGCAATTTCACAAAGAAAAAAATATTATATATTAACATATTTATGTGAAATTTAGAAAAATGGTATCAGTGATGTTATTTGCAAAGCAGAAATAGAGACACAGATGTAGAGAGCAAACACATAGGTACTACGGTGGGGGGGTGGTGAACTGGGAAATTGGGATTGATATATATACACTATTGAAACTATGTATAAAATAGATAAGTAATGAGAACTATTGCAGCACAGGCAACCATAGTCAGTGTCTGTGGTGACCTAGATGGGAAGGAAATCCAAAAGTGGGGATACATGTGAACAGAAGCCGACTCCCTTTTCTCTACAACAGAAGTTAACGCAACGCTATAAAGCAGTGAGTGAGTGAAGTGAGTGAAGTCTCTCAGTCCTGTCCGACTCTTTGCAACCAAGTGAAGTCTCTCAGTCCTGTCCGACTCTTTGCAACCCCATGGACTGCAGGCTGCCAGGCTCCTCTGTCCATGGGATTCTCCAGGCACGTATACTGGAGTGGGCAGCCATGCCCTTCTGCAGGGGATCTTCGCAGCCCAGGGACTGAACCCAGGTCTCCTGCATTGCAATCAGATTCCTTCCTCTCTGAGCCACCAGGGAAGCCAAGGATACTGGAATGGGTAGGTTGTCTCTTCTCCAGAGATCTTCCCAGCCCTTCATTGCAGATGAGTTGCTCTGTTCTCCCTTGTCTGTCTCATGTGTACATGATATTAAGCTTTTGTTTTGCTTTCTTTTAATCTGTCTCAGATCAAGTTAATTCTTACACCAGCCAGAAGAACCTAGAAGGGTAGAGGAAAGGGTCTTTCTCTGCGACAGACAGCCGTGGTTGGCTCTTGTGCGAGATGTCCAGAGCGGTGCTGGAGTGGACACTCAGGTGCTGTGACGTGCGCTTTTTTTGTAGCTGTATCTGTGTTTTCTTCTGAAGAAGCCCACTGGAAGGCTGGGGGTGAGAGGGGGAAGAAAAAGATAAAGTTTGGGATGAACCAGACAAAATTGAGACAGTTGTATGCATTTTTCCCAATGAGTGTGTCTTCACTGAAGGAAGAGGGCCACCTTTCATCAGTAAGTAGTGGGGCCCAGCCCCTGGGCTGAGGTAAGGACCGGAACTTGAATCAGTAAGGTCTGGAAAAAAGAAGGCAGTATCTACTGGACACGGGTTATTAAGAAGCAGGGATTCTGACACAGGGACCCAAGGAAGGGACAGTTTGTAACAATGATAGGGACTCAATCTTGAGACAATCACAGAAACTGAATTGTCAGAACTGGATGCAAAACCTAAGCTGTCCTGGCAAAGAAAATTTTTTACAGAGTCTCAGTCAATTGAGCCAGAGCCTTAATGTCAGTCGTTAAGAGCCCTGAGCTATGGGGAGAGGATGACCACCAAAGGCTGAGGACCTGGTGGAGCCTGGCTGTTATCCAAGATGACGCAGCCGCGTGGACTCAGCTCCCCCTTGCACCGTCAGATTAGTGGTACCCTTATGGTAGAATTAAATGTATTTCATGACCCCTGGTAAATACTAAATATCTAAACACACAGTGGACTGTGGAAGGTGGAGAAAAATTAAAGAGCTGTAAGGAGGAAAGTGGGATGATTGTTATGGCCCAGGCTCCAACATTACTGTACGGTCTTAGAGGGGTCATTTCCTTTCTCTTAGCCTTGGTTCTCATTTGCAAAAAAAAAAAAAAAAAAAAAAAAAAAGGATGAATCAGATGATCTAATTCCTCTAGTTATTTTCATCCTAAGTAAACACAGGATATAAAATGTTGCCACATCTCCCCAGCCCACAGATTTACCACATTGAAATATTTTAGGGAATGTTTTGAACTTAAATGTAAGTATTAAGAAGAAGCATATTAGTTCTTCACTCATAATCCAGTTGATTCCATGTAATCCCTGGGTATATCTGTTGCCCAAGAACTCTGCTTCCATCACCACTACCGTAAAATACTGCCCATTATTTCACTCTCTCATTACCCTGCTCCCTTGGTCTTTATTTTATCTCTGTTATTCAAGCCATAAATCAGTTTATTCATTCCCTATGAAATTGGGAGGGTCTTCCCTGGTGGTTCAGTGGTAAAGAATCCACCTACCAATGCAAGATACATGGGATCCAGTCCTGGGTTGGGAAGATGCCCTGGAGAAGGAAATGGCAACCTACTCCAGTATTCTTGCCTAGAAAATTCCTTGGACAGAGGAGCCTGGTGACTACAGTTTATGGGACTGCAAAGAGTTAGACAAGACTTACACCTAAACAACAATAGCAACAATGAAATTGGGAATACAACTACTTAGTGAAATGGAGCAGGACCCCTGGTCCTGTTCTCACCCTGCCTTATGTCTGTGAAAAAACTTTAGCCAAAGAATACATTTAAAATCAGAGAATTGAGAACATGCAGAAACAAATGAAAACAGTAAAAGGAAACCAAATAAAAACAGTTCAGTCTTTAAGCAAATTCAGAGACCTTTATTTCTTTCTCAAGGGCTAAAGAGAATATTCTGAGCCATATCCTGTGAGCTGTCTTAGATACTGAAAATCCCACCAAATGGGAGAAGATATCTACCTGATTGTCAGACTGAGGCTGTGACATAAGCTGCCACAATTCCAAGAACCGGCCTCAAGGAAATGGAAACACACCGACCCTGGGACTGAAGATTAACTGTGCCTCAAACAACCAGGCTGGTTAGGCCACCAATGACCAATTTCAAGATGACGGTCAGAGCTGACTGTGCTGTTTCTGCATGTACCCCCCACCCTCCGCCCCTTCTGTCTACTGAAGCTCTTGTCCCCTGATTGCAGGGAGGAGGAGTTGGCCTTTGGACAGGAGTGTACCCTCCCTATCCCTTGGCCCCCTCCCTTCCAGTTGCTGGCATCCAAAATAAAGCAAATTTTCCTTTCCACCAGTCTGGGCTTTTTCTTGACTTTTGAGCGGAGAGCAGCTGGACCTGGGTTCCATAATATTAGGAAGTATATTATTTATTATGGGATAAATTCTAATAAGTGGATTCAGAAAAGTGGGCCTGGCTGGAGGCACAGCTGCTGTTTCTTAGCCCTCTGCTTAACTCAAAAGGATCCAAACCAGAAGTTGCCAGAAACAGAGCCAGCATAAGCATACACACTGTGCCCATGTGCTCTGAATTCCTTGGAACTCACAGAGTTCCTTTTCCCTTGTGTTGCTTTGAAAGCAAAGTCACAGGCCACTGGCACTCACTAAGCCGAGGCGCTGTCTGGCTAGAGGACACAGCCCAGAAAGGCCAGTCCTTCACCAGACAGCAGCGTCCTCCTCAGGTGGACGGGAAGGCTCTGTCAGCTTGCACTCTGCTGTTTTCCATGCCTAGTCTGCTGAAGGAAAGGGAAGGTCATCAAGAAAAGGAAGGCTACTGGTCTGTGTAAACGTTAGCAAAACCCAAAACACACTTTTAGATACTTATTTTAAGTCTTTTTGTCACAGCAGGTAGGAACACAGCTAAGGATGCTTGGGGGACGTCCTTTAATCCAACATGAAGCCATGAACATGAAGCAGCAGTACCTTCACTTGTAAGCAACTGTAAAGTATAACGGGTGGATTTTCATTAATGTGAGTCCAATTCCATTTCACCAAGATTTGAGAGGCTCACAGACTCACTGGATATCAAGTACTTATGCTCATTTCTTGCTCAGTTGACGTGTAGGGAAATTATTGAATGATTATTTCTGGAGTGGGTAATAACAAATTTTAGATGTATGGGAGAGAAATTTTCTTCCTCACATCATGTAAATTTAGGACATAATTGTGACCATTTAAGGCAAACAAGACAGCATGATAAACTCTTCCAAGAAAGGTCATGCTGTTGGTGTGACTGCAGCTTATCTTTGGTTCTCCGGAGGCCATTAACAGAATAGCTGGGGTCCCATTTAAGTGCCTGGTGAGCAGCAAGGAAGAACAAAGCCCAGACACCCTAAACGAGCATTTCATGAGCCCTAGACCATCAGGCAGGTATAAAATCCAAAACAGCTAGAAAAGCTAGCCCACGTGAGACACCTTGGAAACCTCAAGCGTTCTCCTTCTGTGATCTTGACGCCGTCCCCGGGTGAGAGGCCTGGTGACTCGGGGTTTTCTCCCTCCTGCTGCCAGCTGGCCCGGTTTCTTGTCAGAGCGCCTCTGTTCTCTGTGTGTGCGGGAGTATCTGGCGGCTTCCACTGGGGTCCGTTACCCAGAAGCCTGTGGTGGCGTGCAGGGCCCGGCCGTGGTGGCTTGGCCTGACCCACATCCAGCCTCTCCTCTCTGTGAAAAAAGCTTTCACCGCTGAGGAGATGAATGGCAGGGAGACTTCTGTGACTAAGAAAACTAGAGCAAGCTGTTCTCGAATTCCTTAGGGGGATGAAATAAGAAAGCTTGTTAAACCCTATTTGAAAGTGAGTGACATAAAGTCAGCAATTAAGCCATCAGCGATCTGGCCAGAATCCTTGTCCCTGCATTAGAGAACGAAGCGCTGGTTTTGCTCCTTAAATCATCTGATTCAACATTTTCAAGAGGTGGCTGATGCCACCTACTGGAACTACTGTGAATCTCACAGCCTCACGCTCAACCCTTAAATATCAAGGTGTTTTCTACAACTGAGACTAAATTTGGTGGAGAGGTATGGCGACTATCTTTCTGTGAGATCTGCTGAATATGTTTCGGCATGTTTATTCTGATATGAGGATGCAGAGATCGAAGACACTATTTTTAATTTATTAACAACATGAAAATTTTCCCAGGATCATTTCAAGGGCAAAATTTATTACACCAGCAAAGAATCTTGTCAGCTGCTGCTCTTTAAAAACTATATGAACTTTTGGTTCACTTCGAGGGGGTTTTCAAACTTTTCACCCTCATTATGTGTGATGAAGAGGCTACTAGCTGCAGTTCAACTTGATTGCAAAGCATTGTTGTTATTGTTGTTTAGCTGCTAAGTCATGTCCAACTCTTTTGCGATCCCATGGACTATAGCCTGCATGGCATTAACCCTGGGCAAATGCATTCTATTATTTGTGGACACAGTGTTACCTTTCATAAAACATTCATCTGGTCGCCTCACATCACACATGAATATCTGTGTGAACAGGCTTTTTGTATTTTAACTGTAACGTATTTCATAGCACAGCCTATTAGGATGAACTGCTCTACTTGTATTGAGATTTTTTTTTTTTAATACTACCCTCGTTCCCAAAGGGAAACTTTGGCGTAGTTTGAATTTGGTGTAGTTTGAATTTGGTGTTCTGGCCACAGGAGAAAGACACTGATCCAGGTTATACCAGTTAGATTGGGAACCTGAAATTAAGACTGGAGCAGAGATGGGTGTTAGAAAATAATCCTGATCATATATCTCTATTCATTGATCGATCTAGCCATCCATGAGCAAGGCCACACAAGCAAATAAGAAAGCAAATGAAAATTTTTCTGAAGTCAAGTTAAACATCTTTTTTAAAAATAGAGTAGCCTTTTCAAGAAGAAGGAGACCCCTGCCCCTCCCAAAGCTGAAGCCAGAGCAAAGGCTTCGAGGGCCAGGAAAGCAGGGTTGAAAGGCACCCACAGCAACAGAAAAGGAGATGCGGATGTCACCCACCTTCCAGTGGCCCAAAACACTGTGGCTTGGGAGGCAGCCCAAATATCCTCAGAAGAGTGGCCCTAGGAGAAACAAATGAACAACGACTATGCCGTCACCAAACTCCCCCTCCCCGCAGTCACCAGGAAGAAAATAGGAAGCAACAGCATACTGGTATTCACTGTGGGCGTCAAGGCCAACCAAGCTCCGAATTAGACAGGCTGTGAAGAGGCGCTACGACAGAGACGTGGCCAAGCTCAGCTCCCCGGTCAGGCCTGGTGGAGAGAAGAAGGCAGACATTCAACTGGCTCCCGACTATGACGCTTCGGGAGTTGCCAACAAAATTGGGATCATCTAAACTAAGTCCAGCTGGCTAATTCAAAATATAAAAGTTTTCACTATTTAAAAAAAAAAACAACAGTAAAAGAATGTAAATGAGTTTCATGTTCCGATATATTTGTAAAACCTTGTTCAACAGGCTGAACAGCTTCTTTGACACAGAACTGTTTGTAGCCTCTGATATATGCTATGAGTCTTCTGGAAAGGGTTCCCCGAGATCGCAGCAGGGAGTTGTGAACCCCAAGAATCCCCATGTCATCTCTCTCGGGAGCCCTTACGTGGCCTTTTCTGAGGGACTGTGTGCCGTGAGGGATCAGATTTGTTAACACACAGCTCCTCATTCCCTGGCTCAGGGTGGCGCGGACTGGGCCTTTTTAGCAAACTCACAGGCGCCACGGATGCTTCTGGCCTTTGGAGCACCCTGTGCGTGTTATTCTAAAGCAACTGCCCTTTGCAGAGAGGAACGGGAAGCTCCTTGAGAGAGCCCAGCAATCCCTGAGACGCGGGTGGGGACAGTGAGCTGACCACAGCAGCATGAGGCATGGCCCGCTGGGCCCCAGGCCGGGGGGCCTTACTGTGGGGGACTTTTCCCTGCTCTGAGGGAGACAGAGCCCCACCTTGTTCCAGAATTGCGAGGGCCTCCATTATGCTCAGAGTTCATGTCTCCATCAGCTGACTCAGTGACCAAGAACTACATACTCACATGTCAAACCCTAGAATGACCTAGCCATTTTAAAAAAATTTAACCAATAGGCTTTAAAAATCAGTAAGTTTCTCCTGGTTTATCATAGAGAGATTCTCTAGTCTGTGTTCAGGCTATGAAGGGCAGGAGGAGCTTGGTTGGATTGGGGGATTTCTGGATACAGTTCATCCATCCATACCTGACCAATGTCGTCATAAAACTCTCTGTAGGGGAATTCCTTGTGGGCCTAGTCGTTGGCATTCAGGATTCTGGGGTTCTGGGCCTTTACTGCTGTGGCTCAGGTTTCAGCCCCTGGTCAGGATTGAGATCCTGCAGGTTGTGCATGGCATCCCCTCTCTGTAATTCTCCCCTGGGTTCCAACAGTTCCATTCCAGGCGTGGCCGGGGCCTCCCCCCGATCCCTTCACTGCTGGGTTGTGCTCTGTTTTTATAACAGCTCAGGGGTCTCTCTCTTCCCTTGCAATGCCCTTCCCCAACGACCCTCTTGTGCCCCTCCCCTCACATACTCAGCAGGTAAAATTCCCCATATTGGAGGACCTCGGAGCACCAGGCTGCCTTTCCTTGTAGCATTTATCGTAGTTTTAAGTTATACTTATTTGACTGATGTCTGTCTCCCCAGCTACAATGCGAGCTCCAAGAAAGCAATGCGGTTTTCCTGCTCACTGTACTCGCAGCATCGACCTAAGTTCCTGACACAGGACAGGAATTAATATTTACTACATTTGCTTCACTGGTGGCTCAGAGGTTAAAGCGTCTGCCTGCAATGCAGGAGATCCGGGTTCGATCCCTGGGTCAGGAAGATCCCCTGGAGAAGGAAATGGCAACCCCCTCCAGTATTCTTGCCTGGAGAATCCCATGGACAGAAGAGCCTGGCAGGCTACAGTCCACGGGGTCGCAGAGAGCCAGACAGGACTGAGCGACTTCACTTTCACTTTCACATTTTATTTATTTATTGGATGGATGATGTTCTACTCCAGTAGCAAAACTTAGAAATAAGGAATCCCCTTAAATTGTCCAGGAAAATGAGAAGGGCATAAAGTGACACTGGGGCATGCTGGGAGGGAGGAAAGGACAGTCTTCTCTGCACTCAGAGCAGGTGGCCACTGCTCCCTTGAAAAGGCACTTAATCTACTCAATTCTAATTGCATTGTTTCCATGGTAGGATAGAAACTCTTTAGAGATCGAGACCAAATTTTTCTAATTTATCTCAGCATCTTAGGTGCCCGACATTGAACAGGTGCTTATTAAATGTTTGGGAATGAACAGTGCTCAAGAAAACAGAGAAAACCAGTATTCACGCTCAGTGCACTGAGCTTCCTGGATTCTGTTCATCCTCCTTACTAGAGTTCCCTGTTTCCCCATGTTTCCCCAGAGCGGCTAAGCCTCTCACTTCACACAGCAGGAAAGTAAAGCCCAAACAGATCAAAGGAGCCGCCTGAAGTGATGCACAGAGGCAGCATCAGGACCCGGCCTTCCTGACTTAGACCTGCTGCCCTCTCCTCCTCGTGACCAAGGAACGCTCTCGGCAAAGAGACTGAGGGCCCCGTGGGCTCAGTCTAGGGCAGCTGGCTCAGAAGAGGGGCCCATCAGCGCCAGGCCAGCCAAACTCGACCAGAAATTGAGCTAGCAAAACCTGGTACAATTGACACTAGATTTGAATTTAGGGTCTTTATACAAACCAAAGAAACAAACAAACAAAAACCAATAATGAGCTACATTCATCAAGAAACATATGGTTAGAAAAAGGAATAATTTAAATAGACATTCTTTGAAAAAAAATTATAACAAATTATATAATATATATAAAATATATTATATAATTATATATAAAATTATACCAAAAGACAAAAACATACCATATACCAATGTCTGTTGAAAATATCTTTTTATTACAAACAACATGAACACTTCCTAATACATGCTG
Organism: Muntiacus reevesi; assembly: GCF_963930625.1. Lineage (NCBI taxonomy): Eukaryota > Metazoa > Chordata > Mammalia > Artiodactyla > Cervidae > Muntiacus > Muntiacus reevesi. The sequence goes on from NC_089257.1 coordinate 84,492,484, forward strand.
CATATACAGTACACTTTTTTTTCTTTGCCTGAATTTTTATGAACATGATCTCTCAATACAATGGTTCTTCCCATCAAGGTCACTTATATATTCAACAAGTACCAAGTGAAAGGCACTGTCAAAAGTTATGAAGGATTAAAGGAGGAAAAAAGGAGAAAAAAGGAATAATTATATTCTTCAAAAGGACCATGTTTTCTTTATTTTAGATAATTTAGATAATTTTGATTTTTAACATACACATTTCCAATTTATAAGATGCATTTTAGAGTATTTCTTTCAAAAACAGCTTATATATCCAAGGTAAACTGGACAATTAAAACAATTTTAGATAAATTAAAACACTACTTTTAGTTTTAAATAATCAAGTGATTTATGAAAAAGTGATCCTACAGCCTTAGATCATTTTCTTAACAACTGTAGTTTACTTTGATGTTTTTGAAAGACCTGAAATATTTTAATGCCTGAAATATTTTAATACTTTGTCTTCTACAAAAATGAAAAGGAATAACTGTCTTCTTTGACAGCAGTCTTTGAGTCACTGTCAAAAGTGAAAATTAAGCAGAATCCAAAGGCCACATCTTCTGTCCTCACCATTAGTCTCTGCCTCCTATCATTAGTGACTGTGATGTTTCCTTACTGTCTGTATAAAGAGGGGCATGTAGAGCCAAATATTTTTAGTGCAAAATCCAAATACTTCTTTGGAAAGTTGTCTAAAATGTATTTACTGCAGACATTTCCCTTTGGTTTATTTTTGTGTGCGGATGTCATATGCTACCCCCAAATTTGATTTTCATACTATTTTATAACATTTAGTAAAGACAAATCATTAATTAGATAAATGTGTTTGCTTTTATGTCTTTGCAAAGTTTTCTTATAAACAATATGTTAAGTAACTCTCTTTGGCACACCATATATCTCATTTTTGATGGGAATGCTGTCAAATACTACTTCTACATAGCACACAAAAATTAGGTGATTCATCAAGATAATGAATTTCATGATTTTAAAATACAATGTGGTTCCAGCCACGCATAGTTGTATAGATACTAAATAGTCAAAGATAACTTACTGAAGCTCGTTCACAGAACTAAGCTTTCCCCTGATATCTATCCTTCTCCCATAACTCACCCCCCAAATGTCTGAAAGTATTATCTCAAATGCTTTCCAGGATTTAAATAACAATATTTTAAAAACACTTTTAACACCACAATAAGGAATTTGTTGGCATGACTCGAACAATACGGTTACTCCAGATGCTGTATTCAAACTGTATGGGTCCATTGAAAAAATAGATATAACCTATAAGAAAAAGACCAAAGAGATTTCAGAGGTTGAAAATAAAGTTTTACTCTAGCTAACATTAAAAGCTCAATCTGTTCGATTCACTTTTTTAAACATTTCAATGCCTACATTATAAACATCACTAATACTTTAATGTATTGCTTATAATTTAAAGAGGGGGAAATGTATAAAAGTTTCTAGTGCTCCTAAAATGTCACCTCAAATTAATTGCTGTGGTGACATGAGTTCCAGTTTTGAGGTTTGAAATTTTTTTTGGCCATGCCAAGCAGTGAAAACACAGTCTAGGCCTCCAGGGAATGCCCCCAAATGCTTGAGTTATTGATATTGGTTATTTGTTGCAAGTTAGAGATAATGTCCTTTTCCATAATTAAAGCAAAAAACATTTTGTATTTATGATGTTATTTGTCTTCACATATAAAATACTCCCCATTCATCCCTGATTTTAATTATGGCAATACTTTTTGCATCTTGTGTGCTGTGCTTAGTTGCTCAGTCGTGTCCGACTCTTTGCAACCCCATGGACTGTAGCCAGCCAGGCACTTTGGTCCGCTGGGATTCTCCAGGCAAGAATACTGGAGTGGGTTGCCATGCCCTCCTCCAGGGGATCTTCCCAATCCAGGGGTTGAACCCAGGTCTCCCACATTGCAGGTGATTCTTTACCATCTGAGCCACCAGGGAAGCCCTCAATATTTTTAAATTTAAAGTCGTGTTTAAGATATGTCATCTTTTATTCATAGAACTAGCAGTCATTAAGTTAAGCTCCCGTTTATTGTAAGCATATTAATTTTTGCCTGCTGACTAAGTAGTCACAGTAAGTAATCCCTTAATTATGCAAGGTTTTTATTAGTGAATCTAAGTTCCAACTGAGGGACTACAGAAGCTCTCCATTAAGATCAGTGAAATAGTTACCATTTTTCTGGTAGACAGCATCTACTTTATCACCAATTCCTGGGAAGACCTCTTCAATGAGTCTGGGGTAGTCTTTATCCATCACATGGTTAGTGTCATCATAGCTATATAATAAGAAAAAGAAGCTCTTAAGTAGGTTTTAGGTAAATTACTTTAGAAATAATACAGTGGATATAATGGCAACTTTCAAAATTGACAAAGTTTCCAATTTTTAAGTCCATTTGAAACATCTGGTAGTTTCTTAAAATTAAGAATTATAATACTGACTATATAGTAGATACCTGGTGAGTATTTTGACTTGCCTAAAGGCCATATTTATAAAGATGGTTATAAACTCTTTTCCATTTTATTTGTACATCTGTTATAAAAGTATGTTATTAGGAAAGAATTTTTAGAGTCAAATAAATACATTTCTGGATTGAACAATTGTCTCTCACTATGTGTAAGACAACTTACTAAAGGCAGTCATGGATACAAAACTATTTGAGGCTCAGTTTCCACACAAGGAAGTTACAGAGGGAAATAGTAGTAACAAAGCGAGGGTGGGAAGCACAGAATTCTCCTCCTGTAACTATATATTCCACACTCCTCTTCCCCAGCACATACTCACACTCTAGCCAACCAAACACATTCTGAAATCAACCTAGGAGAAAGACCTTTCGTGATGCACTCTTCCTACAGTTACTGATAAGAGTTTTTTATATTCTTGAGGTAAGTTCCAATAGGTAAAGGCTGAGAATCATTGGCCCATCAAGAAGGCTAAGACATACACAGATGACATTGGAACACTAAGCAATAGGGGCTAAACATCATGAGAGAATACACATGAGATGTCATGGGAAATACATGAGAAGGGAGATAGCCTTTGAATGAGGTGATCAAGAAGGGCTGTACATAAAATGGTATTTCAAATTAACTTTAAACAACAGATAGAATGTCAAGAGGATAAATGTAGGGAAAGGCCTCTGGGCAAAGAAAATTGTATAATGGAAGGTTATGAAGAGATAAAAGCACAAAGCATTTGAGATATGGTAAGTAGTCCATCTTGACCAAACCACACACCTCATATAGAATAAAGGGACAGAAACACTAGACCAGGTAGAACCTAGACAGTAATATTTAATAGTCGTATTTAAAGTTGTGAGTGTCATTATCACAAATAAGAAGACAAAAGGTAAAGACGATATATACAAGAGTGTGTGTGTGTACACCATGCATGCATGAGTGTACATGTGTGTGTGCATAGAGGAAGTAAGCTACCATTTAAAAAATTTCAAGTTTTGGATACCTATGAGATAATCATCTCTGAATTGACTCGGGTTCACAAACATTGCCAATGTCAATGCCGCCTTAAGCTGTATGCATGTTTCAGATAGTCCAGTTCTACTTGGTTTTCACGAGGGTCTGGCTTTGCAAAGTATAGACCTAGCAGCTTCCTGGCCAGCCTCTGCACTGGACCAACAGACTAGAAACTGCGGCCTTCTCTCGCTCAGTCTTGTCCTGTACATATTCTTGTGTTTCCTCTGGCCACAGAAGATGAACTTGCATGGAAATTAGCAGAGGATGACAAGAAAGAGAATCCAGGAGAAAGATGAAACGAACGCGTCAAAATAAGAGAGAGAGTTTTGCCATGGCTTAAGTACAACAAATGACTGAGAAAGAAAAGCGTGGCCCAGAAGGGTTGAGAATTACACGTGTATTTTTCAAGAAGGCTTGAGGCTTTCAAATGCCTGTCTTAGGGGCTACCTGCAGGAGCTGACATGGAACATAAATGAATGACTGGTTTGACATTTAAAGTAAGGTATGAGATAATAATTTTAAGCAACTGGAGATGCTCGAGGCTCACTTCGCCCTCTGACGCACGATGGGGAGTAAACATGGTTGCCTTACCTCCAGACTTGGTTTTCTGAGAAGAAGAGCGTCTTCCCTGAATCCTCAAAGTGAAGGGCTGCACTGATCTTTTTAACATCTTTTGGAAATCCCAGTTCAGATATTTTTTTGGGATAATCTTCCAGAATATCATAACCACTAAGTGCCCAAAATTTTCTGCCTAGAATAAGTGAAAGAATCATTTTATTATTCAAGGAAATCTATTAAAACTCACATATGTAGACCTTTACTTTAGCAAAGAGAAAATTATTTTACACATTTATTAATAAATTAGTCAATGTTTGTGGTCACCATGTTTAAGAAACACAAAAGTATGAACATTCTTCAAAAATTAAGATCCTAATTTCCTAAATGTAAGCATAGCAAATGGAATATTAGTTTGACTATTAACTCTGAATATTAAGTTTGGAGCTAGGTTAAAAATTCATTAAGATTTCTATAGAAAGAAGCCTCACAGTAGGAACAGGAAAATAGATTGAAAACTCAAGTTTTATACTGGTACAAAAGCTATCTTCTTCTCTAAACAGTAACTTCATTATAATGTTAATTATAACAGTCACACAATAGAAACAGCAGTAGTAGGATCTATGTAGTTAATACAAATTATGATCATGAAGCTGGAATAGCAATTTGGGAACCTATGTCAAAGGAACAAGTAAAATGTTAAAATGCATACATACTATGAATGGAAATGTTTAATATATGTTTTGCATATAATTAGGGACTAGATAATTAAGTGAGAAAATAAATTGACCTTTCAGAAGGAGGAATTATGGATAATTTTTTTGAATTGTTAAAAATGTATATTGTTATAACATTTTCTCAACAAATAATTTTTAAGAGGAAATAAGAGAAACAAAGAGTGGATATGAGTAATAATGCAGACTTTTACTTGTCAGATTGAGGACACTTGGTTTCAGTTGGATACTTGGTTTCAGAAAGGTTTCAGGTGCTTTCTGGCTTCCATTTTGTTATACTTGATTCTTAATTTAGATATATATTTTTGACAATGATCATTTTATTAAATCTCTGGTAGCTAAAGTTCATCGCTGACTGCTCTAGGCATATGTGAAGCTTCGCTGGTGGAAATCTTACCTCTAAAGATGAAGATAAGGTCACGGGAAGGGTGCTCATAGGCGGCATCAATACGGTTGGGAAGTTCTGGCCAAAACGATTTTGTTAAAAACAGCTCTGCTTCAACCTGCTGAGGATGCAGCCGCCAGAAGAATCTGACACAAAAGTAAAACACAGAATTTGCATCATTTCTTTGAGTTCAGTGTTTCTATCCTGCTAGCCACTTGTTTCCACATCAACACAGGTAAGCCAGACGTAACCATTCCCTACCACCTGTGAAGGGGCAAGATTTCCACTTCCGCTTAAACGCCAGTTAAACAAGCTGTTTCTGTCTTAACTCCAGCCTAAATACTGAAGTCCAAAAGTCTCCCAGAGCCTTTGTGAAGGCTCCAGGTCCTTTGTGTGCTGGGATCATTCTTTGTCAGTTTTGCATATCTTGCAAGTGACAAGCAAATATGCCAGGCACTGTGTCGGGCTCTGCAAAGAAAACATGACTGACACAAATTATGCTCCGAAGATCTCATGGCCTGGGGAATCTGATACAAGAGAAAATACTGGAGCAAAATGAAATTGGAGCTATAATAGAAGAGGAAGGAATGCTATTGGATCACAGATGAGAGAATAATACAGATAATTAACAGATAATTAAACAATGGGTTAATCAGTAAATGAACAAATAAGGATATCAAAACAGTATCAAAATTAAAAATTAATATCTCATTTTTCATCACGTATGGATTTAAGCTGTAACATACTTATATGTTACCAGAACCAAAGCTTTTCCATACCAAAAGGAATTGATGTGAAATTATGAAAAACAGCTTACTAATATAGTAACTGATTTCAATTAATATTTTGTTAAATAAATAAATTGTATTCCTGTATTTAATTGGTTATTTTTATAAGAAAAACTACAACCAAAGACATAAAAGAAAGCTATACAATGCCAAGATTATTCATTGAAAGGTAAAATGTTTATCCATCAGTTATTTTATTTCATCTTATATATGTAAATAAACTGTCCAAAAGTCTATTATTTTTACTAACTTCACCTCCTTTGGAATTCTGACCAGATGTTTTGGTAATCTCAGACATGACTTTAGAAATATTTGTTATGTGCAGGTTTCATAAAATAATACCAAAGTACCTGTCTTTGAAGATCAGTGTTTCTCCGCGGAGACTGGTAATGGCATCAAGGGACAAGGAAGGGTCGCATTTGTCCGGTGTTTTCGGATGTTTAGAGTTGGGGTCTTCATCTCCTGGACCTGCAGTCATAAAATAAGTCAAGGAAGTGACTGAGGATGACCTGCTCCTACCAATGGAGAGCAGGAAGGGCTTCATCCAGGGAGGGCAGTGGGTCCTGCCACCTCCTACATAATGCGCCAAAGAACCTGTAATCCCACCTCCTTCCTCCAGGGCTACCACGGTCTTGCCTATGGGACTTTCCCTTATGTTTTCAACTTTAAAGACCCTTGAGAATCATCTCGGCTCCAAATTTAGCCTTCTTGAGGTTGATGATAGAAATGGGCTGGGGGAGCAAGAGACTTTAGGGAAAACTTCCCCATGCTTTGCACAACCTATTCAGACTTCTCCTGAGAAACACATTGCTCACAGCCATTTCTGGAGGCACGTCGTCTCTGTGGGAGCCCTCCTTTGGGCTCTTTCTCGAGCCTACTTGACCAGCTGCCAGCATCAGCTCACCTTGCTTTTAGAGTTTATCACTGTGCGTCTGCATCTCAGTGAAAGGCCAGGCCCCAGCCACTCTGGTATGACTTGCAGCTTGTTGGTAACTTTCCAGCCAGCTCACATGAGTGCAAAAGGGTTGCAGGACATAAAATAATGCTAAACTTCTTTTCCACTACCTATATCCTATTAGTTCTGTCATTAAGTCCCTCAGCCAAGATACAGTAGAAATAGTAAAAACTGCAGAATTCTCGCCTCTGCCCTCACGAGCTATTGCGGTAGATTTCAATCCAGAAGGGAAAATAGCTTGGGGCTGGCCTGACCCAGTTTTCTGAGCTCTATCTTCTAGAAGTGTTTACACTGATGACTGTGTACTATGGCTGTACTTCTATTTATGGTAGGTATGTTTGCTTGTTGGGGTTGAGGTTTAATTATTTTGTAAATATTATTGAAAATTTGGAAGGAAAATAAAGGAAGAAATTCTTACAAATATTCACTGTAGATATTGGTTAAAAACTACCACGGGCCACTTGAATGGTTTCTACTGTGGTAAATAAAAAGAAGTAGTTGAAAGAATACCCACAATTTATAAAAGCTGGTTGAAATCTCACTTTCTCCCTGTGAAAGCTATCCCAAAATCTGTGTTCCTATCTAGCTGTGTTTCACCCAGCTGTGTTACTATAGATATACTATTTAAACTCTACAGCCTTAGTTTCTTCATTCATCAAATGAAGAATAAAATATTGCCATTTCTTATGTCAGAGGTATTGTCAGGATATCAAATGTACCTTGCAATGTATAAAATACAAATACAAGGAGATACATTCTACAAAAACTTTGGGGAATGGAATATTTTCTACTTGAGCAGGTAGACTGATATCTAAAGAAAAACTGAGCATGCTTCTCCATGTGTTACTAACAAAACCAGGACAGTAATATTGTTAATGGTAGATTCATTAATAATTTAGAAAATAAATGTGTTATGTCTTCTGCTGTCAAGCTGATTTATCAGTAGTTACCATAGAGAGACTGAATCCCTTGGACATCATCATCAGGAAGCATAAAGTGGCTTTTGCCAGTGTAGGTGTAGATGGGAAACATGAGTGCTCCTGGGTCCTTGGAGTGGTCCAGACCTAAGGAATGGCCAAACTCATGGGCAGCAACAAGAAACAAGTTGTAGCCTGTAAGGAAACAAAGGAACTGAGAAAAAAGTCCTCCAGTGACCGATGCACAGAATAAATGCTCTTTTCTTCCTCTAGTTATTATGTCGTCATTTCTCCTTGCCTATTTGACTCAGTTTTTAAAGTTAATATTCAGTTGCTTAAAGGAAGATTTAAAACGTTGATTTAATCATTGTAAATAATTTGGTAACCCTTTAATTACAGCTGCCTACACCGATCATCAACAGATTGATTAGTGATCAATAAGGTTTTATTGTGAAGACAGTAGTAATCCTGATTTGCCCCTTGCTTTCTCATGTCAGTGGGAAAAGTAGAGAGTGATGACCTTAAATGGACATGCATGGGGGAAAAACAGGGTGATACATATCTAGGGTGCTGCCTAGAAAATCATCTAAATAGGAGCCAGCAATCAAAGGTATGATGACCAAGCATAGAGAATGCACTAAATACAGTCTCCAAGAATCTACTTGGGAACAAATTCCTACCAAATGCTCCTTTCCAGTATCTCTCTATACTCTAGAATTTAAAGACGCAAAAACTCTAGACACGATTGGCCAACCTTCCTCTACTGGCAAAGACTACTGTGTCTCTGTGCTTACATTATTTCCTCCAGTCATTCTTCCCACAAATTTTTGATGCTTCTGGTATTTTAAATTGGAAAAAAATAAAATGCTGAGAGAAAAAAACACATGAAAGCTGGAGCCAGTGGTTTCAGTTTGACCTTAAATACCCTTTGCTATCATAGCCTGTACATGAAGAAAATATGTGACCAACTTAGCGAATTGTGCAGATTGCAGGATGGTCATTCATTTCAATTGAACATTTCAAACCCAGAATTTACATAGGAACTAAAAACTGAGGTTTACTGTGGCTATGTCTTAACAATACTAGGTGTTGCTCCTTTTTCCCAAAACCATCCTTATCTGTGAAATATTCAGACTTTAAATATGGAAACTCCCACCTTTCCCTCCAAAGACAAATTGGCAGCATAGGCATTGAGACATTGATTATTCAAGGCCCAGGTTTACTTTTTGGAAAAATAATTTCTATTTTTAAATGAATAATAAAGACCAGATATTTTTGAGGACTACCCTCTAATTATCACAATTAAGAGTCCATATAGCTCCAAAATTAAGTCCTAGTTGAAATAATTTGGCTTTTATGCCTAAATTAGCATTCTCAATTTTTTTGAGCCTTGAAGATTCAACTACTGACTGAATTCTCTCAACAGTTTCATTTTGCTTTTGCAAATACATTTTAATCTGGTTTGTCTCAGACTTTCTGAAGTAAGAAACTATATTGATTTGCAGAGTGGTATTTGTAAAAATCAGTGGAATAGATAAGTCTAAAGAAGTAATTATATAACAGAGAATAGAAATATGACTGGATTTGTGCCATTAATATTTCTACAAAGGAAAAATCTATTTCAACTCATATCCAACTTATTTATGATCTACATATTTAGCCCTAATAGTTTTTAGATTTATATTTGTAATAAACCATACTTCTTCATATGTCAGAAGTAATCCACAGTAATAACACCTTGGTTAACAGAAAGCCATTTTGATCCTATTTCAGAGTTAGCTAGTATCCCTCAAGCCACTAGACTAAGTAGATTTTGCTCATTTTTAATGTTTCATATTGGCTTGTAGAAATGCCATTTGTAGAAACTAAGTAGAAGATTATTATACTTATTAAACTTTTTTGGAAAATATAATCAAGTACCAAATATAATTTAGAGTATAGCTTTATAAGAAATATTACCTTTGGAACTACTTGTCCAGGTTTCATCATCATCAAAATGAGCATCTCCTCCGTAATTTGGTCCAGGAGGGAAAGCGTGAGCCAACAGGCCAGAGGGTCCATCAAATGGGTAGAAGTCGCCATGCTCTACACACAAAAGCAAGAGTTAGGAATCTAATTATACCAGTAGTGCCTAGCCCAGGTGCTTGGTGAGTTTTTGTTGGATTCTGTAAAAACTAATGAATAACTAAAAGAAGGAATAAAATAATGGAGCCAATAGTAGAATATAAAAATGTTTAAAAATTATTCTGCGTCATTACCTTTAGTTCCAAAAGAGATCATGATATCAGCAGTGCCGTTGTGAATTCTGGTAAAATTCAGAGGTGTCACATCAGACCACACCTTGAAGGCTTTTCTGAAGGCCTTTTCCACTTCAGAATGAGTCAGATCAGGTGTGTAATTTACAATTCTATTTAACAGAAAAAGCTTGAATCAAATTTTTGAAAAGTGAAAACTCTTTTAGAATATATTTTCTTGGAGTACTGCTTTTCAACTCAAAATGCAATGGCTTCTCTAAAAGTTCTACTAGAGGTCCATTGTTTCAAATAACTTATTAATTATGATGTCATATAGAGACATACATACAAAGACATACAATGCCATGGAGAATTTGATTAGATACTTGAGTATCTCCAAATATTTGACATCTTAAATTTAAAGTATTTAGATGTTTACTAAAACTTATATGGCTGCCATGCTAAAAGTTTTGTATCACTATGGTCTAAAGAAATG